>NC_059427.1:47873058-48204782 GCF_021028975.2 Sphaerodactylus townsendi
AGCTGACAATAGAACCCCTCTGATTGTCACATACAGCTCACAACTCAAGCCAATCTAACATTTTAACAACCTACAACCAATGCTAGATTGTGGCACTACTCTCACTAAGGCACTTGAGTGGGGAGCAACGCTTTCTTGCTTACAGACAGCCTGCTAATCTAAACAGTGTATCACCCACAATGGTAGCATGGATTCACTTAATGGTAGATGGACTCTGGTACAAAGACCTGCAACAAACCAAAAAAAACTTAGTTCTCATACAGAACCTAGCGACATTATCACTGGGCTCATCAACATCATCCACACTATCTCAGGTTTATTCTCCTGGTCAACTTCTAATGTGATTTATATCATTACGTGCCAGCAATGCCTTTTCATCTCTACATTTGACAAACAGACCCTGCAACAAGGATTAGATGGACTAAGTCTGACATCAGAAACTGCAACATTCAAAAACGAGTGGGGGAACATTTTAACCTTTGAGTTAAGAGTTGCTGACTTAAGAGTAGCAGTCTCTTAAAAAGGGGATTTCAAAGGGAGATTAGAAAGATTAACAATCCAATCCAGATGGGGGGGGGAGGGCTGAACGCCCACAGGAGAGGCGGAGGGTAATCAAGAGAGCCAGCTTGGTGCAGTTGTTCAGAGCGATAAACTGTAATCTGGAGAATTGGATTTGATTCCTCACTCCTCCACATGAGTGGCGGACTCTTATTTGGTAAACTGGATCCCCCCCCCCGTTCCTACACATAAAGCCTGCTGGGTGACCTTGGGTCAGTCACAGTTCTCTCAGAACTCTCTCGGCCTCACCTACCTCACGAGGTTTCTGATGTTGGGAGGTGAAGGGAAGGTGATTGTAAGCCACTTTGAAACTCCTTAAAGGTTGAGAACAGCTGGGTATAGAAACCAACTCTTTTTCTATGTCTAACTTGAGTATAGAATATCAATTTAGGATTGCAGCATAACCTTTTGCCAGTCATGCATTTGATGAAGTGGGCTCTGATGGACAAAACTTTATGCTAGAATGAATTTAGTTGGCCTTTAAGGTGTCACTGGCCTCCTGTTTTATTTTAGTAAGTTGTGTGTGTTGGGCAAGGTTATCCTGGCTTACAGCCTGATCATGAAACCACACTGTGGGTGCAGTAGTGTACAAACAAATGGGACATAGGCTGGAGAACACATCTAAAAACTGTAATTTCACAGATTATCAGTACAGATGTGCAATCTGATGAACACATTACTTTCTATATACAATGTGTCTTGGAATTTTGTTTTTTTGCTAAGAGTAGGGCAGCTCAATCCAGAGGAGGGGGGGCAGATCCCCCCCCCCGGATGTGATGTGGGCTTACGCCAGAGGAAGTGCTCTGTGGAGCCCTGTGGAGCTCTGGGACACCCAGCTGCAGTGCCAAGCTCTCCATCGCACTTCCCCCCCCCCCCGGCTGTGTTGCATGGCAGGGGCATTCTTGGGGGTAAAACCAAACATTAGTTGGCTTCCACCTCCAGTTTTAGCCCCCTTGCGCCGGTGGAGCGGGGTTCAGACATGCACTACAATTTTTGCAGTGTATCTCTGCTTCTGCCTATTGGGGGGAGAGGGGAATTAGAGGTAAGATTGTTAAATACAGTAACTTTTTGGGCTTCCTGCACTGTGGGAAAGCCCTTTGGAGTGGGCAGGGCAGTGCCAGAGTGGGACCATCCCTGCCCACATGACAGGTCTAGATTGGGCTGTAAGTACATTATATCCCATTTTCGTCATCTCTGCTTCTGCCAGAGATCACACAGCCTATTATTTTATTTTCGTTCGTGTCCATTAGAAGTACAATGGCCTGACAACTGTGTATTCTGTAAGAACTCTGTCTGGAAATAATATCTCTGCCATGACTGTATTTACATTCTGATATTGGAAAGCAAGTCAGTTCTGCCTGACTAGAGCCGCACTTGGTTTGTTGTTACAGCAATCTGCACCATGAGGCCTTCCAATATTAAAGCAGATGAGCTTGGCAAGGAAAGAATTTTCCAAAACATCTTTGGTGGTGTTTAAGGCATTGTCTTCTGGACCACTCTGACAGCCACTATGTCAGACTACACATTGAGAAGCCATTGAAATCCACAACCACAAGCCATTGAAATCCACAATTTCAACAGAAAGGGAGAAACAATGAAAATGAACAAAATTTGGCTACCAGTACTTAAAAACACTAGAAAACAAGACAATCGTTAATGAACACCACTGAGGTTCAGGATGTCTCCCTGCAGGAAGCAATAAAATGGATTATAAATGACTACCTAGCACAAGCAAACTGCTATGCAATTGATTATGCAACTTCAGTGTTACATACAAATGCTAAAATGGAGGGAATCCCACTTAACATTTAACACTTAATCCCACTGCAAATTATACTTGCAAACTGTACCTTGAACACGTTTAACAATTGCAAATGGTTCTTTCTCCCACCATGGGCATTTCACGGGTATATATACTCCACTTGCTTTACTGACACCAGATCCTCTGAAGATGCCAGCCACAGATGCAGGCAAAACATCAAGAGAAAATACTACTGGAACACGATCATGCAACCCAGAAAACCCATAGGTCGCTACTTTGTTTATGACTTATAGTAATGAACTTGGAGAGAAAAATGCATTCCACATCAGCTTAGCTTAAAAATGTACTGATTTCTACAGGAACTATAATGGATTAAACAGATCACTGAAGTATTATGAATAATGGTATTTGATTGTGATGGTAACCAGTCACTCTTAACTGGTATAACTGATTAGCTGTACAACAACAAAAAAACCCTTAACAATGATATACAATAAATATATAAAAAGGCTTTATAAACAAATTATAGTCTAATATGATTGATACAGAAATGTGTATTACTTTATTGATTTATATGACTATTCTGGCTCCAGCATGCAAAAATTATAGTATTAGATGACCAACATTGTTATATTTACATTGTCACCATCATTGTGTCAACACTAAAGACAAATGGGTTGTCACATGTCATCACAGCCTGAAAAATGAAAGTGATTTTAATATTTGCTCAGGATACTGGAGTTTTACTTTTCTCAGGAATGAGGAATTTGACCTTTTTCCTTTTCAGATAAGTAGGTAGGGCATGTTTACTTAATTTTCCAACACATTTTTGGAGGTACTTCCAAAACAATTAGTGAGATCACTATTTTTTCTCTTGCGTTGATGTGTGGGTTTTTTTTGTTTCAGTTTGTCTAGCTACATTTGCTTACATTGCTACACAAGTGAACACACGTGGACTGATGAAGTTGCTTAGTAGTGAATCAGACCATTACTTCATCACATCAGTATTTGGCAACGGCTCTCAAGGGTCTCAGGTAAAACCTTCCCCACCAACTGTGACCTGGTCCATTTTAAACAGGAGATGCCTGGGACTGAACCTGGGACCTTCTGCATGCCAAACAGATGCTGTGCCACTGAAGCGATTTAGCTTACAGAATCCAAGGGCAGGATTCTGAAAACATCTAAGATGCCACGATCCCAGATCAAAATTCAGTTTCCATGTCCTTGGCTTTAATTCTGAAGGTTTACCAAACTGAGGATCCCTAATATAACATTGTTTTATTTTCTGGCTGCACCACGATTATTAGGTTTCGTTCATCATCTAACTTGGTAGCGTTTAAACTGTAGGTTCCCTTAAATCTTATTACAGGATCCTCAGTGAAAAGATCAACAATGGCCAAGAAACATTCCCAAAAGAGACCTTTTCCAATACGAACAATTATCTCCTAAAAGGTAGTGCCCCAGGAAAATGTCAAGCATACTCTAAAGCACCCTTTTCATTTAAATGAAGCAATGATGACACCCACATTGGTCTGTCCAGCATCTTACATGACCTGACTGATCTTACTAGAACATTTCCCAGAATCTTTTATAATGGACAGGGGTTCCCTGGGAGATCAGCAGGCATTTCTCAGTCAGATCGTTGAATGTGTAAATAATTTTTTTTTGAAGTGACAGAGTTCAAAAGCCACAGCTCTAAATAAATTTAATGATCTGATTAATAAGTGTCATCATTACACTGGCTAAAAATATAACTAATGCAAGGGGGAGGCATTGTTGAAGGAAAGAAATTCTTTTTGTTCGCATTAGAATGCCCAATTGTGGAATGTGAGTTTCCTGTGTGTGGCAGAACAATTGCATATGAGAGCTTTGCGCAGCTCCACCTTTTCTAGGAGGAAGCAAACACTAAAATGCTGGACAAAACACTGCCCTGTGATTGTTTTAGCTCTTCATTCTGCATGTTGTATTTTCACCCTGTATTTCAGGCAAAAGTTGGCTGTCTAAATGGCTGACAGCAATTTAAAACCATGACAGAGATCTAAGATAGTATAACAAAAAGGTGCTGGGAGAAAGCATTCTCAGCATGGTCTGCCCCCAGCTTTCTCTACACATCCTCTGCCAACTCTGAATGGCAGGACAAGTTTCCACCCTTCCAAAGAGGGGTGTGACTCACATTCCTGGTGCTTGACCTTTAATATCCATTGTGCTTCCACCCACCAAATGTCATTCTCCTTTTTGTATAACAACATAGATCAGAGCAACTTTTTAAGCCAGTTAACTAATGGCCGCCCATACATTCCATGAAGTCTGTCTTGAACCTACAACTACATCAACTTCGTTGAGTGTCTGAAAATTGTATTAATATGAGAGAGGCAGCAAAAGTTCTCTAAAACCCACTTACTCTGCACCATAGACAGTCTTTGAAACCTCTACCAATTTCCCTTTTAGTCATTGTTCTTCTAAACTGAAATGTTCCAGACTCTTACTTTCAGAGCAATGGCACCCTCTTTGCACACTAAGAAAATACAGTATTTTAATGTGATGGGTTTCTGTCTGCTTTTAACTGAAATAGCTCAGTGTCTGCAGCAACAAAAATACATCTTGGTGATCGAGATTTGACTTCCTATTGACCCTGCGACTGCGTGAGTAGCCTTGGGCAACTTATGATCCTAGAACTCTAGCTGTAACATGGAGGTAAGGATCTACTTCATAATGTTGTGAAGGTTTACTGGAATAATGCTCATAAATCATCACTTCTAATTCTAACCTGGACCCTAGAGTACGCATCAAAAATTCTACACAGTGAGTCCAAAAAATAGATGGGGGGGGGGGGGGGGGCATTTTCTGGACTAGTCTGGGAGAAGGCCCAGGTTTGTAGGAAAAGCTGAAATTTAAACAGCAAATAAATTTGAGGCTTTAAGAAACGTATATCCATCAAGGTCATCAACGACTATACTGGGAACATGTTGTGGCCATTTTGGGAGAGGTAGGCAATTACAACAATGTTGCTTGATGCTTCCATCCCTGTTCATAAAAGGGGTGCACTGAAAAAGATATAAACCGGTGGTTCTCAACCTTCCTAATGCCGTGACCCTTTAATACAGTTCCTCATGTTGTGGTGACCCCCAACCCTAACATTTATCCATTTTACAGATGGAGAACACTGATGCAGAGAGTCTTAGGTGACCCCTGTGAAAGGGTCGTTCGACCGCCAAAGGGGTCCCGACCCCCAGGTTGAGAACCATTGATATATAAAAAGAAAAGAAATGGAAAAGAGGTGGAGAACAGCAAAAGTAGACAAGTGAATGAGTGAGAAAGAGAAAAGCTGCTTTTAGGAGGAAGGAGGGAAAGCTAAATAATGGGAAGGCAGATGAACAAAGGTTGGTTGTGGGGGTGGGATGGAGGGAGGGAGGAGAGAAAAGGAAAGAAACCAGGAAAAGGGGAGGGGTTATAGGGGCTGCCAGGAGTCAGGAAAGAGAAGTATGGGAAGGTGAATAGGGGGAAATGAGGTGCCCTCTCAGAGTCCTTGTGGGTCCCCCACTTGTTCTGCATAATAAATGTGCTATATAAATGTTTAATGTTGCTGTTTAACATATGACTGGAAGGTTGAGTCTTGTGCCTAAAAAGAAGTAAGCAAGACCTCTAACATACACTTTAATAATATACAACTAGCCTGGCCCTTTTCCTAATGTATAATTATTGTGCAATCGGCATGCAGTACGTTTGTGTGCTTTTTATTTTACTCCTTTTTCAAATGGCCAAACGCTATGGGCATTGTGGCTGAAAAGTTTCAGAGGCTTTAACTTTTGAAAGGTGGGTATTTCCATGAGGCTAAACAGCAGGGAGGTGTGAGGGAAGTGAAAGTGAATAAAGAACAAACTTTATCTTACATGGAGCACTTATGCAACAATTCAGCAATAACAAGCGCATTCTGTGCATGACTAATAGATAGGGGTTGTTTTGCAGTGATAACAAGATGACTGTTGACATTCAAAGGAAGGCAAAGGAAAAAGAAAGGCCATAATCGCATTTGGAAAGCAACTGTTGATGCTGATCTTGGGGCCCTTGCAGTTAAGGGGGCTTCGATTTTCAAGATGGCCAAGGCCAGTCAGATCTCAGAAACATAAGCATCCGTGGTTAATACAGGGATGGGAGACCACTAAGCAAATCCATGGTTGCTCACAGAGGCAGGCAATGGCAAGCCACCCAGTGGTGTATCCACAGGAAATGGAGCCCAGGCCTGATCCCCTGCATGTTACAGCAATTTCTATTTGTTTGCAGTTTTCATATATTACACAGCTGGGGGAAGAGATGTGAAGGGGATGGGTGGGAGGGGCACAGAAAGGACAAACTCCACAGCAGATTGAGTACTTGAACCCGGGTCTCCCAGACACTCTAACCAGTGGTGGGATTCAAATAATTTAACAACCGGTTCAGATGGTGGGATTGAAATAATTTAACAAGCAGTTGTTTATAAGAGGCATTTTAACAACTGGTTCTGCCGAAGTGTTGCGAACTTGCTGAATCCCAACACTGACTCTAACACTACACCATGCTGGCTGTTATGCTGGAAGCAGGATGCAAGTTTTCTGTGAACTTGCTATATATACACAGTTGTCAAAAATTATCAAAGAATAGTACAGAGGAGGGGAAAACTAATGCGCAGTGCAGAAATGGCCAGTTTCCTGCTTTAGCTGCAGAGTCTTGGCAGCCTTCCTGGTGACAGCTCTCTACACTCTGGACACACAACACTGCAACACTGATATAAGCGCACACCTGCTTTCAGGGAAATGATGAGCCAACAGAAAGAGTAGAACTGACCCTTGCTTCCTAAGCAGACACTGCCCAATCCAGCAGCCTCTCAAAGCTACAAACAAAAGCAGAATGCCCAAATGAGATCTGTAGAACTAACATCTCTCCAAATGTTTCAAGCCAGCCAGCCAGCTAAAATGTCTCAGCAAACATTTTCCAGATTCATTACCATTTCTTCTCAGATCCCATTTCTTACATCCACTCAGCAGCCCCTTCCCATGGAGATTTTTAAATCATACAATCCCACACCATATATGTGGCACTGTTATCCTCGATTACCCACAGGGTAAAAAAGTGAGAAGGAAGCTCACCTTAGGACAGTTGTTGTTGTTGTTGTTGTTGTTGTTGTTGTTGTTGTTGTTGTTAATTCGGCTTGATAGACCGCCCAACCCCCGAAGGGCTCTGGGCGGTGTACAATGAGACATAAAACAAATACAATATAAGATCTCATAAATACAATATAACAATAAAACATTAAAATTCATTAAAATACATTATAGCAGCAATTCCAAAAATTACAGATAAAAATACATGCACAGATGCATGCACAGATGGCACCCAACCCAAAGGCCAGGAGGGCCAGCACTGCCCAAAAATGGATGGAATCAGCGATCAGGCAATGCTGAAGATGGCAAAACTGTCGTGGGGGCTGCAGAGGGGGCAGGCAGTCTGCGGCTGGCATCCCCAAAAGCCCGGTGGAATAACTCGGTCTTACAGGCCCTGCGGAACTTGCCAAGGTCCCGCAGGGCCCAGACAGCAGATGGTAAAGCATTCCACCAGGACGGGGCCAGGGCTGTAAAGGCCCTGGCCCGGGTAGAGGCCAGCCGTATCGACGAGGGGCAGGGGACTACCAGCAAATTGGCCTCCGCTGAACGCAGAGTTTCACAGTTAGTCTGTGAAACAGACTCTACCTCGCAGGGTTGCTGCGAGGATAAAAGGAAAATGATACTGAAGACCACTTTGAGCCCCACTAGGCAGAAAAGCAGGGTCTAAATAGCAAAAGGCCAAGTATAAACGTTATAGAAAGTGGAGAACAAAGTTCTTGTCTGTGACAATATTTTAATGATGGAGGAGACATTCCACATTTGCTCAGAAGGACACTGTGCCCATTATATTTTCACTACCGAGACCCCAAGAAAGTATTACTTCTTGCATGAGCACAAGATCTCTCTCCACATGCTCCCCCCACCCCCATAAGAGACTGGAACCTGACAGCAGTGATTCTGGAAGGTTCCTTTAGCTTCCAGGGCAATTTACATATACTCAGAAAAATTACATTAAATTGGGGTTGCCAGCCTCCAGGTGGAGCCCAAATTACAGACAGCTGTTACCCTGGAGAAAATGACGGCTTTAGAGAGTGAACTCTATGGCAATAATCCATTTCCACACTGAGAAATTAAATCCAGATACAACCAGGTTTCAAAAGAACCTTTTCATTGCGGTTTCACCCTCCCCACTGCAGTGTGTGTGTGATGAGGACATTTATGTCTATCACGCTTTCAAACAGTTCAGCAATCCCCACGATTGCGCAATCGAATGCATGATCTGCTCATCCTGATTGGCTGTTGCACTGTGTTGGGGCGGGAATTTTTTAAAAACTTTTTTTTGTGCAGCTACGTCACCATGCGCATGCGTAGATAGGACGGTAGCTGTTTTTCGGGCTAAGCTACGTTAATGCGCGGCTTCGGTACATTTTACCCATGCAGCTGTGCTGGCACAAAAGTGTAATTTTAGTTAACAGTTGGCACAGAAATCACATTCCATGCAGCCACGTTTCAATGTAGCCTCCGCTGGTGCAAAACAAAAAAAGGGGGCTGTGCGCACGTCACGTTCTGGGGCGGGGGCATTCCAGGGCGTGGCATGGTGGGGGCGGAGGATGCACCGATTGGCTGGAAGGCTCTGCATCACTCCCTACGGTGGGAAAAACAAATCTAGATTCAAACCCCGATCCTCCCCACCAATCTGGATTCGGCAAATGTTTTTTTTAAAGGTGCACGTTCATGCAGGTTCTGAAAAAGAGGGAGCGCCAGAACCAGAATGAATCCGTGTCCAGTGATCAGGCAGTGGGGAGTTCTTGCTAAAACCTGGTTATTTTGCGTGAGTATCATGCGATTAACTGACCATGGGAAATCGACCAATGTTCTCCTGGTCAGCTTTCTTCTCTAATACACACACACAGACTCGCACACAGAGCTTAATGCCTGAATCTTCAGAAGTTTCCCAGCCCTCCTTTCTCCCCAAGAGGAACCAAAGTGACTTAAATCATGCTCCTCTCGTCCATGTTACCTTCACAATAGCCTTGCAAGGTAGGTTAGACTGAGAGTGACTGGCCCAAGGTCACCCAGTGAACTTCCCTGGCTGTAGGGGGGGGACAGAATGGGGGGAGGGAGAGAAAGGGGGAGAGAAAGAAAGAGTGGCAGAACAAGAGGAAGGGAGAGAACAATGGGAGAAATAGAATGGGGGGAAAGGAAGAAAAAGGGGATAGAGAAAAAGGGTGGCAGAAGAAGGGGAAGGTATGGCTATAAAATTAGGCTTTCCTTCCTTTTAGAAGCAGTGCTGTGGTCAGAAGGAACCTGGGGGCGCGGATAGGCCCAGGAAGGCATGTTTTCTATGGCCTTGTCCCTATCCCCAGGCTTCCTATGACCATCACTCCTCTCCTAGAAGTAAAGTTTAATTTTAAAGCAATCAGAGGCTTTAGTGATGGTGGCAAACTTCTTACTCCCTGCCTCTCTCTCTGCATGAGGGCAGGCAGGGCAGCAGGCTCACTGGCCCCCACGTTCTTCCTGATGGGAGACAGGGGGCCAAATGCACCCCCACATGACCAAGGCGTGTGGCGCCTGGGTTGTGAGACCTCCCTGCCCCCTTAAGATACGCCTGTGAAACCACCTCTGTTCATCTCTTATATTGAAAATCCTATGGGCTTACCATAAGTGGGCTAAAACAGAACAGCACTTTCCACCACAAATTTTCAAGAGACCCACACAGTAGGGGTTTCATGAGAAGGATCAATTGCCCATTAGTACCCATTGCCCTCTCCACATCTATTATTAGACCATACCAAAGCCATGTTCCGCTGTGTATAATAGAACTGATGGAATGTTGACTCACAAATATTAGTTATTCAAAGAAACAATCATGAGCTCACACACAATGACTGATCTCAAAATTTCTCACAAGAAAACAGTCCCATCTGGGACCTGTTCGTTATTATGAAAAGTGATAGATTTGCTATAGATAGGATTATATTCCTTTGAGGGGAGAGCGCTTATTGCTTCTTCTTTCTTACTGTGTTCCCCTACTTGTTTTTAACATAGAAGAAATTTTGGGTCAGTAGTTACTATTTACATATCATGCTTTTGGAATGCCCTCCCCCTGGAGACTCACCTGGTGCTTACTTTCCTTTAGGCACCAGGCCAAGACATATTTTTCTTTACCTCAGCTTTTAACTAAGGCGTTCCATCTTTTCAGCTGTTTTATGGTCTGCTCCTGCCCTTAAGGACCTATTTTTATTAACATTATGTTAAGACTGCTCTGTTTTATGGGCTTGCTTTTAGTGATAGTTTTATGGGTATGTTTTTTCTTATTATTTACCGGCTTGTTTTATTACATTTTTACTGTTAACAATTTGTTCTTCTTCTTTTTTTTTACTATAGGCTAGGCTTATTTTACTGTTGTGGGCCACCTTGAGCAGGTCTAAAGAGGCAACTTGCAAATTTCCCCAAGAATTAAATAATCATGTACAGCATCAATGGCCCACCTGTAAGGTGCACATGAAAAGTTTGGGGCATATTTGGACAGGAGCTGAAAGGAATGTACTTTTCTGTTTCCTATACTATGGCCAGTTGGCACTTCAGTGGTTTACAGGCAATGCCGTTATAAGGTGAGTGTGGGTGTGTAGAGGGAGGGAGTACTTTTGTAAAATGACATGGAGTGACACATTGGCCCTGTGTGTACACTGACCAGAACGGATGGCTGCATTGATTGTCTCAGTGGATGTTGTTAAGATCTTTTCTAACTTGCCTTTCCTCCAGGAAGCCCAGAATAACATACACAGAAGAGCAAAATTGAAATCCAGTAGCACCTTAGAGTCCAACAAGATAAGCAGGGGATAAGCTTTTGAAAATCAAAGTTCCTTTTTGGTATCTGCAGAGGCGTAGCTCCAAGGGGATAGGGTGTGTGCAATGCACCGGGCATGCACCCCTGTGGGGGGGTTCTGGGGCGGGGGCGTTCCAGGGCATGGCATGGCGGGGGCGGAGGATGCACCGATGCACCGGACGCTTTCCCCCCTTGCTACGCCTCTGGGTATCTGACAAAAGGGACTTTGACTCTCGAAAGCCTATACCCTGAAAATCGTGTTTGACTCTAAGATGCTGCTAGACTTGAATCTTAGACCAACATGGCTATTCACCTGACAGAACGTACCTTATTTTATTCTCATACCCGTTCTATGTGATAGCTTGCATTTCCTCTTTGCATTTACTTGCAAAGCCAGATGCATTTGCATGCCATGGAAGCAGTCTGAGCGACCTTTGGCCAGACCAGGGGTAGGGAACCTGCGGCTCTCCAGATGTTCAGGAACTACAATTCCCATCAGCCCCTACCAGCATGGCCAATTGGCCATGCTGACAGAGGCTGATGGGAATTGTAGTTCCTGAACATCTGGAGAGCCGCAGGTTCCCTACCCCTGGGCCAGACACACACACCCTCAACTAGATCTTTCCCACAGGGTTGTTGTGAAGGCATAATAAAGAGAACAATGTAAGCTTCTTTGGGTCCCCATTGTGTATTAAGTAAGATGTGAATTAAGTGAGCAAGTAAACAAATAAATAGCATTCATAGGCTGAGTCATGATGATTTATCCTGCTGAACAAATCAGCGATGCCATCAAAGCAGTTTACTGAACCTCATCAAATATTCAGTGAGATAGTTGCAATTTTTGGAAACCTTGGTATTATGGAGTTTGATTTTTAACGCTGAATCTCTAGTTTGCAAATTTTCTTCCTCTTGTTTTTCTTAAAAACTGATGATGGCACACAGGCAAAAGATAAGGTCATTTGAGAAGCACTGAGGGCATGTGCATTTGCTAATCTATGTTTCAGCTAAAGTGTATTTGTTATTTATGTCAACACACACTATTTTATGTGATTTTGGGCAAGTGTTATTGGAGCAATGCTCACTGCATCCACAGCTTTGGGCCAGTTTCAGTAGGAGAATATTAGGAGGGGGGGGGTGAAGAGAGAGAAATGTATTTTGTATATACATATATGTCTTCTTTTTATTTTTTTCTGGTTTTTTATCCTCCCCCTTCCTTCTCCCCTTCAAGTACATTGGTTGCTATGGTAACCAAAGCATCATTTGAAAGGGCAGAGCTTCAAGGCAATCACGAATATAAATTGAATGCCATTTATATAATCATTTCCTACATTTTATGCCATAATTCAAGGGAAGCAACAGGGACTACACTTTTGCGAGTGTTTATGTGTAGGTCCCGTTTTTATGCATAAAGCTGCCAGCCAATTTGCCAGCATTTCAGTGGCCAAGCCAGAGTTTTATCCTCTCGACTCATAGCCAAAAAAGAAAAAAGAAAAGAAAAGAAAGAAAAGAAAAAGAAAAGAAAAGAAAAGAAAAGAAATAAGGGAATTTAAAGTCAGCATGAAAATTACTGCATTTTAATTGCTGTTTTCCTATTTTGCTATGATATATTTTACACTTTTTACAAATCCTTTTTCCAGTAAGAGGGGAAAGGCAGCATGATACCAGCCTTCAAGACACTGTCCTAGCATGCATTGTTTAAAACAGGATCTTTTCATTTAAAAAAATATAATTTATTATTTTTTTACAAAACATAACATAGCAACAGAGAGTAGGGGGAAAACACAGGAAAGAGAGTAATAATATAAAAATACAGAAAACCTAGGGAAAAGAGAGCATCCAGAAAAAGTGAAAGTAAAAATAGAGAACAGAGAGGTGAAAAAATGGAAGGGCAGAATTTAAAAGCCAAGCTGACACGCACGTTACTGATTTTGGATCAGAGCTAGTGGGCAAAGACACTTAAACCCATTCATCTGTCGAACTAAAGGTCTCCAGAAGCTGCTGGGGAGGCTAGGACCAGACTCTGTCTACTCTAATGCCAGCAATTGCCCAGCAATTGCTCCTTTCAGTAATGTGTGGCAGAGAGTTCCCAAGGACTCATCTTTTCCAGGTGCCATGTTCACTGGAAAGATCCTTTTCAGAAGGGAATACTCAGCATACATTCACCATGTCCCATGAATGGAAGACAGAAAAGAATGTGTGGCAGCACATTTGCACAGACATGCACTGTGAACCTCCAGAATATAGGAAAGCAAGCTTGTGCATAAAGCCATGTATTAGGATTGCATGTTCTAACTATATCCAACGAAAACACTTTTGATGAGTACCCCAGTCAAACAAATTGGCAGCAGTGCAATAGCTTTTTTGTGTGTGATGCTGTTCCGTTGTAGGCGTTGCAGCTGGCACATTCCATTCTCAACCGTTAACGTATGACGTAGCAAATCTTGGGATGAATCACAAGAATGCACTTGTAATGTCAGTTACATGCTTAGCCATAAGCCTGTTCTTGCAGTTCAAGCTAAGCATGTCAGCTGCATGGCTTGGAGACTTCCCTGGAATCCATTCTGAGGATCTCAGAAAGACAGAGCAGAAATATGACATGAAACCAGCCAGCTCCACTCATTTCATGACCCAAACCTTCTTTAAATCACATATGCCAGTGCTGATCAAATGATCACAGAGCATGCTTGGGTCAGTGCTCAATATTAGTGTCAGCTTTTTCACAGACCATTGAGAGAGGAGCCATCAACATTTAGAGAGTTCTAGAATCCCTCTACCTCCGAAACTCTCAGAGGTCAAAGCAATCAAACTTAGCCAGTCCCACATCAGAAACATAGGTAGAGCAGAGATCCATATGTCCAGAAGATATATATTTGACTTTGATCTCTCCCAGTAGGAATATGCATGATTTTTTTTTGTTCTGTCGGTGTTCTTTATTATTTTTTTCTTTATTAAACTTATTACTATTTGGCCTGTCCATGACTTGTTTCCTTTATTTTTAGTAGGGAACACATTTTTGGCTCTCACATTGTATTTCCTCCCCAACTGGGATGAAATTTGCAGTGATGATCACCCTTCCCCAAGGAATCCTGCATGTCAAATTTCATACAGATTGGAACATGTGCCCCTATTTTATAGACAATTAATTTTTTCACTTGTACAACAGGCACACAGTGGCGTAGAGCTGTGGTGACTAGCAGGAATATGGGGAAGGAGTTAGTAATGTGTGGTTTTCTTACACTCTGTCTTCTTCCTCCAGCTTGTGGATTATCTGGGCATCTCTACATGAGGGCAGGTCCTCAACCAGATCACGGGCCTCGGCAAGGGCCCAAATGTGCTGACTCTGGATAGTGCAACAAGATATCAAGACCAACTTCATGAACTTGATTGGGTAATTTGAGTAAACAGTAGGCAATTACTACACCAACAGAATCCCTCGTTTATCCTGGTCTGTTAGCTATTTGATACTCTGCAGTACGTTGATTCACACTATTGGTGTCCCAAGTGGAGGTCTTAACATGCACTATGGAAACATGGTCTCCAATCTGTTATTTTCAAAACAGTGGTGATGTATTGAATTTGAAGTTTAATAAGGTCTAAAGCAAAACATCTGGGAAACAGTTCCTTTTAATCAAGTCTCAAGACCTGATCTATACTTGCAGAAGGATGAGGTGGGAACAAAGTGGTAGAATGCCAAGGTGGTAGAAATGACTGAACCATGTCAGATGCTGTGTACAGGATTTCATTTCTGAATGCTTGTTCCATTGAGAATTCTCTATGATAGAAAACCAGCATGGCAAATCAGAGAGGAGGCAGAATAACTTTCCCCCTGCACGTTTTCTATTTGTGTAAAGTTTTTTTTTAATCAAAACCTTTCAAAACTGGGATTCACCAACTTGCAGTCTGTAGAGGTGCAGCCCATTCTTTAAACTCAGTCTCCTGGATATGTAAACCAGGCCTGATTTTATGTCCACCCATACTTCCTATATGATCTTTTATATGTTTATTCTGCCTGTGCTAAGATGGGGTGTTGAGCAATAATGGCAAATGAAAAACCAGAGATCTCCAACACTGGGACTGTGGATGTAACTTTCTGTTCCATGCCACTGCTCAGTTCAGCAATCAACCTAATCCCACAATTTTGTTTTAATAATGGTAAAGATATAAGCATTTCCTGATAGATGTACGAAACAGGAACAAAATGTTCCTCTTATTCTTTTTGACAGTTTCATAATCAGATGACTCAGAATCATGGGTCATTACAAAAAAGGGGAAACTATCAGTAATTCGGCTGAGGAACAACATCTTAGTTGCATCCCTGATAAACTCTGTGGCACTTTCTCAGTTTAAAAGTATGCACATATCTTATTATCACTGATTACAACATGATCATGCCATAAATGTATATGCACACCCTAATCTAATTTCGCCTTTGCCAGTATTTTTACTCCTTAGAGCCCAAGTCTGTACTGATTCCTGATGGTTTTGCTTGTCACAAGAGCAGGGATTGAGTTAAAGCAACTTATACATACCCTTTACTTTCTCCCTAGAGTGCCTGGTTTGGGCTGGAACGTGCTCCTGGCTGACAAAAAATAAAACTGAGCTGGCCTGGTGCTATTTAACATAAGGATTTCCCCATTATTGCTTCCTACCATCACAAAGATTAATATCCAAATACTATTGAACTGAGTGGGTTCAGCCTTCTTTGGGATTGGGCCCAAGTTTTTGGTTGTTTCTGCACACTCCAAATATCCCAGATTGAGCAAGGGAAATATCCCGATTTGGCTAAGAAGTTTGCATGGTTTCCGGTCTTAAAGCGGGTTTGTCCAGCAGCATTTTCCTCATTCTGGGATTTTCAAAAATCGCCAATTTGGCGATTCTTTTTTAAAATCCTGTATTGAAGCCGCAACCGTGCAAACACCACAGGAGCAGAAACAGTTTATTTGTCCCGCCCAGCCACCTGATCTTGCTGCCCACCCCCCTGATCTCCCCACCTGACGTCATGTCAGTTTTCAACTCTGCTGAGCCAACAACTGTTGCAGCCCGCCCTTCCCGATACGTTCCCCCGAGCACGTTTTCTGCTCATGTTATTGACCAGGTGCCATTTCACCTGGGTTAATCAGGAGTGGAGTCCCTAAATGCTCCTGTTTTCTTTTCTTTTCTGTACATGTACTGGTTGCTCACAGCACATAGCTAGGAAGATGTGCACTTTGGGCCAAACGTTAGTGGGAATATTGGGGTGAGGGAGAGTCTGTCATTTTCCACAAAAATTTGAGAATGTGAGTGGGAATGTGATGTGATGCTGTGCCCCATTGATTTTTGCTGCTGCTTGCTGTGTTGAGGCCTGTACTGGGCCCTATCCATAACTGGGAAAAAGGGAGGCTTCATTTTCCCCTGCTTGCTATGGGTTGACCAATCAGAAGCGCAGCCTTTTCATGGGGATGGCAGTGGCCCAAGGGCAAGAAGCAGCAAGTTTGAGTTCAGTGTTAAGGAGGGGTCAGCCAATCAGAACTCAGGATACCGGGGATGTTTGCACATGAGTGGATACACTTGCAGTGTAACTACAAAAGACCCGAGCTCGTGCGAAACAAACTGGAGTATTTCCTCCTGGTCTTCACTCGATCCCTTCACAGAAATGGGCAGCCATGCAAATGGAGAAACCAGGATAAAATAGACCTGGATTGTAAGGTACCAATTGTAACCCGGTATATCTGTGCCATGCAGGAACAACCTTGAAAACCCAGGGCAAAACTAGTAACCTCAAAAAGAAAAGGGAGGAAGAGGGGGTTTTTTTGAGAGAATAGAAGATAATTGAGAATAGAAGATAATAAAGTCTAGCATGAAAGAAAATAAACATGCTACCATAGCTGAACTTAAAAAAAAATACAGTCAAGACAAGATAGTAGTATCATAAGACTTCCAAACAGAATAAAGTTTCCATTAGCAAGTATGTACTTAATTCTCCCATTTCCACTGCCTTTTAAATCATGCATATAATTGCAAGAGTACAGCTTTGCAAGCCACTACCTGATTTTGGTTTAACTGTGCCAAAATAAGGAGGGCGAGATTTTTGTGCCTACTCATCTTGACAAGTTCATGGAGTTTCCAAAGCAAGTTTGTAAAATTCCACTACAATGCCACATCTGAATCATTGTGGGATGTGCTGTTCCTTCTGAGGAAAAGTACAGCATAACCAAGAAAACATATAGCCTGTGGCTAAATCCCCCCTTTGTCTTCATCCTGAACTTCATGACCCATTACTTGTGGAATACTTATCTCAGGCCTTTTAGTTGCACATTGTATGGTCTCCTTGCATTTCTCTGTTTACATGCGAGGAGGCAGCCCAGTCCTTTCCCTGCAACTAGTCTCAATGGGCTTCTATTTTCTGGTTCTTTTAACTCTGCCCCTCTCAAAGGTACAGATCTCACAATAATCAGTAGTCCCACTACTATAGAGATGATATTCTACCCCCATCCCTCCCCCCACCCCACACTCTCTCTAGCTGCTGCCCCGAATGAGAGGCCTATTTTTAAAAAGAGGCTTGTCTGAAAAAAGTTTTTAAAAGCCCTCACAATCATTGGGGAGGGTAGAAATAGAGCTGGGGAGGTGGAGTCAGAAACAGACCCTGCTTGTGCTGTTTTTTGCAAAAGCCAACTCTATCAATATGTTATTGAAATGAGCATGAGAGAAACAGGAAGAAGCTGGCAACATGGGATGGGGCAAGGGGGAAGTCATGAGCAGCAGTGCGAGGAATAGAAAGGGTGGATCTAGGCAGGCTGGCTGTGGGTGGATGGATGGATGGATGGAAGAGATCTGGGGCAAAGCTGTGGTCACTGGAAAATCTCCCCACTTTGGTGGCAAAAAAAAAATTAATTTGTGCTGTAAGTGGTTTTGCTTGTTGCAGGGAGATTAGAAATCTGCCCTGCTCTGACACCAAAGGAAATTAAAGTCACAGTGAGTATCATGCGATTAACTGACCATGGGAAAGTGCAGCCAGGACTTCTTCATGGCTCCCCGTGCTGCAGCATGTCTGCCACACTGTTGCCTCAGTGCCGCCCCGCAGCATTGGCTTTGCTCCATGAATTTCCATAACCGCCAAATTTGAGGTTCTTTTGAAATGTTCCTTTGTTGCTCTGGTGCCTTCTGCTGTCGTGGAAAACTCCACAGAGCAGAACCGGGGCCATTTTTCCCACCTCGCCACTCTGGCCCACCCCACCAATCAACAGTGGGAAAAAAACACAGAGGGAGAAACCTTGGTTTTTAGACAGAAAAGTGGCATGGGCAGGTGCCACGAATGGGAGGGCGGCAATTCTCTCACACACGCAAGGATTTTAGATTCAGATTTTAGATGGTGGGTGGTGGAGGCTGGTGATTCACTAGCACACACAAGGATTTTAGAAAGGGGGGCTTAGGGCGGTGATTCTCAGCACATGTCATGTAAAACTAAAATAGTGTAAGTGAGTGGGGGGAACAGGGTAGATTCAGCCAATCAGAACAAAGGAAATGGAAGATATCTGCACATGCATGGAAGATATTGCAGAAGAGCTCGCAGTGTAAATGGAGAAGCACCAGGCTCATGGAGAAATAGCTGGGGCATAACCTGCCGGCCCTTCCTCGAATCCAAGGAAGAATCGGGGAACAGTGGAGAATCAAAAGCAGGGTAAAAAAGTGCTGCAGCAGGGACACTGCTGGATATCGCACAGGGCATTTTGACTGTGGAAAATCGACCCTAAAGTCTCTGTCACTTACCACTCTGTCGCTTGCCACAGAGATAATGGAAAGTAAAAGTGGGGCTGGAGGAAATATGGGGCTGGAAAGTGGGGCTGGAGGAAATACAAACATTTGTCATGTCAGACAGTCACTTCCACTATGCAGCAGACACCTTGTCAATAATTGATCAAGATCTCAGCTCTCAACACTTTTCTCGCATTCACACTCAGAATGCACAGCTCTGTACCTTCATTAATCTATCTCTTTTTCCAAACCTGCAGGTAATCAAATCTGGGACAGTCCCACTAGTCTCACAAAAGGTGGGACTGCCTCAGGGGTGTATCGCCCATAGGGACATGGGGTATCCCATGTCCCTGGGCACACACCTTTCAGTCACGTGGTGGGGCACCGGGTGGGTCCCTGTGCCTGGCCACTCCCATGATGTGGCAATCTGGCCAGTGCCCAGCAGCTCCCCCTGTGCTCACAGGTGCCCAAGGTTGGGCCCAGCCATGCAGCTGGAAGGCCTCTCCCCCACCAGGGGATTGCACCGGCATTGTCTGGGTACACAGGCGGTGCCTGGTGCCTGGCCGGCGCTGAGGCCGGGCCCCACCATGTGACCAGGAGCTCCCCCCTCCAAAAGCCACCACTGGAGCAGCCGCTGGGACCACTGCTGTTGGTGCAACCACCAACTAAGGTAAGTGGGGTGTGCAGGGGGGTGAGACAGTGTTACCACCCAGGAAAATAAACAAAATATTTTCCTGAGTCAGGTTACCTGGCTACACTGGCTCCATGCCCAGACGCGGAGACTTGTGTGGCTCAGAAGCCTCCATAAGGCTTGCAAAGGTTGCGAATGTGTGATTGTGCCAATGTTATATGGTTTCTCTCTTGTTTGTGCCCATATAGGATGTAATAAAAGCCCCTGTAGAGTTGAGTTTATGATGTGCCCGCTGTTTAGGATTTTAGTTTGACTAGGTTCTCCAGTTAGTTTAAGGTTTTGTTATTGTTAATTTAGGAGAGTCTTGCCTATAAGTATATGTGTTTATCCCTTAAGGTTTCCCTAATGTTTACGTTTAGAAATGTTATTTTTGAAATTTGTGTCTGTTAGCAAAAACAGTAGCCTGTAGAGGCTGATATTAAGGGACAAGGAAGTTGGCTCTGGAATGCAGCTTAGACCAACACCCAGCCGACTCCTTAGCAAAGACAAAGACCCCCTTTGGACTTGCAAATCAAATCTGTTGGTAGCACCCAGAGGTCCCCAGCTGTTGGGAGACATGCAGGGACCACCATTGGACAGTTTGAACTTTTCTTTGTTGCAAGGGTGAAGAGTGAGAGCCTCAGGGCATTACTGAAGGAAACAGCCATCCTGATAAAAGAAGATAGCTGGGTGTGAGTATGGCGAGCCCACCTGGATTTCCTGAATGTGGACCTTATTGGCTTTCCTTTCAGCACCATTGGCGTAGATCTCCATGCGACTACGCTTTGACTTAGCGGGATTTCGTGATCCCATTCAAAGTTATGTAATTCTTGTATCTTTGCTTTTGTATTGTTGTTTTCTTTATTGGTGTTTGATGGAGGGACTCTTGCCCTCACACTCCCCTTTCTACCTCCCTTTACCCTTTGAAGTTTGGGAATAAAAGTTCTTGCATCTTTGGTTTACCAAGAGCCCGATTCTCCCTGCCCGAGCTGTGAAAATCACCTCCACATAAAACCTTTTGCTTCGAAGAACGCTGGCTTCCTAAGCCTCATTATTCGCTTGCTGGAGCTGGAAATCACTTGTATTGTTACCTGCCGGGTTTAGCGCGCAGCTAGTAATAGCACAGGAGACTCTGTCGCGGCTGGGAGGCATGGCATGTGAGAGCCCGAGCAGGTGTTGCCCTGAAGCCATTTCCCCAATGCGGCTCTAGACTTATGCCTGCCTATAGGTCTCAATCTCTGATGGAGATCCTCCTGTCTAGCCTTAGAGGCATTCATCAACCCTCCTGACTGGAAACTACAAACAGCAGCATCACCAAAAATCAAGCCACTTCTACTGTTGTACCCAGTTGTTTGATATCAGATGCACTGCTGTTTGTGTAACCATCAGTGTTCTATTTAAAGCACCTGGTAGTTAAAAAGGCCTTTATTTGCTCCAAGCTCAGTCGTCAGCCTCCATGAATTTACAGCCACAACCTCACAGCTCCTGTGATTGTCTATGCCCTCCAATATGGTAAAGAAGGGTGGGGAGGTGCCATTTACAAACTGTCTTTGCACCCACCAACCTGCAGCAGGGGGGATGGCTGCCAAACCCTGTAATGTGCTTTGAAAATTGCTGTTGATAGGATTCTCACTCTTACTACAACTGCTGTGTACATAGGATCTTGTGTGTTTTTATTATGCATTACATTTATTTGAAATTGTCAGTCAGAATTTAACAACTTCTTTGAATCATTTGCTTTTATACTTTGATTTACTCTACTATTTAAGAATAAGAATTGATAGTTTTAATGCTTAGTTAAGGAATCCCTTCCTTACACCCATGAACAGTGAAAGCAGTGTCTGTCTTCAACCTTACCATTTCACTTGGCTCATTGGTTTTTTTATTTTGTTTAGCCGTTTCTGCTCGGCCACGCTGGGGGTTGGGTCGGCATACATGACGCCAACCCAACCCCCCTCGGACTATTTGCACGAACGATCCTGGGAACGACAGGGAAGATGGTGCCGTGGAGTGCCGTCGCCCAATCGATGTATCTTCCCTGCAACCATCCGGCGCGTCGCCGAGGCCTGGGGACACGCCCCCGTGTCCTGCACGACTGCTCCAGAGTCGCAGGGCAGGGGGGCGTGTCCCCAGGCCTCGGCGACGCGCCAGATGGTTGCAGGGAAGATAAGTAGATCAGGAAAGGGGGGGAGGGACGGCGCCTTCCAGCTGCTGCCGTTCGCACGGCAGTGGCTGGAAGCCGCCGTTTTCCAAAAACCTCGCTCGAGGAGCAAGGTGGGAAAATGGCGGCTTTGCGCCACTGGGGAGGAGTGAGGGCGGCGCAGCTGCA
The DNA here is from genome assembly GCF_021028975.2 of Sphaerodactylus townsendi. Lineage (NCBI taxonomy): Eukaryota > Metazoa > Chordata > Lepidosauria > Squamata > Sphaerodactylidae > Sphaerodactylus > Sphaerodactylus townsendi. The sequence continues at coordinate 47,895,016 of NC_059427.1, forward strand.
AAGCAGCTGTGCCCCCATGCCAACAGCTCCCTAGGGACAGCGTTTTTGCCATCCCTAGGGTGCTGTATACGGCCCGTGCGGAAAGGGCCAGAGTGTCTTGACAAATAATCTAGATCCAATTGCTTTTCTGTTCCTATTGTAGCCAGAGGGACTGATAATAATTATTTTGTTTTAATATAATTTTTATAGACATATAGTTTTAGTAGAATTTGGGTTTATTCTGGTTTTCTGTAAAAGGATTTCCTTCCTGCTGTAAAATGTATTACTCCCTGAAACCATTGTCTAAGTCACAAGCTTGCTGAAACAAAAAATATTAGATTATGCTAAAGGTGGACCCAGAGAAACAGGATGCAGACAGTTAATGAATCAAGCAAACCCCTTTTGCATTTTTACATAGCCCCAAGTAATTGTCACACACACCTAGGAAGAGACCACAGCCGATGGCAGAATTTATGTTAAGCAATTTCCTCCTAGTTTGGGAAAAATTACTAAAGAATAACTTAATCAGCCAGCCTTACTGAAAAGCCTCTCCCAAAACTATAAGTTAGAAATACCCATTAACAGCTAAATACAGGGTGGAATGTTAAGAGTCAGTAGGAAAACATCTGCACTATCACAAGGACAACTATCTGGAGGTGTTTCCTGACCAAAGATAAGACCCAGATGTCTCGGAGGAAGAACCTTAATGGCCCTTGATGGCCTTGTATTGTCATTGTATAATTCAATCTATGATTTAACCTCTAAAATTTACTATAAGAAGTCTGTATTTTGCTGTGCTCAGAGTGCTTTTTGCCAGACTTGGCCATGTGCCTTGCCTGGTGCTAATTGAGCTGCTGAGTTCACTTCTTACTGAACGAAACTCTGTTTGATCTCATTAAAACTTTATTTTATTTTTCAATTTGAATTTTGTCTTCAATTTTATTTGCTGCCAAGCTGAGATCACTGAAATCACTATTAAAGTTGCCCATGCCAGTGGGTAACACTATCCTAATTCCCTTCTCCCATCCTTCTTCCACCCCCTGCGGGAGTCACATCATCTCTTGGGCTGCCCCAGCAATTAATTAGCGGTCCAGTATGTGTGAACAAAGTAATACACCTGAGTCATATCTCTTTGTTGTGGGGGAATATTAAGCAGTCAGACTTCCCTTTCCATGGAGTCCCATGGAGTCCCATGGAGACACAGGGGCCAAAGACTGGCACAAGAGCAAGACCCTGCTCCCCACAAAATTATAACAGCACCTCAGAGAGTTCTGGGCTCTATCTTATGCATTAAGGCTGGAAGGCAGTTGGCCGCTAAACTTTCCTCTTGGCCCTAAGGTATGTCTGGCTGGACCATAGTACTAGCTAATTCCCACTGTGTCACCATAAGGTGCTTTAATAAGCACTTCAAACAGAGCATTACTTACCCTATCTGGACCCATCCCATCAATCAATTAGTATTCAGGAGAATAGCTCAGGCATTCTCGGGTCCTGATGACTCATCGAGCCTCTCCTATCTTTTTGCTGGAAAGGCAATCAATTATTTGTTTTTCTGTCAGTTTACCTCATACCACCTTAGGTCCTATTTGGGGGTATGAACATTAGTCCTTTGGTGCGTGTGTTCTGGATCCGTGCGTTCACCCCCACTTATGTGCAGGCTCTTTCCCTTGCTCCTGGAAACATTGGTTGTTTGCCTCTTCAGCTCTATTTTCCCTGGACTTCCCTTCAAGACTGATAACTATCACCCATCTCTGAAATCCTATCCTTTTTCTCTTGGCCTTCTCTTGTATGTTCATGTGTGCATGCTCATTACTTGAGATGCATGTCTTGTTTTTATTTTTTAATTATTTAATAAAACCTATTTCAATTGTACAACTGCCTGTTCATGTGAGAGTTTTTACCCGGGACTGTCCTGGCATACATAGACCACTGAACCCAGTTACTCCCTCTTGCTCTCTGTCTCCAGCTAATTCTTCTAGCACTAAATTGGGGCCTGCCTACTTGGGGTAGCAAATAAGGGTTGCCAATGTTACCGCGCTGCCTGGTAACTTTTAATAGCTCCAGACCACCCAGCTCTCGGCAGCACAGGGGAACACAAACGGGACCCGACACAGCGAGTATAGTGAATAAAAGAAGGTTTTATTGAGATGCTGATCTATGTGTCAGCACCTCCGCACCACGGCAACTGCAGCTGCAGCTGCCTAGCAGCTTTACAACGTCTTAAATACCCTTTCCCCCGTCGGGAGTCTGGGAGAAATACAGGACAGCCCACCACCATTCATTAACAAAATACACAGTAACCAATCATGCATTTGCGATACATGGGAACCAATCAGAGTTCGATGGGCAGCCTCTTCTTGAATTTCGCGGCTGGAGTAAGGCGAGGCAATGATGTAGGCACTGGCGGGAAGAACACAAAGAGTCCCTTGGGTGCCTGGGGTCGGGAAATGAAACTTGATGACGATGGCCCCCTTATCTGCCTTCTGGTGAGATTAGGCAGAGTGAGGCGCTTCTTCCGGGGTCCCCTTTGTTAGCGTTCATTAAGAGTTTTACAAGTGAAAGGGACATGCTCAGGTGGAGCAGGGGTGGATTCCTGCCTTGAGCCAAGGAGGTTCCATGCAGACGCAAATACAGAGGATACAAAAGATAACTACAAACCCTACTTTCTATCTAATACAGTTTGTTCCTACCTATCTAATACAGAAATAAAACATTGTTCCATCTTTATTAAAAACAAGTCCAGAAATGGAATAGAATCACTTCTGGCTCTGCTATCACCAACTTGGAGATTTAGGGGTGATGCCTGCCTGGGAAGGGCAGGATTTGTGGGGAGGGCTCTGTGGGGATGTGAGGCCATAAAGTCCAACCTTCAAAGCGGCCAAATTCTTCAGAGGAACTGATCTGTCTAATTCAGAGATCAGTTGTAATTCTGGGAGTCCTCCAGGCCTCACCTGGAGGCTGGCAACCCTATGTGGCATCTCACCCATGGAATTCCCTTCCCCTTGAGGCTAGCTAGTGCGATGCATATGTTACCCTTTTCTAGGGACTAGGCCAAAATCTTTCTTTTTACCCAGGCTTTTAATTAAGGAGTTGATCTTTCAACACCATTTTTTAAAAGTTGCTTTTAGCCTGAAAACTGCTATTCATTTTAAGCTGCTTAATGGGTTTTTAATGCTGAGTTTTGATTAACAACTTTCTAATGTTTTACTTTGTGGACTGCCTCAGGCAGGTTCCGTGGAGAAGCAGCATAGAAATGTTCAAAAATAAATGAGAGAAGAAAGTATAGAGGTTACTTGTTTAGATGCCCTGCCCAGGTCTGTAGACACCCCTACTCTGCAGTAGGTACAGTAGCAAAAAAATGCTCAGTACAAATCCTCTGACTCAAGGCCAGCTTGTCAGAGTACTTAACATACTGAAAGAAATATCCAGCTACAAAATTGCCTATGATTTAAAGGGCATTTGATGCAATAAATCCAATTGGATGAAGCGGCAGATCTTTTTTAAAAAATGTAAACTATAATGCTTTTTTGAATGTGCATATGAAAGAGCAGATGATTTAAACAGATCTTCATCACTGATTCAACATTTTCAATTTTTTAAAAAGGTAAACGTTTATTTTTTTCCTCTGGCAGGCGGACAAATACAGCATTAATAGTATGTGGACATATTATCACCTTTTATTGATGGCTGCAGAATACTAACCTTAAGGTTGTCTGCAGTGAATGCTAGCTGCATTAATAGTTATCCTGACCTTTACCACTACAGCAATGCAGTGGCAAAGCTGCAACGGGGTGAGGGTGGGGGGCCGCGCCCTGGGCATGCGCCATTGACCTCACGTGGGGGTGGAAAATTGCACCCCAGGCCCCCCTCCCCAGGGGCAGGGCGGGGGGGCACGTGGGCAGGTCATGCTCTGGATGCAGTTCTTTCTCCCTCCGTCCCTGCAACAAGGTCAATACTGCAATTAAAGTCATAACTGCTGGGACTAACATGGTCTGGTACAGCAAGTTGTCATTGTTGAATCTAATGATTGTCGGGGGTGGCCAAAAATCTCACATACATTCAGTCTGGAAGTTGGACCAGGGATTGCTACAACCACCAGCATTTTTTCAGGAGGGCAGCCACGTTGGTCTGCATAGAAGAGGTAGATGCAACAACAACAGCAACAACAACAACAACTACTACTACTATTATTGTTGTTGTTGTTGTTGTAGATTTCACAGCTGCCAGATCTTTAGCTGGTTGTTGGCCTTCATTACAATTTGAGCCTCACCCAGAGGCCTTGGAAGTTGTAATGTATCGGCGTAGTATTCGTGTGGATCCCAGCAGGGCTGCCTTCTGAATTTGACCAATGTATTAATTATTATTATTATTATTATTATTATTATTATTATTATTATTATTATTATTATTATTATTATTATTATTATTATTATTATTATTATTGTAGATTTCACAGCTGCCAGATCTTTAGCTGGTTGTTGGCCTTCATTACAATTCAATGTCTGGTGCATTGTGTTTCAACACTTTGTCCGTTTGGATTCGAAAGTTCTCATTTTCCATTACTTTCTCTGGACATTGTTCCCACCAGTTCTTAGCTGTTCTTATGTTGTAATTCTTCCATAAATTCCAGTGGATCATCTTGGCCACTGATGATGATGATGATGATGATGATGATGATGATGATGATGATGATGATGATGGTTGTCTTCGTCGTCGTCGTCGTCATCATCATCATCATCATCATCATCATCATCTCAAGGGGAATTGATTGGTTTTGCCTAACTCTGGGAGGTCTCCAGACCCCACCTGGAGTTTGGCAAACCTAGATGCACTGGGCGGTCTCACTCACCCAAAGGCACAGCTGCAGTAAATGTTACTGACCCATGCATAGTTTCAAGTAGAGGAGGTGTTGGGAGAGCCTGTGATGATATGATGTGATGACTATCACACCATCAGTGTGCATGGCACTTTATCAAGGAATGTATCAAGAAGGATGGAGAGATACAGAAGTGCAAGGGATGGGAGGTTTGTGCTGGATCCAGGAACAGAAGGGAAGCCAGCGTAAGGATTTAAGGGGGGGGGCATGACACAGCCAGAATGGTGATCCGATGAGGCCATTGGGGGATATCAGGCAGAGGGAGGATGCTATTAAAAGACCAAGGAAAAATTTCTAGTGGACCCCAACACAGAAAACAAAAGAAGAGCTTCCTTCTGTGGAAACGCTGAACAAATGATCAGAGTGAAGGAGGAAAGAGTCACAGAAACTGGAGATATGAAGGAACAAGATGGAGTGATCAACTATGTCAAAGGTTACAGCGAGGACAAGGAGGATTGGAATTGAGCAAAGAACTTTGACCTTCGCAATGAAGAGATAGTGATTTGGTAAAATAACAGCTGAAGGGTGGCAGTGTGGAATGAGAAGAGTTAATATCCCCCCCCTTTCTTCTTCTGTTCTCAGATGACCCTTGAGATCTGCTATCAAAAAGGAACTGATGTTGAAGTGTATGGGAGTAAAGACCTTTTGGGTGCATTCAGCACTATTTTTCGTAGCAGATGTTTGGGCCTTGGGGGATCTTTATACTACCCGACTGCAAAAATGTTTTACTGCTCATTCTCTTGGCAGGAAAAGAGGCCACTGCATAAACAAGAAATTGGTAGGAAATCCCTGTAGCCCAATGACAGCTGCAAGTATTGCTCCTGGGAGCTTTCAGCTGAAACTACTGTGCAGTAGGAGGAGGATGTAGAATTCTTCCCACCCAGTTAAAGAAGATGCAGCATTTCAATGAGGAAAAGGTGCTAATCTCTACATAGTATCTGTAAAGGGAGAATTGACTCTCAAAATCACGTATCCCAAAAATCTTGCTGGTCTCTAAGGTGTTACTGCAGACCAAAACAGCTATCCTTTAAAACAGTGGTTCTCAACCTGTGGGTCGCAACCCCTTTGGGGGTCGAAGACTCTTTCACAGGGATCGCCTAAGACTCTCTGCACCAGGTTGAGAACCACTGCTGTAGATGATCCAAAAAGACAATGTACTGGAAGTTAAGGTGATTTTGGTATCTTGGGACATGTGTCTTTAGAGAAAAAGAAGAAAAAGGAGATGAGAGTATTTCTGTCTTTAGCCATGTATATATGTAGGGGGAGGAGGTAGAGACGAAGCCTGTGGAAGAGAGGGGAATATTTTTCTCTTCAGCTTTTTTCACTTTTGTATCTGTGCATCTGCCTGTGGCTGGGGGAAGGGGAGAGAAATCTGGTTCCCCAAGTATAGGAAGTGACATGATTCTGCTGTCCTGCTTAAATGAAACACATGCTCCCATATTTTCAGGTCACAGTATCTTGAGAAGCCAGTATTTACTGTGGATTCTAAGACGGATTTGGAGATTCATACTGAGTATTCAGTATGTGAATGGTATAGCTGTTAGAGTGTTGATCTAAGATTGGGGAAACCAGAATTCAAATCCCCACTGAGCAGCAAAGCACACAGTGTGACCCTGGGCCAGTCACACACTCCCCTTAAGTTGTGAGGAAAAGAGAGGGGGGAAGAGGTATTTCCTTCCATACATTAATAAGATTGCCAGCCTCCAGGTGGTGTTTGGAAATCTCCTGGGGTTATAACTGATCTCCAGGTGAGAGAGATCAGTTCACGTCAGGGATCTTCAAACTATGGCCCTCCAGATGTTCATGGACTACAATTCCCATCAGCCCCTGCCAGAATGGCCAAGTGGTAGGGCTCATGGGAATTGTAGTCTATGAACATCTGGAGGGCCATAATTTGAAGACCCCTGGTTCACGTGAAGAAAATGGCTACTGAAGCCCCTCTCCAAACCCCATCCTCCTCAGGTACCTCCCCCAACCTCCAGGTATTTCTCAACCTGGCACTGGCAACCCTATGGAATATTTACTCAAAGTATCTCAGTGAATGAGTTTATGACATCTTTCATCTCCTCATACAGCGAACCACTTTCTCTGACTGAAACTCAGACTACTACGAATGAAAAACATTACATTTTTAAGTTCACATGATTAATTGTTGATGGCATATGGTTTTTGGAAATATAAATAATTTCATATTGAAACAATTTAATATTGATTCCTAAGTGTGGGTCTGGACCATGTTCAGCACCGTGCCCTCCCCTTTCTGGGAAATTGAGAAGTCTTTGCCCCTGGTTGTGGTTGCCTGAGTTTTGTGGTTTAGTTTCTGTGGGATTGGCAAGGTGCAACTCTGAATAGGTTTGCACAGTAAATCATGGTGTAGCATTGTCTTTTTGGGGTTAAGAGGTTGAAATGTATTTTAAGCTTTATGAATGCTTTTGAAGAAAAGTGCCTGGCAAGCAATGCTAAGGGCTTGAATAGATATTCAGACTGCAGAAATAAATCAGCTCAAACAACTGGACACACCCTGATCTTATGAAATGCTGCAACCTCCTTCATTTAGTTCTGTAGATAGGAACATGCACAGAATATAAACAAAACCTGGAGATAACTCCATGTTTAAATAAACAGGCACAGTGGAAATAAGTGATGTCCATGAGCCAAATGTCACACAAAGTAGGAGTGTTTCTGTGCTATACTAGGTGAAAAACGATGGAGAAGTTAAAGGTAACCCGAACTTGTTTTTCACTGAAACAAATAAAATTATTACATGTGGGCCACAAGTTTCAATCCTTAGACTACAGAATATACATTGTTCATGAAGCTGTCATGATGATCTGAGTGAAGTCAGAATATGAGCTTTGGAAACTTGTGATCTATTCCTAATTTTTTTTTGGTTCCCTATCAGAATTTGGAAGGGTTGATTTGTGCTTGATAACACAGGACCAGCTAGAAAACAATGATAAGCACATAAGCTACTGCTGATTTCTACAGCAGTTGGATTCTGAACACATTTGCTTTTGAAATTCATAATGGCATAAATTCAGCTCTGCGTTTCTAAATTAATACTTTACTGTTTCCAAAAAGAGGTTCTATGACGGTAGATTTCTTGTGATTTACTTCTCTGACCCACAAAGCAGGTTTATTTTCTTATTTACATCTTGAGGATTTAAACAAAAAAAGACGAGATGATGAGTATTTTTTCCTGCTTGTTTTGCTCTCAATACCGTGCCCCAAATTTCCTGTGCACACGATTCAACAATTAAAGATTAAAATAATAATTTTACCAAAAAAACCAACTAAAGAAACATCCTACCAAGCTAGTAGAATTTATCCAACCTCCTGGCAGAACCTGGAATTACAACTGATCTCCAGATTACAGTTTTCAGTTCACCTGGACACAGTGGCTGCTTTCAAGGGTGGACTTTATGGCATTACATCCCTTTTAGGTCCTTTGTATTCTCTTACGTCCAACTATTTCCATTGGGAGATAGTTAAAAGTATGCAATTAACTCTCTTATTGGAATCAATGATGCTTAAAAAGCATTGGATGCTTTCCCCAGCCACCACAATCACTTAAATTGCTGCTGGCTTTCAACACAATCACCTGTTTCACACATTTCTTTTGCCAGTGCGGTATATAACCAGGAAATACTCAAGACTGTTCTCATATACGGATGATGCAGTAGAGACTGATGTTGACAGATCTTGGCCAATAAGCAAAGTTGGCACTTAGATGGGAGACCATCAAAGAAGACTGAAGAGGAAGGTAACAGCAAACTGTTTCTGCTTCTCACTTGCCTTGGAAAGCATATTAAAAGTTTGTTAACATTTGGCCCTTCAAAGGTAGCTCATAGTGAACTGACAGATGCATTCACAGATGCATTCACGACACAAGGTTCAATACCTTCCAAGGTTTCTAGGTTGTCCTCTAGGACTGCAAACACTGAACTGAAACTGGGCCTTCAGATGAATGCATAAATACAGCACGTGTGGCTTTTCCCATCACAATGAAGCTGCACGTGCTTAATATTTTTTTTTTCATTCTACAGCATCCCATTTATGGCAACGCATCAGCAGTTCTATTTCTGCCTCGAGTTTGGGGGTCATAAAAGGAAAATCAATATGTAAGTGCCCGACTTTGTAGCAGGCAACTATCTGTGCCATCATGGTTTTGTCTGAGCAAAAAAAAAAATTCATGTCAGCAAATGAAGTGCCCTTTATTGTAGTTAATTAGTCTTTCTCACTGTGCTCCAAATCCCCATAACATGCCATTGTTTTTGTTTTGTTCTTTTAGATGAAAAAACAGAATGTCCTGCCAATCTGAAAGCACGAAACTCACTAAAAGAAGTAGAACAAAAACATTGCTCTTGGCACCAGAGAGCAAAGTTATCCCCTGCACCAACCCCAAAGAATACATGAGGATGGGAGTTTGCACCACTGTTGCTGACCTATCATGTGCAATCATTAAAATGTGGTGAAGGTGTGCTTTGAATGATTGTGTGAAAAAGCCTTGAAAATCAACTGGGCAAAATGACCTAGGGGTAATCTACAGAATCAGTTCAAAAAGTGGCTTTTCATATTTTCAGAGTTTCCTTGCAGTGCAAGGTCAGTAAGAGCTGCCTTCACTGTTTTGAGGTTATGTTTGCTATAGAAGACAAGGAGAAAGTAGCTACCAATCTTGATCCTCCCTGATCTGAGATTGCAAATGCCTTAGCAGACCAGGTGCTCGGGAGCAGCAGCAGCAGAAGGCCATTGCTTTCACATCCTGCATGTGAGCTCCCAAAGGCATCTGGTGGGCCACTGTGAGTAGCAGAGTGCTGGATTAGATGGACTCTGGTCTGATCCAGCAGGCTCTTTCTTATGTTCCCATGTTCTTAGGAAGTATTCAACAGGTAAAGAAAAGACTTGCTGGTGAGCTCAAACAGGAGCCTGAAGAAATAGCAGAGGAAATCCTTGTTACACAAAGTCTGAAAGCATGGTCCTAGCTGGTGTGTGTGCATGCATACATATAAAGCCAACAGATGCTTTTCCAGTCATGCTATACTTAACGTGTCATGTCCACATTGAAACTCTGTAGGTGATGTAGAAATAATTTAGCCATTTTGAGGTACGCTTCCAGACCTTTTTACAAGATCTTGGCTTACATTAAGTACATTGCAGGTTTCTAGTTCATAAGGAATGATTGTAATAGTTAATATCTTTCTCAACAATCAATCAGTCAGTCCCAAACATCTTTGTATGTAACACATGGCAGTCAGTATTTTTCAAAATGTCTGGCAGTTTTAAAAGTGTGCTTATGTTCTGCTTGGCTCATCCTAGAAAAGTATTATCTACTGGAGCTCTCTGGCACTATGTATTGTCTAGCATTATTATTCAGACCAATCTAAGGCCACTGATGCACATGTGGTTTCCTTCACATTGAGTGTACCTTTGGGTTTGGATCTCAGTTACACACAGGTTTTCCCCTGTTTGGGTGAAACTTCACCCTGAGATTAGAGAATCCCCGCTGTTTCTGAAGCCTCTTTAAGTGTGACTTTTTCTCTCCCTTTGCACAGAAAGTCTTTAGGCTTTCTTCAGGTCTTCTTCCCTCCTCCCCCTTTTCTCTGCCCACACCACAGCAGTTCTTCCCACTCTTTGGGTCACCACTTCAGAATGATCGGATGGGCTTTTTAAATTGTAATGCTGAAGGTCAATTGCTGGAGAGATGCAGCTTGTGAAGTGAACTGGATGTGGTCTAGTGAAGTAACACTAAACAAAAAATAGCAAAAAAAATCCCCGCCAAACAAACATGGGAAATAACAAGAAAGTGACAGGTGGGCAAAATGGCGGCTCAGATCAGCCAGGGGCACTTCACAGTAGGGGGTAAATAAGGTATGCATAAATGTCCTACATTAGGGTGCCACTGTACAAAATACTGAAGGTCTTTGATTGTAAGACCATATACCTTGAATTTTCTTTAAAAGCAGCTCCTGGATCTACTGACTTGGATTGGGGCCATTTCACAGTGCAGGCAAGGATATTAATCCTTTCATTTTGCATTGTTCCTTGAGTGAAATCCTCCCAGGATTAGCCCTGGAAGAAAAAAAAGACAGTTAGCCAGTCTTTTTTCCCTCCTGTGACTAATAATTGCTCAGTGGTGATAGTGCCTTTGTCCCATCCGAATTCATAAATAAATGCAGGCACTTTCTCTCAAAGGAAGGCTAACCCATATTGTTGATAACATGCTTTCTAGGACTGTTTGAACCATCTCCTGGTCTTGCATTCTATGGAGGCTATCCACAAGTTCTAAGATGCCCTTCCTCCTTGGGTGTAAATTGTGTGATTCCATAGGTAATTGCAGTGTCCTCTCTTGGCTTATAATCTGCATTTACATAACTACTGATCATGATGTATGATTATGATGGCTGTTTCTGAATGCTATAAGACCTAGGCCGTTTCCGCACGGCCAAAAGCAGCGATGCGATGACGTCGCAAATTGCGACGCATACGAAAAAAAGCGTTCACACAGACAGGCGGAGCTGCGGGCGTCCGCAGCCCCGCAGAAATGTGACGGTTCGCACTGAAGCGCTGCGGAAGCGGCGTCTCGCGATGTTGCGCCTGCGCACTTGCGAAGCCGTGCAGGCCCGACGTCATGCCCACGCAGCAGTGCGATGGACAACGTGACTGCCCTGATGTCCTGCCCGTCCCCCCATCTGTCAGTGCCTCCCCTCCCAGCTACTGTCAGTCCCAGTGCATGGGTCTGGGAAAGGTGCTTGGCCATGCAGGGAAAGCACCAGGGACGAACGTGTGTGTGTGTGGGGGGAAAAGGTGACCCAGCTTGGCCGTCTGGCAGTCGCCATTTTGAAGACGGCTCCCTTGCGGCTGTTCGCACGAGTGCGGCGTCGATGCGTCACAGGGGGAAAAAGAGTGGTTTAAAGCGTTTTCTGAATACGGCGTCTTCGGCGCCGGTTTAAGCGTTTCATACGGCGAATCGGGCGCGAATCGCACCTCCCGCCGCACCGTGGCGAACGCGGCAGCTCGCTATGGCGGTTCTTTTACCGTTTCCACGACGCTTTCATATTTACGTCTGCGGCGAAATCGGCCCCTGAAGCATGCAATATGTGGGTAGAATACTCAACCACATGGGATTATGCTGAAACAGAGGAGTGAAGATCAAGAGCAAGACTGTCTCCTTCCTCTCTGCTCAAAGGTTAGCTAGACTTGGATTTGATAGCACTGGGCAAAATAGATTTCAGCATAATGCTAATATAATGCTAATAATCCTGAGGGTAAGCTCCTGAGAACAGATTCAAAAGTACTAAATGCACCTATGCCAGTTTAATTCAATTGTGAAGTAAAGCAATTGTGTATTATCCATCTTAAGGGTTAATAATTTTTAGGCATTTGATTTTAGTTTGTGTAAATCACAAACTTGTAATCACTGGATAATAATGTTTATATCAGATCTGGCTAAACCGAGGAGACAGGTGCTGAGGGCAACATAGTACTCGCTCAATGCCTACTTAGCAAAGTGACTTGAGGGCTTAGAATAGTAGACAGTTGCTCGTTTGTTTAAGAACAGCAAAACAAAAGCAAGATTTAAAGTTGCATCTGATGTAATGAAACAAAACACTTTGTGGCTGTCTTGCTGCCCCTTGAAAAGAACATCTCTTTCCTCCCTTGTTCAACCATCCCTGCTTTACCCTAGGACTTTAAAAGAATTACTGAAGGATGTATGCTGTGTTCCCTCAGTCATACCTTGGGGCATGTGCTGTCCTCAGTCTCACATGCATTATGCTAACATCAATACAACTGCTCTACTGAATCCAGCATCAAAACTAGAATAGACTTAATTTCACATGAGACTATAAACTATGTGATATATTTCAAGGAGGCTTCCATAGGAGAATCTAGAGGGCTTTGTCCTTGATAAAAGGCCTAACTATTTGTCTTGGGTATTCAGACTTCCTCCCCCTCTCCCCCAGGTCTACCACTGGGATTAAAAATGGAAAGGTGAACATGTGAAATTCAAAGAAGGAAAGTTAGAAGCCAGATTTAGACACTAATTATGGATTGTGATGTCCTGCTCTGATGTTTTGCCAAACTTCAATACAGTCCAAACCAAAGCATAAACATGGGTTTCCTGGGCAATAGTTTAAATAGGAAGTGTTCAAAGATTACCAATGAGCAAAATATTAATGTTGTGTTCAGATCACAATGACTCCAGTAACATTTGCATTTCACAAAAAAAACCCCACTGTGAATATTTTGTTGTGGTTTGAGACCCCATAGTGATAGATCCATTTTGCATCCAGAATTAAGTTCAGAAAAGTACACAGTTCTCAAATACCATTATACTGTAAAGCAAGAGTATCCATCTCTGGCCCTCTTGATGTTCATGGACCATGATGAGAATCATAGTCCATGAACATCTGGAGGACCAGAAATGGACACCCCTGCTGTAAAATTTGAAACCTTCCCCCAAAGAGCTTTGCAAAGAGATTGCAACTCCATACAACTGTAGTACACTCCATACAACTGTAGTACACTCAAGTAGACCTCAATTGACTCAGAAGGGTATAATTCTGCATAGGACTGCCCTGCAGTGTCTTTGGTTGGGGTCCACAGCAATTAACAGATTGTAACAAATTTTAATTAACAAACCTTAAGGACTAGAATAAATAGGTTACATAAGCATCAAGAATTTGCCATGCAGAAAGACTTGAGATGGTGTTTAGAACAAAGATATGAATCTGACTGTGGGTATTTGTCTCTGGGCATTTTCGTCTGGTTATGTCATAGTAACTGGGGGTAATTGTTAGGCATTACTGAGCAACCATGAAGGGAAATTACCTCTGTGCCTCAGAGTTTGCCTTGTAATTTACTTTGGATGTAGAATAAAGGAAATAGTCCTAAGAGATTACCTAATTCAACCTATCCTAAGGTAGGATATTGTATTTCTCAACACTTGATAGATGCTTGTCAGGTTTTTAAATATAATGCTTCAAAAAAGAATTCAGCTTCTTTAGGAAACCTGCACCATGGAAAATTTAACTTACCAAGTAGAACAATTGTGAAAAAATTGTTCATTCTAGCAAGTTCCAAAATATTTTAGAACTGGCCATCTTTTTTGCTTCTACAGGAATCCACCCTCAGTTATTTTAGTTCTTATTTACACTTGGGAGTTCAATGTCTAAACATAAGCACCTGCATCTGACCACAGAGTCAAAAACTGGTATTAACATTTTGCCATTAAAACACACACACACAGTTCAAGATATGCTGCACTTGGAGCAATGAACATAACCTACAAAAGTCTTATACTTTATAAAAGTCTTATATCACTATCTTTACTCATTATAATGACGCAAGACTGTCAGAAGACTCCTTGATTTTAGCAAGCCTTACTAATTTAACAATCCAGATATGGAAACAAATTTTGGCAGATGTTATCCCATTTAATGCGTGCAGAAAATGTTACTGTGGTTAGCGGAAGGGGAAATCATCACATCTACACCAGATAATCACTGCCCTCAGTTATGATCCTACTTTTCACATGTGAAAGTACTCAGGCAACCTTTTACAACATATTGAGCTGTATGGGAGTTACTTTTATTTGTTTGTTTGTTTGCTCATTTACACAATTTATATCCTGCCTTTCTGCCCTCACAAAGGGCCACTAATGTGGCTAACAAATGAAAAATTACTTTCCCATGGCACATAGCAAAGCCACAAGAGTGGAGCCAACTGTGAGTCTTTCCTTCCAGGCAGAATGGCAGTTGAGTGAGGAAGGCCCATAGAATCAAGCCCACCAACATGGTGTCATTAGTCAGAAGCAAACCTCATGCACTTTCAAACTGCTTTCAGTGCTCTTTGAAGCTGTGCGGAATAGCAAAATCCACTTGCAAACAGTTGTGAAAGTGGTTTGAAAACACATTATTTTGCATGTGCGGAAGGGGCCATAGTGTGGGTGAGTCAGCTTTGACACAGACCATCATGTGTATGAAGGGGCTGCACAGTTATCTGTATAGGTCTTGCTTTTGTCTGTCTCCCATTCATATGCCATCAGGAGACAAGGAAAGAGAGAAAGGTTGAGGTTTCATAGTAATGCTAATAAGGCAGGCAGGTATAAAGCAGATTTCATTCAGAGATTACACAGCACTTCACAAAGATTAAAGGAAGCTCACATTTAGCAATGATTTATGCTATCTATGTTTCAGGGTAGACAGTGAATCCTATTAACAAACATGCTCATTGATCAAAAAGAACATATGTACACTCACAATTTTATTTATTTATTTATTTATTTATTTATTTATTTATTTATTTATTTATTTATAGACCACCTTCCCCCGCAGGGCTCAGGGTAGCAAACAACAACAATTTAAAACAACAGTTTAAAACAAAAATGTAAAACAACATAAAACATCAACGATCATAAAATGATTTAAATCAAGGATCTCCAACCTATGGCCCTCCAGAATTTCAAAGACTATAATTCCCATCAGCTCTGCCAACTGGCCATGCTGGCAGGGGCTGATGGGAATCGTAATCCATTAACATCTGGAGGGCTATAGGTTGGAGACCCCTGATTTAAATAAATGTTGGGAAAAATCATATTTTTCACATTCACATTCCATTCCAAGATATAAAACATGAAAAACATTTCCACTCTAAAAATTTTTTAAAAACCACCAAAAATGTACTTTACTTACTGTTGGAGACATGACTAAGGACTGAAAAATATCTGTTTCTGAGCTAGATCTTTGTTCTTGCTCTGAAGGGGGGACTTTTTATTTTTTACTCGTGAGCAAGATTCTTCACCAACAGAAAAGAGTAGAAGGATCCAACCCACTGTATTCCAGACAGAGAAATAGAAATGACCTGGGTAATTGTTAGATCTGTTAACCTGAATTCAGTGGTAGGAAAGTAAATATAACAGATGCAATATTTAAAATATATGAAGAACATAGTTTTTATCTGAAATATTTATACCTTGGATGTTCAGCTAAAAATCCTCACAAATTGGCTTACAACAATAAAAACAATCCATTCTAAACAAGATTAAGGGAGTACCACCACAAAATGACAAAACAGCATAACTGACCAAAAATCCAGCATACCAAGCACAATCTGTAACAAACAGGCACACAAACACATAGCAGTCACATTACAAAGCAATGAAGTCAAACCTAGAATAAAACCTTTCATCAGTAGTTCACAAATGTTCTAGATAACAGGAGTGTTGTTGCTGGGCTCCCAAAGTTCATTGTATTTGGTTCTAGGCACATGGCTCTAAGGAAGCATTTAGGATTATCAGCCTCAAAGGTGGGGCCTGGAGTTCTCCCAGAATTACAGCTGAATGCCAGACTTAAGAGATCTGGAGAAAATGGCAGTCTACTCTATGGCATCATGCCCCCACTGAGCTCCCTCCCCAAACTCTGCTTTCCCTTTGCATTGACCCAAATCTCCAGGACTTTTCCCCCAGTTGTATATCCTACTCTGTTCTTATATTTCAGTAAATACTGAAACCCTAATTCTAAAAAGAACACCTGCACAATTTGTACAGTCTGTCTACAGAGTTTACTATTCAAGAAGATTCAGCTATTTTCATCCAAGTGTTCTCATTTGACTTTTGGGAAGAGGAGATGCTTGGCTGGTCACATGATTTTGCTAGAAGGCTTGAGAAAAGCAACTCAGTAGATCATACTGGATTATTCTGCTGCACATAGATGGCTGTTAGGTGTCGAACCTTGAAGCAATAAACAGACGCTGTATTGTTGATCAGCAGCGTTCATTGATCGGCATTGAAGCACGCAGCTTGGCAAAGCCAGTTCTGGGGGAACCTGGCTTTTGCTACCCATTTTATCACAGTGTTAATCCCCCCCCTCCCTTTTCCCCAAGGAATGTGAGAAAGAGTTAGTTTGGAGCAGAGCTGCCCCAAGGTTGGTGATAGACAGAGATAAAGCCACCTGGCATCCTACCCCCACAGAACAATGGAAACAACCCTGTTTCCCATGAAACTAAAGTGTCAGGGGACAGCCTAGTTATCTACACAGTGTATGAAGCCATAAAGCAAAGATCAAGGAAAGAATGTCCCATAATAGCAGTGAGAACATATAGCAGACTGGTTACATATATCTTGTAGCAGTTACATTGGGTTAGGAATGCAACTAGATACAATCCCCCTGACAATGGCTTTTGGCTGTTTTGGCATAGGAGAAATAAGAGCTCATGAGGATAATGCTCTCTGTTCATACAACAGCTCTGTAGAACTGTGATGATGAAGCAGTTTACATTGCTTCTAAACTGTGGGAAGGAGTGTCTTAGTAACATTGACATTTCTTCTCATTCGCTCTATCAGAAAAGGAATTGAATGAAGTACTGATAGCCTTTGCATTGATATCATTATCTCTCTAACTGGGCAGAAAAGCTTTCCTGATGATCTGTGCTATTCCATTTGAAATCTACCCTTCCTCCAATAAGCTCAGGGTGACTTACATCATTCTCCCCTCCCCACTGGATTCTCACAACAACACTGTCAATTAGTTTAGGCTGAATGAAAATAATTGGTCCAAGGTCATCCAGCGAGTTCCATGGCTGAGCAGGGATTTTGGCCTAAGTCTTTCTAATTCTGGCCTTACACCACACTTTCTCCCAGTGGCCAAAGCTATATGATTTAATTCACTGTGTTTCTTCCAGGATATTATTTTCTATCCTTGGAACAACCCTGCAAGATAGGTGAGGCTACAAGAATGTGGCTTACCCCATTTTGTGAGTTTCATGTGGAACAGGATTTGAAACTTATTTTTTTTACTCTAAGCCCTGAACTCCTTGAGCTGCAGCTCAACTTTGATTCCACACCACAGTCATTCCCACAAGAACCCTTGCTCTCCTTTGAAAGAGGCCAGGAAAAAATTGAGTTACCTAACCCATGCATGGTACTTAAAAAAAAAAGAAGCATACATTTTGGTTTCTCTGTCTTTCTTGTTGAAATCTTTCCAAGGGTAGTCAGATACAATTATACAGGCATGGGAATCTTTGATCTTTGATGCCCGACTTCCATTTGCTCTGTAATGCATCTGCTAACATTATAATGTGTTGGGTCTCGGAACCTAAAGCAAATAAATGGACTCTGAAATATCGATCAGTAGCGTTTATTGAATAGGCATCGAAGCACCACACTGGTAAAGTCAGTTCTGACGAAGCTGGCATTCACAGTCCCCTTTATCCCCCATAGAGAACCCCTCTCCTATTTTCCCAAGAGTTTGTGAAAAACAGTCTTTGGCACCCCAAGGTCAGTGGCAGATAGCAAGAGAAAGAGCCACCTGGCTTCCTGCCCTACAAGATAACAGTTGTAACACAGTTCCCATGGGACAGGAGCGTCAGGAGAAGCCTAGTTTCTACAAGCATGTGAAGCCATAAAGTAAAAATACAGATATGACAGTGGATGCATACTGCAGACTGGTTACATATGTCTTTCTAGCAGTAGCAATTTGTTATTTCAAGCAGTTGCCCGATTCCGGGAATGCATCTCAATCACCTAGATAGCATCTCTCGACATAATGTTAAGCTGCTGAATTGGCTGATAAAGCTGGTTTGAATTTTGTCACTTTGAAGAACGTGAAGGAAGAATTGCGGGTGTTTCAACTGGATGGACATGTGAAACCACTTTTGTCCTTGTACCTTTCTATTAATAAAATGTAAGTGAGAAATACATGAGCAAAATGTCTGGGTAGAGCCTGTCAGTGTAGCCTGGTTAGAATTTTTTCCATGTAGCAAGTCTCCGTTTAGCCCATCTTTCAGTAACATATGACCCCTAGAATGTGTCATCACAACACATCTGGCCTTCCAACGGTGGCAAGGAAACTGAAGCAACAATGGCTCCTTTTTGCCAGCGCAGTTGACCATGTAGCTTCCTTGAGCAACATTATTACTCCTGATCATAACATGATCCTGGGAGAGGTCAGTAACTATTGTGGCTTGTCAGCTTCATCTGTAAATGTTGGATCCTGCAGATCTGTTCCACTACTGGTGGTGTATTCCTCTGGAGCAAGAAGCCTTGCCCCCAAACAAGAAGCTGTTCTATGCAATGCAATGTTGGTATTTTTCTCTGGTAAGAGATACCTTTTTCCATTACAGGAGAATGCACAGAGGCAAAACACAATGAAGCTTACCCAGGCGTGTGTGTGTGCTGAGAACAAAAGATACTTGTTTCTGCATGGTCAAAATATCCCAGGGCGAGCAGGAAAAATATCCATGTGCAGCCGAGAATTCCACACGGTTCCCAAAACTGAAGTGGGCCTGCCCAGGTGTTGCCCTATGATATTTCCTTTGCCCTGCGACTTTCAAAAATCGCCAAATTGGCGGTAATTTTCAAATATTGTTGTGTGACCCCACCGCCATGCAAACACCATGGGAGCAGAACTGGAGTATTTTTCCCATCTCTCCGCTCTGGGTCGACCAATCAATAGTCACTGCATTTTTGTGGGGGTGGCCACGAGCCAGGTTGGCCCTTGGGCAGGAAATGGCCAGTTTGAATTCGTTGGTGCTAGGGGGTGGTAGGTAGAGCCTGCAGTTGTTGTTGTGGTAGTGTTTGTGGAGCGGGGATGATTCGTGTGAGTGGTAAGGCTATTTCTGGATTATTGGGGGGATCTCTTCAAAAGGACCATGGAGAGGTTTCTGTTGGAAAGGTGTGAAGGTGTGCGCAAGCAATGCAAAAAACAGTAAGTAGACATCTAGACAGTCTGGCGCATCCCAAAACAACAGCCAATCAGAACGCCCTACATTGTAATATTGTTATCTGGCCAAGACCCAGATGCATTTGCGGTGTAAAACATTGAAAAGGCAAGGTTGGGATGTCCATTCAAGCTGCCACCCAAAAACAACAGCCAATCAAAACACGGGAAATAGAGGTTGACTGCGCATGTATAGATGAGATTGCGGTGCAAATGCAAAAGCCCTGGGCTCGTGTGGAAACAACTGGAGCATAACATCCCAGTCCTAACTTGACTCCTGGGAAGAAGTGGGGAGCCATTCAGAGGCAGAAACCAGGATAAACTAGTCCCGGTAGGTAAGATCCCAGTTCTACCCAGGGATATTTTGACTGTGTGGAAACGGTCTAAGCCAGTTCATAGTTTCAAACTAATATAAGGAGTCTTTATTAGAGAACTCCAATCTAGACAGGAATCGAACTAACTGGAGAGAGAGAGAGAGAGAGAGAGAGAGAGATGCTTCCTGCATCTCTCCACACTTAGCGCAAGATGGTGAAGTGTGATTGCAAGAATGGTGGTGGTGCGGAAAAAAGCAGGAAAAAAGTTTGTTGAGAGTAGCAGTCTAAATATCAAAGGGGTAATGTCAGAGCAGTAGAGAAAGGGTGCACATGTCTCATCCCCCTCTGTCATTGAGGCAAGAGACAGTGCACAGTCCTTCATTTCCAACACAAAGTGCTGCCACTCATGAGAAGGATCTGTGGGACCCAATCCAACTTTCCTTTCCTTTGCAGGTGATTTTCAGGCCGTGCTTTATAGCAAACCCTGAAGTGCACAGAAAATGATTGAGGGTTCACAATAAGGGGGAAAAATGGTAGTCAAGTTGCCCACAGTCAATCTTGTCTGCCATTTCCTTGGACATGTTGCAAAGGAATAATGGCATGTTAGGACATATACTTGATTTGTGTTGGCAAGCGAAGCCTAACAGATCTTCCTGGCAGAAACTTGAGAGGGTACAATAAAGGATGCACACAAGATTAATGCAGCAGATGTGCAAAATGTTCTCTATTGCATCATATCAACGGATCACTGCAGAAGGATCATGTGATTGCTGCTCTTTTAAGGCAACAGTTGGACTCAGAAGCACTATGTGCATATATTCTCTATTCAGCTGTCCTTCATTTCATCTGCCAAAATGTATCCTCCCTCAGTTCTTCCATGTCTTGGCCAGATTTCCACTTTCTGAAGCCTTCTTGCCTTTTACAGCTCCCTTGATTCCATTTGTTAACCACGCCATCCAATTCTTGGCAGTGTGTCCACCGCTCCAGTCAGTGATAGACATTCTGAGTTTGTACAAATGGATTTTTCAGTATCTCCAAACATCCTGAGGAGATTGACCGTTCTGGACTCTCCTCTGCCTTTTATCTAATCCTATCCTCCTTGAGAAGTTGCATCTTTTGAATTTAAATATAGTTGTTCCGTGTTGACCTTTCCAGGTAACTGATTGCTCAACATTAAATCAACATTAAATGAGTATAGAAACCTGCTGGGTGACCTTGGATCAATCACACAATCTCAGCTTAAACCACCTCACAGAGTTGTTATGAGGACATTATTGAGAAGGGGAGAATGTTGTAAGTCACTTTGGGTTCCTGTTGGGGAGAAAATTGGGTACAGATAATGGCCCATTCTGCACAGCATAAATAAAACATTTTAAGGAAGAGGAGGGAGTATTTTGCGGTGGAGTTCCACACAGTTTCCCCCCCAAAATGTTTGGAAAACATTTCATTTGTACTCAAAACAGATTATTCTGAAAATGCTAAAATAGCGACTGTTTTTCTTGAAGTCATTTTAAAAACAATTTCCTGCCTGTTGTGTGGAGAGTAGGAAACATTTTATTTTCCCCGCCTGAATGGCAAGCTTTCACTTGTTTTCTCTGCCGTTCATGGCTGCCATTTTCTGCCGCTCCAATTTGGTTCTCTGTGCAGTCCACCACATTCTGATTCCTTCCCACAGACATTTCCACAACTGGCATTGTGACTAGGCACCAATTCAATGATTGAAGTACACAAATGCCTGCCAATGATGGCAACATGTTGTCCCCCATGCTTTCTATTTTCTGTGAGGTACCTTTGAAGCTATGAAGACTTGTTATGAGAATGCATGCTGATTTTCATATTGAGTCTTCATAGCTTTGAAGATAGACCACCAAAAACTTTTTAAAAGGGGGAAACCACGTTGTCATAATTGGCAGGCACAACTGAGTTTGTTTGAGTACTTCAATCGCTGAAATGGCACCTAACTGTGATTCCAGAAGAGGAAATGTCTTTGGCCGTTTCTGCACGGCCCATTTATGACGGCCTGGGGGCGCCGCCGCCGTTTGCACAGGCGCCGCTGCTGCAACGCAGCAGCGGCAACCTGACTCTTCTTCCCTCCCCCCAGGGCGGCGTCAAGCCGCCCTAAACAACAACCTTTTAAAGGGTTGTTGTTGGGGAGGCAGCGTCTTCCCTGCGGCGCGGTGCGAACCGTGCCGCCAGGAAGACGCTGTCTCCCGTCTCCGCCCCACTCACGGTGTCCTCCTCGTCGCCTTCCCCCCCCCCCCCCAAGTCCCTCCCCCCCCCCCCCCCAGCCCCCCCCCCCCCCCCCCCCCCCCCCCCCAGCACCCGCCCCCCCCTCCCCCCCCCCCCCCCCCCAACCGCCATTTTCCAACCCCCCCCCCCCCCCCCCCCTCCCCCCTCCCCCCCCCCCACCCCCCCCCCTCCCCCCCCCCCCCCCCGCCACCCCCCTCCCCCCCCACCCCCCCCCCCCCCCACCCCCCCCCCCCCCCACCCCCCCCCCCCCCCCCCCCCCCCCCCCCCCACCCCCCCCCCCCCCCACCCCCCCCCCCCCCCACCCCCCCCCCCCCCCACCCCCCCCCCCCCCCACCCCCCCCCCCCCCCACCCCCCCCCCCCCCCACCCCCCCCCCCCCCCACCCCCCCCCCCCCCCACCCCCCCCCCCCCCCACCCCCCCCCCCCCCCACCCCCCCCCCCCCCCACCCCCCCCCCCCCCCACCCCCCCCCCCCCCCACCCCCCCCCCCCCCCACCCCCCCCCCCCCCCACCCCCCCCCCCCCCCACCCCCCCCCCCCCCCACCCCCCCCCCCCCCCACCCCCCCCCCCCCCCACCCCCCCCCCCCCCCACCCCCCCCCCCCCCCACCCCCCCCCCCCCCCACCCCCCCCCCCCCCCACCCCCCCCCCCCCCCACCCCCCCCCCCCCCCACCCCCCCCCCCCCCCACCCCCCCCCCCCCCCACCCCCCCCCCCCCCCACCCCCCCCCCCCCCCACCCCCCCCCCCCCCCACCCCCCCCCCCCCCCACCCCCCCCCCCCCCCACCCCCCCCCCCCCCCACCCCCCCCCCCCCCCACCCCCCCCCCCCCCCACCCCCCCCCCCCCCCACCCCCCCCCCCCCCCACCCCCCCCCCCCCCCACCCCCCCCCCCCCCCACCCCCCCCCCCCCCCACCCCCCCCCCCCCCCACCCCCCCCCCCCCCCACCCCCCCCCCCCCCCACCCCCCCCCCCCCCCACCCCCCCCCCCCCCCACCCCCCCCCCCCCCCACCCCCCCCCCCCCCCACCCCCCCCCCCCCCCACCCCCCCCCCCCCCCACCCCCCCCCCCCCCCACCCCCCCCCCCCCCCACCCCCCCCCCCCCCCACCCCCCCCCCCCCCCACCCCCCCCCCCCCCCACCCCCCCCCCCCCCCACCCCCCCCCCCCCCCACCCCCCCCCCCCCCCACCCCCCCCCCCCCCCACCCCCCCCCCCCCCCACCCCCCCCCCCCCCCACCCCCCCCCCCCCCCACCCCCCCCCCCCCCCACCCCCCCCCCCCCCCACCCCCCCCCCCCCCCACCCCCCCCCCCCCCCACCCCCCCCCCCCCCCACCCCCCCCCCCCCCCACCCCCCCCCCCCCCCACCCCCCCCCCCCCCCACCCCCCCCCCCCCCCACCCCCCCCCCCCCCCACCCCCCCCCCCCCCCACCCCCCCCCCCCCCCACCCCCCCCCCCCCCCACCCCCCCCCCCCCCCACCCCCCCCCCCCCCCACCCCCCCCCCCCCCCACCCCCCCCCCCCCCCACCCCCCCCCCCCCCCACCCCCCCCCCCCCCCACCCCCCCCCCCCCCCACCCCCCCCCCCCCCCACCCCCCCCCCCCCCCACCCCCCCCCCCCCCCACCCCCCCCCCCCCCCACCCCCCCCCCCCCCCACCCCCCCCCCCCCCCACCCCCCCCCCCCCCCACCCCCCCCCCCCCCCACCCCCCCCCCCCCCCACCCCCCCCCCCCCCCACCCCCCCCCCCCCCCACCCCCCCCCCCCCCCACCCCCCCCCCCCCCCACCCCCCCCCCCCCCCACCCCCCCCCCCCCCCACCCCCCCCCCCCCCCACCCCCCCCCCCCCCCACCCCCCCCCCCCCCCACCCCCCCCCCCCCCCACCCCCCCCCCCCCCCACCCCCCCCCCCCCCCACCCCCCCCCCCCCCCACCCCCCCCCCCCCCCACCCCCCCCCCCCCCCACCCCCCCCCCCCCCCACCCCCCCCCCCCCCCACCCCCCCCCCCCCCCACCCCCCCCCCCCCCCACCCCCCCCCCCCCCCACCCCCCCCCCCCCCCACCCCCCCCCCCCCCCACCCCCCCCCCCCCCCACCCCCCCCCCCCCCCACCCCCCCCCCCCCCCACCCCCCCCCCCCCCCACCCCCCCCCCCCCCCACCCCCCCCCCCCCCCACCCCCCCCCCCCCCCACCCCCCCCCCCCCCCACCCCCCCCCCCCCCCACCCCCCCCCCCCCCCACCCCCCCCCCCCCCCACCCCCCCCCCCCCCCACCCCCCCCCCCCCCCACCCCCCCCCCCCCCCACCCCCCCCCCCCCCCACCCCCCCCCCCCCCCACCCCCCCCCCCCCCCACCCCCCCCCCCCCCCACCCCCCCCCCCCCCCACCCCCCCCCCCCCCCACCCCCCCCCCCCCCCACCCCCCCCCCCCCCCACCCCCCCCCCCCCCCACCCCCCCCCCCCCCCACCCCCCCCCCCCCCCACCCCCCCCCCCCCCCACCCCCCCCCCCCCCCACCCCCCCCCCCCCCCACCCCCCCCCCCCCCCACCCCCCCCCCCCCCCACCCCCCCCCCCCCCCACCCCCCCCCCCCCCCACCCCCCCCCCCCCCCACCCCCCCCCCCCCCCACCCCCCCCCCCCCCCACCCCCCCCCCCCCCCACCCCCCCCCCCCCCCACCCCCCCCCCCCCCCACCCCCCCCCCCCCCCACCCCCCCCCCCCCCCACCCCCCCCCCCCCCCACCCCCCCCCCCCCCCACCCCCCCCCCCCCCCACCCCCCCCCCCCCCCACCCCCCCCCCCCCCCACCCCCCCCCCCCCCCACCCCCCCCCCCCCCCACCCCCCCCCCCCCCCACCCCCCCCCCCCCCCACCCCCCCCCCCCCCCACCCCCCCCCCCCCCCACCCCCCCCCCCCCCCACCCCCCCCCCCCCCCACCCCCCCCCCCCCCCACCCCCCCCCCCCCCCACCCCCCCCCCCCCCCACCCCCCCCCCCCCCCACCCCCCCCCCCCCCCACCCCCCCCCCCCCCCACCCCCCCCCCCCCCCACCCCCCCCCCCCCCCACCCCCCCCCCCCCCCACCCCCCCCCCCCCCCACCCCCCCCCCCCCCCACCCCCCCCCCCCCCCACCCCCCCCCCCCCCCACCCCCCCCCCCCCCCACCCCCCCCCCCCCCCACCCCCCCCCCCCCCCACCCCCCCCCCCCCCCACCCCCCCCCCCCCCCACCCCCCCCCCCCCCCACCCCCCCCCCCCCCCACCCCCCCCCCCCCCCACCCCCCCCCCCCCCCACCCCCCCCCCCCCCCACCCCCCCCCCCCCCCACCCCCCCCCCCCCCCACCCCCCCCCCCCCCCACCCCCCCCCCCCCCCACCCCCCCCCCCCCCCACCCCCCCCCCCCCCCACCCCCCCCCCCCCCCACCCCCCCCCCCCCCCACCCCCCCCCCCCCCCACCCCCCCCCCCCCCCACCCCCCCCCCCCCCCACCCCCCCCCCCCCCCACCCCCCCCCCCCCCCACCCCCCCCCCCCCCCACCCCCCCCCCCCCCCACCCCCCCCCCCCCCCACCCCCCCCCCCCCCCACCCCCCCCCCCCCCCACCCCCCCCCCCCCCCACCCCCCCCCCCCCCCACCCCCCCCCCCCCCCACCCCCCCCCCCCCCCACCCCCCCCCCCCCCCACCCCCCCCCCCCCCCACCCCCCCCCCCCCCCACCCCCCCCCCCCCCCACCCCCCCCCCCCCCCACCCCCCCCCCCCCCCACCCCCCCCCCCCCCCACCCCCCCCCCCCCCCACCCCCCCCCCCCCCCACCCCCCCCCCCCCCCACCCCCCCCCCCCCCCACCCCCCCCCCCCCCCACCCCCCCCCCCCCCCACCCCCCCCCCCCCCCACCCCCCCCCCCCCCCACCCCCCCCCCCCCCCACCCCCCCCCCCCCCCACCCCCCCCCCCCCCCACCCCCCCCCCCCCCCACCCCCCCCCCCCCCCACCCCCCCCCCCCCCCACCCCCCCCCCCCCCCACCCCCCCCCCCCCCCACCCCCCCCCCCCCCCACCCCCCCCCCCCCCCACCCCCCCCCCCCCCCACCCCCCCCCCCCCCCACCCCCCCCCCCCCCCACCCCCCCCCCCCCCCACCCCCCCCCCCCCCCACCCCCCCCCCCCCCCACCCCCCCCCCCCCCCACCCCCCCCCCCCCCCACCCCCCCCCCCCCCCACCCCCCCCCCCCCCCACCCCCCCCCCCCCCCACCCCCCCCCCCCCCCACCCCCCCCCCCCCCCACCCCCCCCCCCCCCCACCCCCCCCCC
This sequence comes from Sphaerodactylus townsendi, assembly GCF_021028975.2. Lineage (NCBI taxonomy): Eukaryota > Metazoa > Chordata > Lepidosauria > Squamata > Sphaerodactylidae > Sphaerodactylus > Sphaerodactylus townsendi. Next base: position 47,921,412 of record NC_059427.1, read on the forward strand.
CCCCCACCCCCCCCCCCCCCCACCCCCCCCCCCCCCCACCCCCCCCCCCCCCCACCCCCCCCCCCCCCCACCCCCCCCCCCCCCCACCCCCCCCCCCCCCCACCCCCCCCCCCCCCCACCCCCCCCCCCCCCCACCCCCCCCCCCCCCCACCCCCCCCCCCCCCCACCCCCCCCCCCCCCCACCCCCCCCCCCCCCCACCCCCCCCCCCCCCCACCCCCCCCCCCCCCCACCCCCCCCCCCCCCCACCCCCCCCCCCCCCCACCCCCCCCCCCCCCCACCCCCCCCCCCCCCCACCCCCCCCCCCCCCCACCCCCCCCCCCCCCCACCCCCCCCCCCCCCCACCCCCCCCCCCCCCCACCCCCCCCCCCCCCCACCCCCCCCCCCCCCCACCCCCCCCCCCCCCCACCCCCCCCCCCCCCCACCCCCCCCCCCCCCCACCCCCCCCCCCCCCCACCCCCCCCCCCCCCCACCCCCCCCCCCCCCCACCCCCCCCCCCCCCCACCCCCCCCCCCCCCCACCCCCCCCCCCCCCCACCCCCCCCCCCCCCCACCCCCCCCCCCCCCCACCCCCCCCCCCCCCCACCCCCCCCCCCCCCCACCCCCCCCCCCCCCCACCCCCCCCCCCCCCCACCCCCCCCGCCCCCCACCCCCCCCCCCGCCCACCCCCCCCCCACCTCACCCCCTCCCCCCCCCACCCCCCCCCCCCCCCCCCCCCCCCCCACCCACTCCACCACCCCCCCCACCCCCCCCATTTTCACCAAAGAGCCTTTTATTTCTGCTTCTATGGAATTCCTTACATTGTGGCAGGAATCTAATTCATCTATATTCCTAGTGCAGTGGACCTCTGGTGTCTCGGCATGGAGAGGTTGAATGTTGCTGCGGAAGGTGCGGTAGCCCCCAAAGAGGGCTCCGACCTTTCCCTTCTGGATCTGGAGGAACCGGCAGGAGAACGGGTCTCGCTGGTGACTCTTTCCCGTCCTCGTATCAGCACGAGTCTTCCTTTACTCCGTTGGAACGAGGGACGTGACGACGACCATGGGGACTTACATGAGTCGTTTGGGGCGCTGTCTATGGATCGAGCGCCTGTGGATCGGATCTCTACCCGTTTTCGTGTGGATTACAAACCTCAGATGCAACCTGTCATGGAGGAGACGGGCCTGACCACCTTTCATGCGGCAACCCAGGAGTCCATTGAACGATTCCTGGACTCGTATTTTGGTGATGCTCCCAAAGAACCACCGTGGCACAGCACTGGGGCCCGTCCGAAGGACACTGGGACTAAACCTGGGATTGGGAGGGGTATCCGTACCGTCTTCCAATCGGACCCCCCTGATCCCGGGCCAGCGGCCGCACCTGAGGTGCCCCGGGGAGCCACCGGTGGCTACGGTGTCTCCGATGTCTCGCTTCCAGACGACGAAGAGTCCGAAGAAAGCCTGCATTCCCAGCCGGATCTGTTCCCTCTCCCATCGAGAGAGAACTGGGATGAGGAAGTGGGGCGACTGCGAGATGCCCAAGAAGCATGGACCCGTGAACGCCAGCTATGGGAGGAGGAACGGGCACAGTTGCAGCAAGAGCGCGAAAACCTGCAGAGGGACCGGGAACAGCAACGCAAAGAAGTCCAACTCGAGTTGGACCGTGCCAAAGATGCGCTCCAACGGCAGTATGCACAGAATCTGTCAGTCCATGATAAGGTCCTGGAACACTCCAGACTGGATTTACAGCGGCAACGCGAAAGCGTTCAGGCCTTGCGCACGCAAAGTGAGCTTACTGCAGCTATTAAACGGGACGAACTGGCTAAATTGGAACGAGAAAAAGCAGCTCTGCATGCGCACCAGGATGCATTGACCCGCAAGGAGAGAGAGCTGGCTGCATTGGAGAGGGAACTGAGGAGGCAGCAGACCAGGAAGCCCCAAGTTGGAGTCTATGCTGTTACTAATACTGCCGGCGCCAGAGGAGCAACGTTACTGGGTCCTGCCACCCAAACGCCAGCGGCACCGGCATTGATACCACCCCCGATTCAGGCCCCCCCTGTGCAACCGCTGCCCGCCCAACCTGCTCAACCCGTGCAACCGCCGCCGCTGCCGGCGCCAAGAGCCGTGGAAAGGGGTTACTATAGGCCCCCGATACCTGCCCGTTTTGATGGGACCGCTTCCAAACTTCCCTACTTCATTTTGCAACTTGATGCCCACATGGAGGACTATGATGATTTATACCGGTCTGAGCGCGAAAAAATACGGGACATCGGCTCAGTCCTGGATGGGGCAGCAGCCGACTGGTTTGTGACTCTTTTGGATTTGCAAGATGAAGACTCTCGCACGGTGCCCGCATTCCTCCAAGCCTTAAGAGCGCGCTTCCAAGATCCGGGCGCCGAAAATGAGGCTATCCGCACCATCAAAACTATCCAGCAGGGCAACCGGCCGTTTGCAGAATTTGCCCGTGAATTTCGTGCGGCGGCTGCTCGACTCCCTCCTGAGTGGCCTGAACGCATGAAATGCGAATACTTCTCGGATGCTGTTGACGGCAAGCTGCGTGAAACGGTGTTTTTAATTCGGGTCCCTCGCACTATTGCTGATTGGATCCAGTTGGGATCCCAGGTGGCGTCTCGCTTGGAATACGCTCGTGCCGGAGGCCACCCACGCCCGAAGCCTGCCACTGCGCCCACCAAGACAAGCCCAGCCGCCCCCACCGAGTCCACCTCTGAGCGCCGTCGCCGACTGGGATTGTGTCTGTACTGCGGAGGGCCAGGTCATCTAGCCGCCAACTGTCCGAAAAAACAAAAAACAACCGCTCCAGCCACGCGCACCCCATCTGCCAAGCCACCACGCAAATCGGGGCCGCCCCCGACGGGCTCATCTAAGGCGGTCATCGAAGGCGACCCAGAGGAGGGGGAAGCAGCTGTTTGCCTTTCTTCAGCCCCCGTGGATATGGGTCCGACTCCTGACGCGGTGAGTGAAGGCAGCGCTCCCATTACTGTCCAAGCGTTTCTGGCCAACCCCGCTAAACATACTCGCATTATAGCCTCGGCCCTTGTGGATTCTGGCTGCTCCCATTGCTTAATGCGGCCCCAGGTGGCAGAGGAGCTAGGTCTGGACCAAATTCCCCTGGCTAAGCCCATACCCTTCACCCAAATGGACGGCAGCCCCCTCGGGAACGAAGGACCGGCCCAGTTCAAAACACAACCGGTTCTCCTCCGTTGCGCCGACCATTGGGAGAAAATTAGTTTTATTTTGGCGCCAGTGGCCAAACACTCCATAGTTTTGGGCATGCCATGGTTATTGTTACATGAACCAAAGTTCATTTGGAAAGAACGGATCTTAGAATTCACTGACCCTCCCTGCGGTGAACACATGAATTGGGGGGAAAACCCAACTTCTCCTGACACACCGCCCTCCCTGGCTTCATCAGCGATTGCTCCCGATTCTATTGGCATCCCACCGGCGTACCATGATCTAGCCAGAGTTTTTCAGGAGCAAGAATGCGATCAGTTGCCACCCCATAGAGACACTGACTGCAAAATCATTATACAACCAGGGGCGCAACTGCCCAAAGGTAGAATCTACCGTATGAGTCCCAATGAGGAGAAGGAACTTCGTGCCTTCTTGGACAAGAACCTCGCTCGCGGATTCATACGGCGGGCTACCAAACACACACACGCTGCTCCCGTTTTGTTTGTAAAAAAGAAAGATGGGTCTTTACGGCTTTGCACAGATTATCGAGGTCTCAATGCAGTCTCCCTGTCCAATAAATATCCTTTGCCTTTGATCAAGGACCTTTTAGATGCACTGGGCAAAGGGCGCATTTTTACTAAATTGGACTTGAGAGAAGCTTACTACAGGGTCAGAATTGCTGAAGGCTATGAACACTTGACTGCGTTTAACACAAAGTTTGGACAGTTTGAATACTTGATAATGCCATTCGGGTTAAGTGGGGCCCCCGGGGCTTTTATGGCCCTTATCAACGAAGTTCTTCATGATTTATTGTACAAGGGAGTTGTGGTATACTTAGATGACGTTTTAATTTATTCACAAACCATAGAAGAGCATGAAACATTGGTTCGGGAGGTATTGAAACGCTTGCTCGACAACTCTCTCTTTGCCAAACTCTCCAAATGCTGTTTTCACCAGACCTCCATTGACTATTTGGGTTACCGGATCTCGCCCGAGGGCTTGGAAATGGATCCTGCTAAAATTGACGCGGTCCTCCAATGGCCTGCCCCCACCAACCGCAAAGAACTCCAATCTTTTCTTGGTTTTGCTAATTTCTATCGTGACTTTATACCCCAATTCGCTGAACTGACTCTCCCTCTCACAGACCTCTTACGCACTAAGGGTAAAGACCCACTGTCCGCCAAGCCCGGGGCCCCCCTTTCCTGGTCTGAAGAGTGTCAAACAGCCTTTCAACTCTTAAAGTCTGCTTTTACCACCGAACCCATCCTAAAGCACCCTGATCCAGATCTCCCGTTTGTAGTTCACGTGGATGCCTCGGACAAAGCACTTGGGGCAGCCCTGTTGCAGAAAAATAAAGATGGTAGGCTGGTTCCGTGTGCTTATTTATCAAAGAAATTCTCTGGTGCTGAACTCAACTGGACTGTAGGGGATAAAGAGACTGCGGCCATCAAAGTAGCACTCTCCACTTGGCGCCACTGGCTGGAGGGGGCTAAACACCCCTTTCAGGTTTGGTCGGATCACAAAAACCTGGCCGCTCTTTCCACCCCCCTCAAGATGTCCGCAAAACAACTCCGTTGGGCCGATTTCTTTTCTCGTTTCTCTTTTACAGTCCATTTTTTCCCCGGGAAAACCAATAAGCTGGCTGACGCGCTCTCGCGCCTACCCGGGGAGGGGGGTGGAGCTGCCTTACGAGACATTCCACGCACTGTTCTCTCCCCCTCCCAGTTGGGGCTGGCTGTCACCCGATCTCAAACGTCCACTCCTCCTTCACCGCCCATTCCTAGTCTCGTCTCTCCTTTCCTGCGGGAACTCGAGGAGGCGGGGCTACACGAGCCTCCAGCGGAGGAAAGTGACTCCCAATTGCGTTTGGAGAATGGAGTTTGGCGGAGGGGGGACTGTTGGTACGTGCCTCCCCCCCTCCGCAAGCAGGTTCTTGAAGCCTGCCACGATGCCCGCTCGGCTGGACATTTTGGCTTTCTGAAAACTCTGCATTTGGCCCGCCGTCAGTTCTGGTGGCGCGCAATGCGCAAGGACATTGAGGCGTATATTAAAGGTTGCTCTGTTTGTGCGGAAGCCAAAACCATTCCGGGAAAGCCCCATGGGCTGTTGAAACCTCTCCCGGTGGCCTCCCGCCCTTGGGAAGTCATCTCCATGGATTTTATTACAGATTTGCCCGAAAGTCATGGCAACACGGTTTTGTGGGTGGTGGTGGACTTATTTTCTAAACAAGCCCATTTTATTCCATGTGCCTCCATCCCCTCCGCTCCTAAGTTGGCACGGCTGTTCATTCAACATGTTTACCGTCTACATTCCGCCCCCGTTAAGGTGGTCTCCAACCGCGGCCCCCAATTCATTTCAAAGTTCTGGAAGGCGTTTTTGGGGTTGTTGGGGGCCGCCCCGGCGGTCGCCGCCCCCTACCACGTTCAAAGTGACGGTGAGACGGAGAGAACGAACAGAACCCTAGAGCAGTATTTACGTTGTTACACCAACTACCACCAAGACAATTGGTGCGAGCTCATTCCGTTTGCGGAGTACGCCTATAACAATGCGGTTCATAGCAGTACAAAGAAAACCCCCTTTGAAATTGTGTCTGGTCGCTCCTTCCCGCCGTTGCCACAACTACCCGCGACAGCTTTGGATCCTCCAGAGTTTCAACAATGGATTTCATCCCTAGCCGAGGGGTGGAAATCGGTCCAGACCGCCTTACAACAGGCGAAGGACTCCCAAAAGCTGCAAGCGGATAAGCACCGCTCGGATTTCCCTCTGCGTGTGGGCGCTTGGGTGTATTTGTCTACCAAAAATCTCAGAGACGTGCATAAATTTTCCAAACTTGGCAAAAGATTCGTGGGACCTTTTCAGATTACTAAAGTGATTAATGATGTCACTGCTCGATTGGATTTGCCTAACTCTCTTAGTAACATTCATCCTGTCTTCCATTCCAGTTTGCTCAAGGAGGCTCCCGCTTCCGATGCCTGGCACGACCCGCCGGAGAGACCCCCACCGACTATTATTGATGGCCACAAGCACTACGAAATTGACGCCATCCTGGACTCTCGCTTTAATCGCAAACGCTTGCAATATTTAGTCTCTTGGGTGGGATATTCCTCTGGGTATAATCAATGGGTTTATTCCGAAAATATTGACGCCCCCACCCTTATTTCTGCTTTCCACCGCGCCTTTCCGCATAAACCTGGGGGGGAGGGGTCTTCTTTAAGGGAGGCAGAGTGTAAAGGTTTCAATGGTTTCAATGGTGTTGATGGTAAAGTAACCTTGAGTGCATTCCACAGCCCGGGCGATGGGCCAGCTTCAACTGCGGAGACTTTATCTCTGCGCGGGAGATGAGGTCTCCGTTCCCATGGGAAGCCGGGTGGGGGATGGGTTGGATAGAGTTATAACCTGTGCTTCTAGCGGGAAGTGTCATTCCTGCCACTGCGTGTACTTGAGCTTTCTAAGATGTCTGAATAAACGGTCTTTTTCACCAAAGAGCCTTTTATTTCTGCTTCTATGGAATTCCTTACAGTTGGTTGTGAAGCACTGTACCTTTTGCCCAGTGGTGGGATCCAAACATTTTAACAACAGTTCCGATGGTGGTGGGATTCAAACAGTGGCACCGCCGCACATGCACCTCCATCCCAGCCAGGGAGGTTGCTTTAGTAACCCCTTCTCGGCACTCAGAAAAAATTAATAACCACTTCTAGAGAAGTGGTGAGAACTGGTTGGATCCCACCTCTGCTTTTGCCTAACTCCCATACGCTGCACACCCCTGGAACATGATTTTATGGGTCCCTGTGGCAATGAGTTTTGGAAGCTGCAGCTACTTGGATGAGTGTTCTGCCAATTTCTCATAATGCATTCCTGCCTTAATCACTGCTGTTTTTCTAATGGAATAGTTGAGTGCTACCACTGGCTGGCCTGCGCAGATAGCAACAAGTAACTTAAACAGATATACTGGAGGAAGCTTGAAAAGACAAGCCTAAAATGTTACAGATCAGGCCCAGCTGCTTCCAAACTTACATGATGGATATGAAGTTTGCAACTATCTTGGGAAGTTATCAAGTCACATCAAGCTGAGGAACTGATCCAAAATCCCCTTTGTACAGTCGGCTAAAACATCCAGATAGCATCAGTTGACTAACTTAATGGCTCTGTACAGTCTTAATTCCTTACAAATGTAAAACTGTTTTGTTCAGGGCTGACTCAGAAATTATGAGCCTTGCCAAGTTGGAGAGCCCAGGGATGTTTGGTTCAAATGGTTTGCCTAGTAACTGATGCAGATGTCACAGTGACTAGGTATAGATTTTTTATGGGGGGGAGGTTTCGGGTGTGAGGCCACGCCCCCACCTGCCTCTGGGGGCATGGCCATGCCTCCCCAAGCCCCACCCCCAGCCTAAGTGCTTATAAAAGCAGCTCTCCGAGGCAAGGGATGGCAGACTCCCGTGACCCGCCCGCCCCGCCTCCCCCACCGGCTGGGCTCCCAGCTGGCAGCCAGCAGTCCCTTCTCTCTCCCCTCCAGGCAGAGGGGTAGCTAGGGAAAATGGAGCTCAGTGCAAAATGTGAGGTTTGTGCACACCCCCACCCCCACCATGGGTTCTGCTGTGATGCTGGAATCCACCCCCAAACAGCATCACTTTCAATGGTGTTTAAATTAGGGAGCCCAGATTCTCCTTTTAAATCCACCTTAAAGGGAAAATCTGAGGTTCCCAGATAAAACAATATTGAAAGTGATGCTGTTTTGGGGTGGATTCTCCCCCACCCTGAAACAACATCACTTTCAATTTTTAAACTGGGAACCTCAGATTCTCTCTTTAAATCCATGCCGAAGGGGGTGGATTTAAAAAGAGAATCTGGGAAAATTTGGGGGGTGCCTGCATCCAAAGGGTACGTTGTTAAGCTAACTTGGCGCAAACTTAAAGGGTATCTTTGGGAAGACTCTCTTGATGATACCACCCAGGTTGAGTGAAGTTTAATTCAGAGAGTTAAAAGGTAAAGGACTCTCAAAGGGGTAGGCCCCATCTCCTTTTAGCTTCCATTGAAAACAATGGGGGTTAGGTGCACCCCTTTTGGGGGTCGCAGCACAGACTCCCTGAACCAAACTTCACCAAACTTGGCTGGGATCATCAGGAGATGTCACCCTGACGATAATGAAATTTTTGATTACCACTAATACAAACTGTGCTTACTGCAGACCAAAAATCAAAAAAACGCTGGCAAGAATTTCAAAAAGGCAAAAACGGGGGTGGGGGTGGGGGTGGAGCTTCAGACATGCAATGGGGTGGGTCTGAACCCGAGAGCCCTTACCACCGCCGTCTTGAAATCTTCATTCCCACCACAACCCCAGCTAGCTTAACAACTTAACTGCTTTTCGCTTGTTTCGCTCTTTCTTTCTTTTCTTTCTTTTCTTTCTTTCTTTCTTTCTAACTGGCGCCTGCTTTCCTTTCTTCTTTCTGCTGCTGCACCACTACCTACCTACCTACCTACCTACCTACCTACCTACCTACCTACCTACCTACCTACCTACCTACCTCATGAGATTACGGATGCAATCTGCAAAATTCATGTATTGGGTTTAGTCCATCAAGACATCTGCAGTAAGAGCTGTTTAAGACTGTGAGCTAAAGGTCATTGCTTCTTAAGAGAAGTCCAGTTTCCAGCTGCAGCATTTCAAAGGATCCGATGCATCTAGACCACACTTGGATTCCCAAGTGGTTCATAAAGTGAACTTATTGCCTGCTTCCAGTAACAGAATTTATGAGTGCTTAGGGATACAAGAGAGTCTTTAAAAAAATACTTGATGCTGCAAATAAGCTAGTCATGTTCCATATGCAAAGACTGTAGGAGGAACTGATTGATTGGTTAGGAAATATTAAAGTGGCTTTATTTATTCCATCTGCACACATTGCTCAGTCCAGAGCCTGGAATTAGATATAGATTGCAGGTTCCTGTAAGTCTTAGTTTGCACTGAAATAAAACACTCATGCATGCTTATATGGTTTGTTATCGTGCAAAACACTATTAATGAAAGATATAGTTCACAGGGGAACGCAGGCAGCATGTATTTTAGCACTCTGCAGTCTGTCTTCTAATCTATCTTCTTTCCTTGGCCTCACTTCCCTCCTTTCATTTGCAGTAGAATTTAGCAGATCCAAACTTATGGGAATCCTCCTTTGCCCTTTCCACCTTCACTTACACTTAACATCTTCTAGGACTCCTTTTCTGCCACACTGGTTTATTTTTATTGTCTGACCAAGAGAGTAAAACATCAATAAAACATGCCAGGAGGTAAATGACCTGATTCATCACATGAGACTTAGACAATCAGAAAGGAGGGTTTGCTGCAGAGTTTCTATCAGAGGCTGCCTTGATGTCAGGCTGCAAGGATGGAATCAAAGCTCAGTGCTTTGGTAGCTCTAAACGGGATCATTGCCAAAACCAAATGGGTTCACCTTCTCTATTGACATTTGCTTCATATATTAAGTGCTGCATCACACACATGAACACACCACTTGAAATTTACTGATTTAGTTGAGAATGATTCAATAATAACCTCCCAGGGTTAGGGTTAACAGTATGAGCAATAAAACAGCCAAGTTGAGACAACAAAACAATAAAATTGAACCAGCAAAAAACCTCAAACAACATAAATACTTGGGCAGTACAGGATCTTGATATTAAAACTTAGGTAAACAGGATGGACTTCGTTCACTGGGTGTTTAACAGTACCATCCTAAGAATTTACCCTTCTAAGTGTTGGAGTTTATCACACAGAGAAGTGGCTAACACACTGATTAAAAGGGCAAAAAGTAAATGTTTATTAGGAAGTACATTTAGGATAGGAAAGAGGGAGAGATAGCATGCTGCTATCTTACTAGCTAGGAGGAGTCTCTTTTCCAGCTTCCAAGAAGAAACAGGATATTAGATCTAACTGTATCAGTCTAAGGGCAGACAACAGATGACACAAAAGAAAGAAGGGGTCACTAACTTTACTGCCCTCTCTAGCTGACCACTTGCCTGCCCCCCTGCTAAGTCTTCTTCTCAGTTCCTTTTCACAGTAGACATTGCTATATCCAACACTAAGGTCATTGAACTCAATGGTTCTTCAGCTTAGGGTGGCACTGTAATGATGACTGTGGGCCCCAGGCATTTTCTGAGTAGGTAGAGAGTGCTGTGATCAACAGACCACCACAGAAAAAGTCTTTTCCACAATGACCACCATATACATAGATAAGTGCCTCAGTAGAGGAACTTAGTTGGCAAACAAGTGAATACACAGATCTCAGGATTATGTAGGTTATAGGTTAGCACCAGCACTGTGAATTGCATTCAGACACATACTAAGATCTAGTGAAGTTTCTTCAAAACAAAAAATATAGATTTGTAATGGCTAGCTCCAGTCAGGTAAAACCTCATTCATTTCACTTATTCATTTCATTTACCTATATCCCACCTTTCAGTCAATTTAAAAGCGGAAAAAAGGCGACTTGCAAACATAATAAGATGTTAAATGGCCAAAACAAAACAATCTACATAAAATAATTCCATGATTTATCACATGAAGACATGCAGCCAAACTGTGGATTGAAAAAATGTGTAACATCTGAGAGGATTCCATGTGGTGCAAAACACTCTGTGATGTTTGATCCATGACAGTTACTTGTTTATTTGCTGTCTGAAGTGATTTCCAAGAATAGAAAATACATACAGTTTACACATGCAAGTCATTATTTGATGTTGTAGGTGATTAACAAATACACAGGTATCTCAACCAAAATTCTTCTACTACAGTTGTTGAGGCTAAGATTTGGTTACCGTTATTGCTTAGGGCCAAACTAGAGACAGAGGCATACTCATGTCTTTCAAGCTAAGGTTTGACCCAGTCACACCTAAAGAATGTGTGTGAGGATATATGGCTGAGAGGCAGAATGATATTTAGAGTACCAGTGCAGATGCATAAGAGGTACATGCTGAAAATCCCCCCTGGTCCTGCTTTCATTGGGGTCCTTCCCAGAGTGCTTTACTTTCTACTAGGTATGCATCCAGCATTGGAACACAGTTGTGGGGAGGATGATTTCATGAAGGTAAGGTTAAATTGAGAAAGTTGGAGTTATAATTACTGGCATCCCTGGTTAACTAGGGGACTGCCATATCAGTTACCAGGCCTAACCGGGCAACCAACAGGAGTCCAGGGGGCAGGGACATGGGATGTGTCCCTCCCAGTCGTGCTTTGATGTACCTGTCTACAGCCATCATTTTTAGTTTGGATCTTAAGTTATGTGTACAGATGTATGTCTCAACTCAATTTCACACAGGTGTTTCTGTTTTCTAAGTCAATATTACCACATGCTTTTCCAAGAGTGAAGAAGGTTTTGATAGAAAACCAGGGTTACCTGCTTTACTTGAAATGGGTCCAACTACTTATTTTCCAAGTCAGCATGATCTGTATTGTGGTAAGGTGTGCACTAAAATACTTTACCCCCAGTTCCCCATCTATAAAACAAGAATATCATTGACTTCCCAAAGTTGTTATGAGATTTAATGACTTGATTGCAGCAAAGCATATCTGCTCTCTCAAAAGAGTTGCTAGGAGTGGTTTATTTATGTACTCCAAAGTAAAAGACTGTGTCTGACACAGGAATCATGAATTTTTATTACGTATGACTGTTACAGTTTCAGAGAATTGTAAACCAAATGATCAGAACTTGAGGTGTGAATGCTTCTTTTATGTTCAACCAATAGCACATAGGACAATGAGGAACAAGAGTTCACAAACTTTTTGGGTTTCAGTTACTGGACTGAGCTAGGATGAGCAACAGAGAGTTCAGCAGGGCCATTTTTAAGGTCACCCCTGGTCTGGTATAATTGATTAGAATGAATTCAAATCCCCAATCAGCCATGAAGCCTACCTAGATGACTTCAGCCAGTCATTTTTTTAGCTGCCCTGAACAGTTATGAATATAAAATGGAGGAAAGGAAAAGTATGTATGCTACTTTGTGCTCCTTGGAGAAGGACTGCGTGACAGAAAGTGCGACTGATATACTTCTCCCCGCTCCCAATCAATAAACACTGTGATTCTGCACGGTATGGCAGGAGACCTCCAGGTAATTGTAACCCTTGCCCACCAATACTTGCATGATTGGCAGGAGGAAACTGGGGTGACAGAGGTGGTGGTCTTCATCTCAGAGAGAGAAAAAAACTAAAAAGAAAAATAAAACCTTGTCTTCCAACAGAAAAATCACAGAGTTTCTGGCAATTCCTGTAGATACCCTTTGCTATTCTCAAGTAGTTCTAGGAATTGCCAAGAACTCTATGGTCAGAACTTCTTGTCAGTAGATGAGGCCTTATTTTTATTTTCTCTCCCAGAATGCTGTCCCCCTCCTCCCCTCAAGCTGATCATCAAATACTGTTTAGCAGTTTATATCCAGAACTCTCAACAGCCTGCAAATCAAAACTTGCATGTAGAGCTAGGCATGAGGTCTGGAATAAAAATGTTCAGTTATCTGTCATAGCTATTCTTCAGTCACCACTGGAATACATGACATCCAGGCATGTTCTAGGGCCTCAGTGGGTGAAGATGGTTTTCCCATGACCCTGCTCCATAGATGACCATAAAAAAGCAGTAGAGTGGTCATAGAGAGGTCCTCTGTGTTTTAATGTCACAAATCAGCAAGCAAGACTGTAGCCATTGCACCTCCAACCATGTCCTTTTATTTATTATTTATTTCAAACTGTTCGATGCCACTTTTCCACAGAAGTAGGATGGTAAACATCAAAACATTTGAACATTAAAACGGCATTTAAAATAATACATAGGTCCTTTCCATACAAATTTCCTAAAACATTTGTAAAACATTTTCAACCCCTCTTTTTATTTGCACTCACCCTCTTGAAATGATTCCTAGATGCCCTTACATGATTTTTCCTCTCTTTTTTTTGATGGTTCAGTGCTTCACAGTGTCCTGCTAAATTCTATACTCCTAGGCCCCTTCCGCTACATAGCGACATGCGTGCATTTTCAAACCACTTTCACAACTGTTTGCAAGTGAATTTAGCTATTCCGCACAGCTTCAAAGAGCACTGAAAGCAGTTTGAAAGTGCATTATTTTGCATGTGCGGAATGAGCCCTAGTATAATTGATGCTCTGAAGATTGGCCTCCCCACCCCACCGCCAAATAAAAGAACAAACAGGGAAATGATGCAAAGATGAGGGGGAACTTGGTGAGCTCAGAAAATAGCACTGAGGAGGAAGGTCAAGGAAGCAGAGAAGTATGCAAAAGTAGTCAGTGAATCGCACAGTAACTGAAGACATTTTCAAAATGTTTCAGCCAGAGAATCATTTTAAAAGGGGATTAATTTAAAATGTTTTGAGACTGGAAATAAAATGTTTCATGGTAAAAACAATGCAAAACTCCATGGAGGAAACATTTTATTTCCTGCCTGAAAACATTTTACATGAATTGTGTAGAAAAGCCCCAAAATAATATATTAAAATAATATATAAACAAACACACCACCATCAGGGAGAAGGGCCAATTATAATTATTGTGGGTATGCCAAACAAAACAAAAAATCTTTACCCACTAGTAGAAGACAACAAGAGAGGGTAACAGACCAATCTCCATGGGTGCTACGACCAAGAAGGTCCTTTCTTGGGTTGCCACCAGTCTAGTTTCAGATTGGGGGGGGGGGGGATACCTGAAGCAAGGCTTCCAATGATGGCAAGAGTACAGTGAATGTGATTTTATTGTGTATGTGAGGGCAGAAAGAAGGGATATGCATTTTGTAAAATGAATGAATGAATGAATGAATGAATGAATGAATGAATGAATGAATGAATGAATGAATGAATGAATGTAGGAGATCTGTCCTCAAGGTATGCTGGCTCCAAGCCATATCATAGAATCATAGAGTTGGAAAAGACCACAAGGGTCATCAAGTCCAACCCCCTACCGTTCAGGAACACACAATCAAAGCACTCCCAACATATGTTCATCCAGCCTCTGTTTTAAAACCTCCAGAGAAGGAGACTCTCGAGGCAATGAATTCCACTGTTGAACAGCCCTGACTGTTAGAAAGTTCTTCCTAATGTTTAGGTGGAATCCTTTATGCTCCACCTTGAATCCATTACTCCTTGTCCTAGTCTCTGAGGCAGCAGAAACAAGATTGCTCCCTCTTCGACATGACATGCCTTCAAATATTTAAACACTTAAGCTATCAATAACCACAGTAACCTTCGTTTGCCGGGCTCGTATGACACCTACCTAAGAATCTCTCTTGCTTAAGGCTTGGATTCCAGACCTTTTACCATTTTGGCTGCCCTCCTCTGGACACATTCCAGTTTGTCAATATCGTTCTTAAATTGCAGTGCCCAGAACTGACCACAGTACTCTAGGTGAGGTCTGACCAATGCAGAGTAGAGTGGTACAATTACTTCCCTCAATCAAGACACTATATTCTTATTGATGCATCCCAGAATTGCATTGGCTTTCTTGGCTGCCATATCACACTGTTCACTCATGTTCAGTTTGTGGTCTACTAAGACTCCCACATCCCTTTCATATGTACTGTTGTCAAGCCAGGTGTCACCTATCCTATACCTGTGCATTTCACTTTTTCTGCCTAAGTGTAGAATCTTACATTTATAATAATAATCCAGCTAACAGTTGCACTGTCTAGTCCACATATTTCTAGCTTACTTGCAAGAATATCATGGGAAATCTTGTCAAAGGCCTTACTAAAATCAAGGTATGCTATGTCCACAGCATTCCCTTCATCTACCAAGTTTGTCACTCTATCAAAAAAAAGAGATAAGATTAGTCTGGCATGACTTGTTTTTGAGAAACCCATGTTGATTTTCATTGATCACATTATGCCCTTCAAAGTGCTTACAGACTGTCTCCTTAATGATCTGCTCTAGAATCTTTCCTGGTATTGATCTCAGGCTGACTGGACAGCCTGAGATCAATACCTTTTTTATCCTTTATGAAAGGATCTTTTTTATCCTTTATGAAAATGGGGACAACATTAGCTCTCCTCCAGTCCACTGGGACTTCTTCAGGAGTTCTGAGATTATTTCTGCCAGTTCTTTTAATACCCTGGGATGTAGTTCATCAGGCCTTGGAAATTTGAATTCATTTAAAGTATTCAGGTATTCCTATACTAGCTCTTTATTTATTCTGTGTGGATGTCCCTACTATATCCTTTGATCCATTTCCCCCCAGTTGAGCACTGTTTTTCTTTTGGGAAAAAATGAGGCAAAAAAGGTATTTAGTAGTTCTGCCTTTTCTCTGTCCCCTGTTAGCATTTTTCCATCTTCTCCATGCAGTGACCCTATCATATCCTTTTTCTTCCTTTTGCTATGGACATAATAAAAAAAGGCCTTTTTATTGCTTTTGTACTGATGGACTATGTAAGTATGATGGGATATAGCCTGCATGTAAGTTTCCCTAGAAGGACAAACAGCAGGCCCTTTGAATCCCTTTAGGTTGGGAAAGTGGCACTGAGGGAGATTTAAGCCTCTTCTCTCTGTATACCACAATCCTGATCTGAATAGGGTCCATGTGCATCTGGGAATAAAGTTCCAAGGACAGAAATTCCAAACCACATCTATTGAATGGACACAAGGGAACATGAAGACTTTATGATGTATAAACTGTCTTTATATCAGGTTTTACGCTTAACAATAAAATGTGCTTGAGAAACATGAATTATGCTGCAGAGAGCAACTTCTGACTTCATACCCCCTTACTCAGCAAGATTGTGGAAGCAGAATCAGGACATTCTATAGCCATAACATTGCGCAATGTACCTAACCTACAAAGCTGGGAACAGATGATGGGCACTCTGGTGGGATCTTAAATCAATCCCTCCAGTGATTTAAATAAGCCATAAAACCAACTCACCATTCACTGTTGTTTTAAAGTTTGCTTTATGGCCCAGATACCCTGAAACAGAGTGGACTTTGTAGTCTTCTTTTTGTCCTCCCCTCATTTGTCTTGTACAAAAGAAAGCTAACCTCTCTTTACCCAACAGCTATGAGCTTCCATAAAGACCTGAGAAAGTGAGTAATACTTACCTTATAGCAACTTTGGAGGGCAACTTTGCTGATTCCCCCGCCCTCTTCAGACCTTCACTCCAGGCTTCCCCCATCATGCATTTGGATCCCTTGAAACCCAGGAGCTGAAGTGGTGGTGGGGGGGGGGGGGTTAATCTGAGAAAGAATGGAGGAGGTCCTGTTTCCCAAGCTTGGGTCACTTAATCAGCCTTCAGTATTTCTAGATTTTTTTTCTGCGAGAAGCAAGCTTTGGATATTAGTGAGGAAATATCCTGTAGCCTACCCAGCAAGTTTTCTTTAATACTGTAGGATACCAGTCATTAACTCCTGTGTACCAAGCCTCCCTCTTAAGTGTTTTCATTCCATTTCCTGACAAGATTAAAAAGTAGCTCTTGTAAGATGCTGATGTTTGGAATAGTTTACATAGTTTCAGCCTCGTTTCCTTGTTTTCTTCTTTCCACTGACCTCAAACTTTTTCTTCCATATGCTTTCCCAGCATGTATTCCAAAGCAACCACAAAATAGGCCCTTGCTGTACTTGAATACCTTCTGCATTCTTCTGCTTCAGACATAAATGGCCACTGAAAATGCAAAAAAGAATCTGGCCCCTGTTATGCGAAAGCATTCTGAGAAAGAACATGGCTAATGGCAGCATAATAAGCATCTCCGGATTTCGGAGCTGCTGGAGGAGTGGGGTGTTGTGTGGTTTCCGGGCTGTATGGCTGTGTTCTAGCAGCATTTTCTCCTGGCGTTTCGCCTGCATCTGTGGCTGGCATCTTCAGAGGATCTGATGGTAGTAAAGCAAGTAGAGTATATATACCTGTGGAATGTCCAGGGTGGAAGAAAGAACCATTTGCCTGTTAACAAGTGTAAAGGGTGCAATTGGCAAGCTTGATTTGCATGTGCTGAGTGGGATCCACCCATTTAGCATGTGAGTAACCACGAAAATAGCATAATCAATTAGTGAGGGCATCTGCATTGTAGTAGCCTGGCCATTTGATCCCTTTGATTGCTTACTGCCAAGAGTGGTGGGTGGTGTTCTGGGTGGTGTTCACTAGCCCTTTGGCTGCTTACTGCCTGGAGACATCCTTTGTCTGGGTGGTTTTCATTAGTCCTGTCTTGATTCTAGTGTTTTTCAGTACTGGTAGCCAAATTTTGTTCATTTTCATGGTTTCTTCCTTTCTGTTGAAATTGTCCATGTGCTTGTGGATTTCAACGTCTTCTCTGTGTAGTCTGACATAGTGATTGTCAGAGTGGTCCAGAATTTCTGTGTTTTCAAATTAGTCTGTGCCCAGCTTGGTTTAGCATGTGTTCTGCTATTGCTGATTTTTCTGGCTGAATTAGTCTGCAGTGCCTTTCATGTTCTTTGATTCGTGGTCCCTATGTAGACTTGTCCACAGCTGCACAGTATGCGGTAGACTCCTGCAGAAGTTAGAGGATCCCTCTTATCCTTATCTTCAAGAGCCCCATGCACAGAGTGGTATGCTGCAGTACTGCAGTCCAAGCTCTACTCACAGACTGAGTTCAATCCCAGAGGAGGTCAGCTTCAGGTAGCCGGCTCAAGGTTGACTCAGCCTTCCAAGGTCAGTAAAATGAGTACCCAGCTTGCTGGGGGTAAAGTGTAGATGACTGCCTAGTAAACTTTGTGATGTGATATAACCCCATGGGTGCTTGCACAGGAGATTACCTTTAAGGTAATCACCAACAGGACTTTGCATCAGACATACAGTGAGAGTTCTTTGCTCCCAGAGGAACATGGACCCAATTCTGGCTGCCATTGTGGTATGCACGGAGATGGGGCTTCAGCCTTCTTTCTCTCCTGTGCTACTTTTGAGTTCTGAGACTGCTTATGAATGCGCTGTTTGCCTTTTGTGAAAAATTATGTGCGGTTGCATCAATTTACTCAAGTTTCCCACCCAAGCAACCAAGGGTTGTTTTGGGAAGCAAAACAGTGCGTCTCTGTGTGCATGTATATTTGTAAAGGGGGAAGGAGGCTAAAGCTTCATTTCCACACCTGATTGGTTTACAACCAGATGCCCATGTGCATCTGGAAGACACAGAACTCCAACCTCATGTTTGATACCAACTCCTTGTAGTCACCACTGTGTAAACTGGCCCTCTGAGTCCCATCCAAGGGGGGGGGGGCAATTTGCCCTTGGGAGTGGTATGCTGTCACACTGCCAGATTTGCTGTCCCCCAGGGCACTTACCCCAGCAGAGAGTGATCCCACTGGTGTGCGGCAGCTGCTGCCCCTGCCCTCCCAGCACTGAAATGTGGGGCTGAATGCTGCACCAGAGTCCCAGGGCTCCTCTCAGCCACTGATGGCATAGCAGGGTTGGGCCAGGGGAGGAGTTGCCTCGCTCAGGCAGCAGTTTGGACTTAAGCCAGCCTTTTGGCTGGTGTAAGTCCATTGCAGCTCATAGAGGCTTTGCTTCTTTGCACTTTTCAAGCCTCCCCACACCATCAGGAAGCATCTTTGGGGACATTCAGCGCGAGGATGGGGCTACCCATCTGCAGCTTCCAGAGAGTCAATTTTAATCAGCCTTCAGTGTTTGTAGAATTAGAAGTGAGCATCGGATATTAGTGGGGAAATACCCTGTAGCCTACCCAGCAAGTTTTCTTTAATATTGACTCTGAAGCCATTACTAAAAGATACAAATTCCTCTGTCAAGGATAAATAAGGGATTTTTCATAGAGGGTTTGGAGTCTGATCTCATTTTGACAAATCTGAAAGATTTGGAGGACGCTTTTGGGCATTTCCCCACTCAGCATGATCCCCCCTATGCCGCGCGTTGCTCTCAGCACGCGGCATCCCTGGCGCGCGCCCGGGCATCCCCAAAAGGCGCCCTTTGCAAGAGCGCCAGGGATGCCGCGCGCTGAGGGGGCGCGACAGCGGCAGCGTCGGGGTGGCTGCGCTGTCGCCGCCCCTCTCGTGGGGAGTGCTGGGGGACCCCGCGCTACTTGCGCAGGGCTTAAGGTAAGTGGGGAAAGGGTTATATACTGGCTGTTTCATAAAGAAAGCATAGTAAGACAAACCAAACCAGCCCCTCTAGTTTTTCCTCTATGACACCGGGGGACTCAAAGAGGAGCTTTGGCTTCCAGGTCTCTTGGTCAGCTACGAGTGAGGATTATTTCAGGAGAAGTATGCTGTTAGGGATTGAGTTCTGCATACTTCTGAAATCTGATTGTCCCAATTCTGCTGGGACTGGATTTGAGAACAGCTGCCTGGGGATAGCAAATCCACATCTGCACAAACTCTAAATGTTGTCTGTCATTTTAGATCTTCTGTCAAGTACACAAGAGGGCAGCCCCTGTTAGGGATGACAGCATGTCTCAGTGACACAGTCAGTCCACTGCTGTAATCCTGAAACAGCTGGCCTAGCCCCTCAGATTCATGTATCTGGCCGCTCAGAGAGTCGCTCATAAAGCTTTCCTGACACACTGTTGGGGAATTATGGGCAAGGACAAATGTTGGTATGGGAAATGTTGATATAAGAGATGCTTAAGAAAACCAGGAACATTGATTGGAAGGGCTAGCAGCTTTCTGATTTGCCTGGATAAGCATCTGCTTTTTTACAAATAAAAGAAGTCTCATTCACCTATGTACAGTGAAAGTCACCATCTGTACACAGTTAAAAGCATCACAGCTTTGTTTATTTTTAAAAAGAGGCTGTTACAGATAGTGAAAGCTTTGCCCATTCCTTCCCAGTCTGCTGCTCTTGCACCTTTAGCTTCTGTGAGCACGTGAGCTGTTTGGGTATAATCCCATATTAGAGAGATTCAGTCTCCATGTGAGGGTCAAGCATCTGACTTTGGTTGCTGCCAGAAAGGGAGATTAGGCTACATACATTCCAGAAGGAAAGGCAGCCACCCAAGACAGTGTTTGGGAGCCTTTGAAAACAAGCAGTGAAGCCTTGAAGCTTAGAAGAACACAGCAAAAGCAAAGGAGGAAAACAAAACAGAACCAGGGGATGATGCTGTGTTGAAGCCCGGGTAGAAAATGTGAACAAGAAGAGGCACACTTCATTGTGGATTTCTTTCAGCTAAGAATTCTGTGCAGTTATTGGAACCAAAGCAAGACATGTTCAATAACATCATTTCACAGTTAGGGCTAGACTGAAAATTGACTAATTTTAATATCTAAGTGTAAACAATGCCCAAGGATTACATTTTTAAAAAACGAGAATCTACAGTCCAGGCAATCCAATAGTCTTGTTGTAATGCTGAAGACCACCAATACCATAATACAATTGAAATCCTATGTAATCTCGCAAAATGACACCACTTTCAACAAACAATCATGTAGCCTCACTAATTGACACTCCCACAAAATCCATGGCAAAACTGCTTACATGAACCGAGCATGGAATTATAAGTCAGTTGCCCATGCAGGAGCCAGATGTGGAAGGAAACAGCAGACATGTGGCAAAATGCAGAATGTATGACAGTGCCAAAAAGGGTGAGACAGTGTGGTACAGCAGTAGGACTCACACTGTAGAGTTCCATGTTCAAATGCCCGCTCTACTATGAAGCTCAATGGGTGACCTTGGGCAGGTTTCTCTGTTTTAGCCAAGTTCAGCTCACAGAGGATGATTGAGGGACTGGAGCACCTTCCTTATGAGGAGAGGCTGCAGCGTTTGGGACTCTTCAGTTTGGAGAAGAGACGTCTGAGGGGGGATATGATTGAAGTCTATAAAATTATGCATGGGGTATAAAATGTTGACAGAAAGAAATTTTTCTCTCTTTCTCACAATACTAGAACCAGGGGGCATTCATTGAAAATCCTGGGGGGGGGGGGGGGGAATTAGGACTAACAAAAGGAAACACTTCTTCACGCAACGTGTGATTGGTGTTTGAAATATGCTGCCACAGGAGGTGGTGATGGCCACTAACCTGGATAGCTTTAAAGGGGGCTTGGACAGATTTATGGAGGAGAAGTCGATTTATGGCTACCAATCTTGATCCTCTTTGATCTGAGATTGCAAATGCCTTAACGGTCCAGGTGCTCAGGAGCAACAGCCGCAAAAGGCCATTGCGTTCACATCCTGCATGTGAGCTCCCAATGGCACCTGGTGGGCCACTGCGAGTAGCAGAGAGCTGGACTAGATGGACTCTGGTCTGATCCAGCTGGCTTGTTCTTATGTTCTTATGTTCTTAGGGTTGTTGTAATACAATAATTCTTTAAATACTATGTTAGGTGGCAACATGGTCGGGGGGGGGGGGGGGGGGATTGTCCTCTATGCCCTGTTTTTTGGCCCTTTAGGTCAGTGGTTCTCATCATGCACCCCACCCAAACAAAAATCCTGGCAGTATCTACCACCATCACCATTTTAGGCAGCTAGAAATGTCTCTAATTCTCTTCTACAAAAACAGTCTCATGGAGCACATACAGAAAGTTCAATACAAGTGGACCCCGGCATAAGCAAACTGAGATACTAGGCCGTTTATGCACCTGAGTTCTGCCTCTCAGTGACCACTGACTAAACCTCCTGGTTTCCAAAACCAGATCCCTATCTTCAGTAGGCAAATGGCAAACTGCTATTGCTTCCAAATACAGGTATGGGGAACAAAGGAAAAAAGGAGATTCACTCCATAGCCAGGAAAGTTGAAGGGCCTGCAAATCTCTCAGTGAAGCAGAGCAAACTTCCCCTTCAGTGAAAACCTTCACTGTTGGACAATCCGCAGCCTTTTAACCTCACAACCAATTATGCAGATTGCAGGAGAGCCAGTGCATGGTCCTCAGAAAGCCTAACAAGGCAGGATTTTTGAATTGTTAATCAGAACTATGGAAGGCATGAATGTCATTATGTAATTGTGCTTAGGGAGAAACATTTGCTTAGCAACAGATTTTAACATTTGAATTAAACATACTATGAAAGAAAAATAAAAGCATACAGGCATCTCTCTCTCTCTGGCCCCTTCCACACCTGCAGAATAATGCACTTTCAATCCACTTTCACAATTGTTTGAAAGTGGATTTTGCTATTCCGCACAGTAAAATCCAACTGCAAAATGGATTGAAAGTATATTATTCTGCATGTATGGGAGGGCCCCCCCCCACACACAAATAATTTATGATGGTAATCTGTCAAGTAGTCATTGGGCTCAAATTTATTTTATTCATTTCAAGAATGTATATGCCACCTCTCCAAAATCTGCTTGAGTCATCTCACAAGAAAAAAAGGATGCTCATTCCTTCCTTCACACTCCATACTAAGATGAAAAGCTTCCTGATTTGTAACAAAACGTTTTGTCATGAGATCTGAATTTAGCGTTTAACCAGTTGATAGGTAAAGTGGTTCCCTGTGCAAGTACCCGGCCAATACTGACTTATGGGGTGACATGTGACATCCCATCACAATGGCAGACTCTGCTCACAGGGTGGTTTGCCATTGCTTTCCCCAGTTATCTACACTTCAACCCCAGCAACCCTGGGTACTCATTTTGCTGACCTCGGAAGGATGGTAGGCTGAGCCTTTGAGCTGGCTACCAGAAATTGACTTCCTGAACAAACTCAGGTCGTGAGCAGAGCTTTGACTGTTGTACTGCAGTTTACCCCAAGAGCTACGGGGCTTCTTTTGTTAGTTAGTTAGTTAGTTAGTTAGTTAGTTAGTTAGTTAGTTAGTTAGTTAGTTAGTTAGTTAGTTAGTTTATTTTATACCATGCCCTTTCTGTCAAGTTAGGGTGGCTTACAACAATAAAATTGTAATTGTACAACAATAATTAGACATAAAAACATAACACATAATGGCACCTTAACAGTAAAGAAAATGCAGGGCCAGTCAGAAGACAAGAGGAAACGACTAATTGAACAATTTAAAAAAGAAAAAGAAAAAGGGAAGGCAAAGAAAGTGAGAGGAGGGAGACCAGCAAAAAGAAAACCATTTCTGGCCTCAACAACCAAAACCTGGAACCTAGTCCACCTGAAGCCAGTGTAGCTAGCAGAGCACTGGTTGGATATGTACTGTTCACAAGATCCCCAAAAGGACCTACATTCTGCCACCACATTCTGAACCAGCTGGAATTTCTGAAGCTGTCTCCAAAGCATGTTACAGTAGACTAACCTAAAGGTGACCATTGCATGGATCACAGTGGCAAGGTGTGGGCGACACAGATAGCAGCCAGATCAGGCAAAGATGGAAAAATACTACTCTGGCTACATTAGTCACCTGTGTCTCCATTGATAATGAGGCATACAGGGTCATGCCCAAGCTCTTGATGGACAATGCTGATAACTGTCAAGTGTGGGAGAACTGTGCCCAGGGCACATGTGCGCTCCAATCCCCAGAGGCTGGGTGAGGGAGAACTGTGCCTGGGGCACATGTGCGCCCTCTGCCTTTGCCCCGCCCCCACCTGCCCCACCCCAGAACTCCCCTGCCCTGGAGTGTCACATCATGCCCCTGCACCGGCATGTGCCCAGTACGTCGTGTGACCCACCCCTTGGCGCTATGCCACTGCCAAGCCCCCCATGTCCAGCCACAGGACCTTTGTTTTCAGTGAATTCAGTTTCATTTTACTCTGTCTCGACCACTTTGCCACAGCCTCCAAACAACTGACCAGTATAGCTGGGGCAATATCTGGCCAGCCAGTCACCCATCAGGATCTACAGCTGGATGTCATCAGCATACTAGTGACAACCCAGCCCCAAACTCCGGACTAACTGGGTGAGGGGGCGCACATGCAATAGCATGAGGAAGAGGACTGCCCCTTGAGTCACCCTGTACACCAAAGGCTGCCACAGTGACATCCTTTCCCCTTGCACTATCCTTTGACCCTGACCTTGGAGAAATCAGATTAGCCACTGCAAGATTGGCCCACATATACCAGAGTCAGCAAGGCAGTGGGCCAATACATCATGATTGACTTTGTCAAAACCTGCCATCAGATTGACCCACCTTGATACGGCTGTCTATGGAGATCATCTATAAGGGTGAACAATACTGTCTCCATCCCATGACCAGACCGAATGGGTCCAGAGCCAATGTGTCCTCCAGGAAAGCCTAGAGCTGGTTTGCTGCTATTCTCTCAAAACCTTACCCAGGAACAGAAGATTCAACACTGGGCTGTAGTTTCATGGATCAGTACAATCCAAATAGGATCGAGTTTCGTGCCTACAAGACAGGATTGTCAACTGAAGCTTAATCCTCCTCTGAATCCTGATGAACAGGTAAGAAACAAAGTTCAGTTCTGAACTTCAAAGCTTTAGAGAACATCATGGTCAAATGGTACTCAGCTGTAGACTTCCCAGATCAAAAAGAGGGGGAGGAGCCAAGGAAGCACGTGGTTGGAAGCAATGGTTGTGCCTATGTTAGATATGATATATAAATATTGGAGCAATATTTTAGAAATTGCAAATGTTTGTAATTGTTTGCATAAGAGGAGCAATGAAAAGAGAGGGAGGAGGTCAAGGAGACAATGATGCTTCATAGCTGAGAAGGAAGACATGAAGTATAACACCCTGCATTCGCTTGGCACTGGATACTGTGCTATTGTCATACTACAGCAATCATTCACCTCCTGGATTGTGTTGTCCTCACTCAGGAAAATCTGTTGGGAATGATAGCTTGGGCAATGATAATTGTATCCAGATTAGAAAAAAGGAAGACAATACTGGGGCAGCAGAAGGGCAAACCAATAGAAAACTATTTCCAAGGAGGGTTTAGGGATTGCTAAGCTAATGAACAAGCTTAAGTTGCTTTATCAGACTACCATTTCCAGAACACTTTGAAGGAAGCCGTAACAGCTAAACCTATTTTGAAACAGTTCATATTTGCAGTGGTAGATGGGACCTCAAGTATTGGATAGCCAGTGCCAGTGACTCAGTGAACTACTATAGCTTGTCTGGAATGTCTGATCCTTTGTACTGCAGTGCAAATCTTATTATAGGCCAGATTAGCCTGAGAAGCTAGCCATGTGCTTTCAGCTGCATAAAAGTGATCTTTGAATTAATACACTAAGAAGCATTGCAGAGGTCAAGAACTAATGCCCCCTGTTCCATTATGAATTTGAATCCCAGAATGTGAATGTTCTATCTTAGCATGCAGTTTTTTGCTTCTGCGTTTTCTTTTTAAATCATGTTCTATCATTGGCAGTGCAGCCATATAACCTTCAAGGATACTTTGCCTATTTAATAAGCAAAGCAACACTTTTCTTTCTGAGTGCATGATAGTTGTCCAAGTTGCTGAATGTATACCTAACATTACTGGCCTGCCAACCATCCTAGGCTATTTGCTTAATCTAAAAACTGGTTATAACAGCAGTGGTGTCTGTTGTATTTCTGAACCCCACACACCAATATTAAGATCTGGATAGTGTGTGTATGTGTGTGCTTTCTGGAATTTCGGAAAACTTCGGTTCTCAAGTTAGTTTCAAAAAGATTTTGCCTCAAATTTTCACGAAGGAAAAAAATCTCAGGTGTCTTAAAAGCCCTAGCCTAGAATATCTTGTCATCCAATAAAATAGATTAACTACAAATTCAACGTTTTTGTTTTTAAAGAATTACTCCACTCAATGAATAATTCACTGGTTGAAATTAATTTCTTGCCAAAGAATGTCATAGGTGGCTTAAAAAATATATTAACAGAGAGAATAATTACCAATGGAATTTCCATCATTAGGCTCAATATTGTTCTATTTTACTCAATATTACTCCATTTTACTATTGTACTCTATTTTACTATTACTCACGCAGCCCATGAATCACCACGGGCTGCGGTTGCTGCTTGGGGTGGATAGGGCATGAGCTGCTTCCAGCCTCAATAAGGGCAGAAGCAGCGAAGTGGCCATGCCAAGTCAGGGCAAGCATCAACACAAAGGCCGCCTGCTGGCCACGTCAAAAGGGAAGGGAAGCTAGAACCTTTAAAGGAGCAGGCAATCCTTTGTGCTGGCCATGTGCTTGGGCCGGCTCAATATTACTCTATTTACCAGATAAATCTCTCTGTGAACTTCCTAGGATCATCTGGCTCGGTCCTAAAGACAGAATGCCAAACTAGACAATTCTTATGCTTTGATGCCACAGAAGTATCTTGCTTACACTGGCCAACTAAGAACTCTTTGTTCAGCTAATTTTTAAAAAGTGCCAAATGTTGGAATGTGTGTGCATCTTGCCCAAACATCTGCATTACAACTGACTAACCCCCTCTTGTTCATAGTGCATATGATCTAACCCAGAACTAACAACTCCTAACCGGCAGAAGGTATCTAAAGTTTCAGAAGGAGATTTCTATAAACTGCCATTGTCAGGGTTTATACACGGGACATTGTTTATACAAAGCATGAACTCCACTGCTGAGGTTTGGCCCCAGCTATGGTCGCTTAATTACTTGCCAAAAATGTAGGGCCCATATATCATTACCATTCTACTGAGCAAAGTTTGAAGCCAAAGGAGTTGTCCTTTAGCATAAGTGGTTCTTTCTCCAACGGAAGAGCCATTTAATTTGGAAGAAGGTCCGTTAGCGTCAGGGGCACATGTGCGCCCCGCACCCTGCCACACCCTGTCTGCCCCGCCATGCCTCCACCATGCCCCTGCATCGGTGCACGCCCGGTGCATCGTGTGCATCCCCCCGCCCCACTGCTTAGCCTATAGCAGGATACTTGTTATTGTGTTTTCTGGACCAATCAGTGAACTCATCTCTTTTTCTCACCAATGGTTTGCCATCTGCAGTGATCCGTTTCATAGGGGTTGTTGTGAGGGCAAACGTAACAGGAATATTGTGAAATAGGTCACTGGAGCAGCAGTGGCGTAGGAGGTTAAGAGCTCGTGTATCTAATCTGGAGGAACCGGGTTTGATTCTCCGCTCTGCCGCCTGAGCTGTGGAGGCTTATCTGGGGAATTCAGATTAGCCTGTACACTCCCACACACGCCAGCTGGGTGACCTTGGGCTAGTCACAGCTTCTCGGAGCTCTCTCAGCCCCACCTACCTCACAGGGTGTTGTTGTGAGGGGGGAAGGGCAAGGAGATTATAAGCCCCTTTGAGTCTCCTACAGGAGAGAAAGGGGGGATATAAATCCAAACTCCTCCTCCTCCTCTTCCTCCTCTTCTTCTTCTTCTGCCATCCCCATTTTACAGAAGGTGACATGAGCATGAGAGGAAAAAATGATTTGTATAAGGTCACACAAAAGTCTACAATGCCTAAAAGTTAAACAAGAGTCTTCACATCCCTGTTCATTGGACAGCCCTCGTGCCCGCACTTATTCAAACTGTTGAATTCATTGTGGTAGAGAAAGTGCAGCTTGGGCTTGAAATTGTAATCCTTGTTTTACAGTCAAGTTAAATTAATATGTACACAGATGGAAGCAAGGCCAAAGGACATAACTCACAACTGTCCCTCTGTCCTGGGTATTGACATGAATTATATAACATAGTAGCTGCCTGCCAGCATATTTTTAAAGCCTTTTTTTGGCACAAAATTTTCTAAATAGAGATTAAGCCCTTGCTTTGTTAAAAAGCGTTCCAGACTTTTAACATGAAACAGTGACTGCCATTTGCTAACAAATAATAAGCTTAATTCTTACATCACAAGTTATTTGTAGCTTACAGGGCAGTTATGGGCTGCTGCTTATCTAAGAGCAGAAATATGAAACCAGTGAATCTTGAAGCAGTGGAAATTCGGCTGCCTCTCCTGTCACCAGCTGCCTGACTAGTGAATCATGCCTCTGAAATCAGGTTTATTCCGAAGATTCGGGGGGGGGGGGGGTGGATGAATTCTGCAAAAAGCAAGGTGATTGATGCCAAGAAAAATTATCGCGGACTAGCAATTATTTGGGGGGTCTTTAAAAAGTGTCATTATGCATATTGCTAAGACATTTTAGTTCTGTTCTGGAAGTGTGTCCGAGGAAAAAATATGGGAAAATGCAGAAGATGAATGCCAAATAAAATAATGCACCAAACCAAACACCAATCTGTGGTGTCTGATCAACTACCTCCATAGAGTTTGCATGAGCAATAAACCAAGTGTTTGAAATAATCTGTTTACAAACATGTGCATAGTGGAGCAAGCAATGCTAGTCTTCACAGCAGCCTTAGAACGTAAACAGCACCCATCAGCAGATCCTTTTCCCCAAAGTTCATTTCTTGCTGGCCTGCTATAAAACCAGATCTTTTACCAACTTCACTGGAGAGGTTTGGGTTTCCAAATGACACACTGCTTTTCTACACGCTCCCACCAAACAGTCACCACCAGCCATCAACTACTACTGATATTTAATGAAGAAATCATATCCTAGGTATCAGTGCCCTGTAACAAAAACCACTAGCTATTGCCCATATAAAAGACTTCAGGGGAAAAAAATTATTTTCTAGCTTAACAACCATACCATTAATGCAACCCTCTCTTCACCATGGCTTTTCTTTTTCTCTCATTCTGTTCTGCCTCCAGCTTCTCTTTCTTTTCCTCTTCTTGCCATCAATTATGGAACATATAGCTTGGATCCCACTGAAAATATCCACTGAGGGAAAAGATTTGTCAGCCAAATGGGAAGTCCTTGCCTCTCTCCTCCCACTGTAACTCCAAATGGTCCCTGAAATGTTATTCCGGGGGACAATCAGTCATTTTTGTAGTGAGAGGGACAATTGGTGAAAATTCTGTTGTGTCAGCCGAAATAAGCAGCAGGATCTAACTCTTGGCGATTATACTGGCAGGTATGGGGGGGGGGGGGGCAAATAAAAATTCAATTGAAACAAAATATATAAGGTAATATTGTTCCCGTGTACCAATTTTTGGGATGGTTGTCCGGTAGCATTCCAGTTACTTTAGCACAAACAAACATTTCCTGTTCTATTGATCAGGACTTTAGAGAAGGGCAGGAAGCAGCTAGGTAACCTTCCTTCATGCCTAGAACTAGCTTAGCTGAGAATGCTCTCCTCAAGGGGCATTCATCTTCAATTTTAATATTATTTTGTATTTTTTAAAAAATCCTTTGAGAGGCACTAGGAGTCAATTTTGGATGAAAAAGTATGATTAAATATTAAAAATTCTCCATCCTTTTTCATCTTGGTTGGCCCTGATTCCCTGATTCCATCATGGGCCCTGCCTACTCCCTCCCTTTCTTTTTGGCCTTTAGATCGGGCGCCTGTTTTAAACAACTTTGTTAAACAACTTCTGTTGTTTTAATCTATATTTGTCGTGAGTAACTGCTGCTTAATGTTTTAATGGGTTTAAGTTTTATGTTGTTTTGATTTGCTGTCCTGGAGAACAGTCATACTGTGAGCCACCTCGAGCCCTTCGGGGATGAGGCGGCCTATAAGTTTAATAAATAATAATAATAATAATAATTCTACCCCTCCTAATCTGAAGATCCCTCCCAGTTCTTTGTGAGATTTAGATCTATGTTTAAAATAAAGCTCTGTTTCTTTAATGAGAGTAACACTGTGGATGAGGAAATCTTTTTTGTCTTCCAGCTACGTTCTGTTTTCTGAAAGCAACGGACTAGGAATGCCAACAATCAACTGCATCATGGGAAAACAAAACTGAACTGTTCTCAGAAGGGGAATGTCATTGACACATTTAGCTGGCAATTCTTGACACATTATTTATATGTTCAGTTGCTGGGCTTTTTTTAACAGATAAGAAAGCGATGCCTCCTTCACGCTGGAACGAGAAACTAGAGAAGCTGCAGAGTTTAAAAAATCTCTCAAGCGCCAGCCTCTATCAGATCACAGTTATCTGCGACAGGTGTATCTGAATTTATTATAAGAAAGGAACATCAAAGCCTCAGCCTCATAAGGAAATGGCAGGCTGTGGAGAAATCAAGCAACAAAGATGGTGGTTTTTCACCTGCTTTTCACACATATTTTCATTTAAAAAGGTGGGAGGGGAAAATGTATGAAGAGATAGTAGTAGTTTGGAAAGTAAATATTGTAGAAAGTAAGTATTGTAGGAGCAGCAGTGGCATAGGAGGTTAAGAGCTCATGTATCTAATCTGGAGGAACCGGGTTTGATTCCCAGCTCTGCCGCCTGAGCTGTGGAGGTTTATCTGGGGAATTCAGATTAGCCTGTACACTCCCACACATGCCAGCTGGGTGACCTTGGGCTAGTCACAGCTCTTCTGAGCTCTCACAGCCCCACCCACCTCACAGGGTGTTTGTTGTGAGGGGGGAAGGGCAAGGAGATTGTAAGCCCCTTTGAGTCTCCTGCAGGAGAGAAAGGGGGGATATAAATCCAAACTCCTCCTCCTCCTCCTCCTCCTCTTCTTCTTCTTCTTCTTCTTCTTCTAGAATTATGTTCCTTCTATCCTCACCAACCCCATCCCACTGTTTGAAAACCTGATGATTTCACAATGTTGGCCAGAAAAAAAGGTACATAGTTTGAATTAAAGGAAACACCTGGGTGCTGTGTGGTTTCCGGGCTGTATGGCCGTGTTCTAGCAGCATTCTCTCCTGACGTTTCGCCTGCATCTGTGGCTGGCATCTTCAGAGGAGATCATCATTCCTCTGAAGATGCCAGCCCTAGGCTCTGGCTAAACGTCAGAGAAAATGCTTCTAGAATTCTGCCATGTAATCCAGGAAAACTCACAACACTAAAGCTATTCCGACATTAATGCTCGACAATACAAAGGAAACACCCCTTTTAACTTCTTCCTTTTAATTTCACAGTGAACTGCCTCCAGAATTTTTGTGTGTGTTTTGCTTTGTATTAAATTAGGTGGTCAGGGCAAAGTTGTTGTGTTATTACTACACGACGCCAATAGAAAAGCATACATTTCTAAGCTGAAATGTGCTGGGCCCCAGTATAGCAGTCCACGAGTGTCTTTAGGCCCCTGTGAGTATGTCTCTCACTGTTCCTTCAGGCATATTTTGTTCTTGTTGCTGTCCCCCATACTACAGACGACCCTGGGAAGTGCTCCTTCCTCCAAAGCCACTCCTGTCTCCCCAACATGATCTTGATATATTATAAGGAAATACAATCAGGAATGGTGGAAGGGGGTTGTTTTGGTATCAGACATTGCTCATCTGATCTGTTAGTAGAAGTATTAGGCATTTTACCGGGTTAGTAATATCCAATTTTGCACCAATTTCCCAACAATTTCATGGCAAAATGATCGTCACATAAAATCCTCCTCATGTGGAGGAAGAAGCATGCTTACTTACAAAACTTATAACCAACTTTGTTGAGATGTTAAAGGTGCCACTGGACTCAAACTTTTTTCTGCTGCTTCAGACCAACGTGGCTACCCACCTGAATCTATATCCTCATGCAGATCAACCACTGTTACTTAGTTAATTACACTTAGTTAATGATGCCTGAAAACTAAAACCTGAAATATTCACAGTGAGAAAAGACATCCACATTAATTCTAATGCATCCTAACTGTATTATCTGCTGTTCTACCTTTCCGTACATTACTGGATGCAGCAGTGCATTCACT
Organism: Sphaerodactylus townsendi; assembly: GCF_021028975.2. Taxonomy (NCBI): domain Eukaryota; kingdom Metazoa; phylum Chordata; class Lepidosauria; order Squamata; family Sphaerodactylidae; genus Sphaerodactylus; species Sphaerodactylus townsendi. The sequence continues at coordinate 47,952,993 of NC_059427.1, forward strand.
ATCGCTGGTCATTTGAAACCAATATGCATCAAAATGTTTGACAGGCCTCATATGTGTCTGAATAATTGTGGAAAAAATGAGCTCACAATAGAAACATACTAATAAACTCCTGAGCTGATTAAAGTTTATAGTGTTGGTGATGCATGAAGCTATGATTAAAAAATGGTTTCAAGTAAATTGTACTGTAAGCCAAACTCTCTCCTACACATGATCATGCCATTTCATATTAATAGATGTCACTCTCAAATAGCGGTGTTCAAGAGTCCATCACAACAGCCACTTGACATAATAAATGTCGTGCAAAGGCAAATGACCTATACCTATCTCTCTTCATACATATTCCACCTGTGCCTGAAGAACAGCTAGCTACCTTCCATGTGCTTCCCACATCAGCTATAAAAAGTCATACTGTTTTTGCACATTATGTGTACATTATCATGCAGGTGCAGAGATTTTCAAGATCATCATCATCGTCACCATCAAATCCATCGGGCATATCGGGCAACAAATGTTCTCCAGTATTTCCAGTCGTGGGAAAGTGCCTCATCCCATGCAATATTCAGTGCCTTCAGGTCTTGCTTGAATGTTCTCCTCCAGATGTTTCAGGGACATCCTCACTGTCACTTGGCATTAGGAGGTATCCACCTCATTGCCATCTTTGGGATCTGACTGTCCTCCATGCGAAGGACCTGGCCAGCCCGTCAAAGTCTTCTGTGTGCAACGATGGTATGGAGTTTGCACATGCCGCTCCTTTGGAGCACCTCTTTGTTAGTGATATGGACATAATATCGGATCTTCAGATTTGCCATAGGCACTTCTGTTGGAAGACATCAAGCCTGTTGTTGATACTTGTTTATGCCTCCCAGGTCTCGCTAGCATAAATGGCTGTCAGGATCATAATGGAGGTGAATAGGCTGAGCTTGGTCTTTAGGGCAATGGTTGGCGAACACCAGATCTTGTTCATTCTCCAAAAAACGGCTGCAGCCTTCCCAGTGCAGCACCTGACATCTGCCTTTGCATCTCTATTCTGGGAGATCACACTGCCCAAGTAGGTGAACCTCTCCACTTTCTCTGGCTCCTGTGATCCAACGATGATTCCCTGTGTTCAGGCTTTGGAGCTAACATACACAATCTTTGATTTATCAGTGCTTATCCTGAGGCCAGTTTTGCCTGCTTCTCTATCCAGTCATCACAGCTTTGGCTCATCTTTGAGCAGAGCGATGTCATCAGCAAAATCCAAGTCACCAAGGCAGTCTTGGTCAGGCAGTGTACGCCACTGCCAGAGCGTGTTCCAGTTCTCCGCAGAGCCGCTTGTCAAAGGGCAACAAAGGAAGAAGTGGAGACAGAATGCACCCCTTATCTGGACCCCGATGCGGTGATTTCAAGGAAGTTTATGCAGCCATTTATCTGTCTTGATGAAACAGCTGGATTGTAGGTACAAGTCTTTGAAGATGGTGACAAAGGCTGCTGGTACTCTCTACAAACACAAGATTTACCAGAGGGACTCTCGGTAAATGCTGTCAAAAGCTTTCTTGAAGTCGATGAAGTTGATGACCAATAGGTGTCAATATTCAGTGCACTCGTCTATGATGTTTTGGAGGGTGAAGATTTGTTCACTGCAGGGCCTTCCACTGTGAAACCCAGTTTGTTCATCTCTCAGGTGTTGGTCAAGGGCACTCTGCAATTGCCAGAGAAGGATCATGAAGAATGCCCTTCTTGGGAAACTTGACTGTGGCACCTCTTTGCCAGTCTGCTGGGACTGCACTCCTTTGCTAGCAGTTGTTGAACAGTGACATCAGAGCTGCCATTGCCTGCCCACCATGTTTCAGGATCTCTGCAGGTATTTCATCCAAGCCAGCTGCCATGTTGTTCTTGAAAGTCTTGATCACAGTCTTCGATGGTAATCTTGCCACTGTTCACTTGGAGCTCCTCTTGGGCAACTTCTGAATCGAAGTCATGTGTGGTGATCGGTCCTGCTTGGTTGAGGGTTTCTCAAAAGTGTTCAGTCCATCTTTCGTCCTGCTCATCTTGGGTGGTTAGGAGCTTTCCATTCTTGTCTCTAACCAGGACATTAGAGCTGTTCCTGGTTCCAGTCAGTTCACTGATGAAGCAGTAGAGGGTTTGGGGATCATTTTGATCTGCTGCTTTTTGTGCTTCTGCACTTTTCTGTTCCAGCCAATCCTTCTTGTCTTTTCGGCAGCTTTTCTTAACAAGCCAGTCAAGCTCTGTATATCTTGGGCTTCTTTCTTCCATTTCATCTGTGCCTTTTGCCTGCTCCTGTTTCAGTTTTATGGCTCTTCTTTCATCAGTTAGCTTCTATGTTTGGTCTTGGATCCACTGTTCCTTCTGTTGAATCCACTGTTCCTCCTCAGCATCTCCCAATAGTGTTTTGGGCATATTCTGTGATGGTGTCCCTAAGGCTTCTCCAATTATCATCTATGTCTGCAATTTCCCTGAGAAGGTTAAAGTGATTATGCAGTTCCAAGGCAAAGGTGGTGGCAGTGGTAGGGTCCTTGAGTTCTCTATTGTGAATGGTTTCTTTGGTGTGGTCTTTCTTATGTTTCGTAGAATCGAGCCAGATTTTCACTGACTAAGGGTCCGAGCTCGAACAGTCACCTTTCTGTAGATCCTTGCATCCTCATTGCCTAACCTCCACTTCAAGCTGATACAGATGAAGTTTGATTTCATTGAAGGTTTTGCCTGTCTAGGTGAACTTCCACCAAATCTTCTTGTGGGATTCTCCGATTTTTTGGAAAATATGTGTTTCCAACTTTTACAATACCATTAATGTGTTACCAGAAAAGACAGCAATCACTTGCCATTGTCACTGAGCTGAGCAGAAGATGTATGGGTCTAATCACATTCTCAAATCCTTGTCAGCTGCCACTGATTGGGCATTGGAATCACCAATCAGGAGCTCTAGGTGGGCGTGATGGATTGCGAGAACGTGCTTATCATTCGGAGCTGTTTGTAGGGTATCCTTTGTTGCATCATCTGCACTGTCTGTTGGTGCACAGGCCTATACAACAGTTGCTTTGGCATGTCCATCAGCAAAGTGGGCTGTGATGATCCGATTGCTGATGGGTTGCCAACTGATGACTTACTTTTTTTCAGCTCATTAAAGAAACAGGATAAGGCCTACCTCCCGGTATTCATACTGATCGCAGATTTAGCCTGACCTGCAATAACAAGATGGGTGCTTATGAAATTGCCTGATGATCATCCTGTTGTCCACCTGACCTCACTAACACCTAGAATGTCCATCCGGTAATTGTCAAATACCTGCAGGAGTTGGACAAGTTGTCTGCTTTGGTTTAGGGTTCATATGTTCCATGTTCCAACTTTTGTAATGTTTTTGGCAGAGAAGATCATTTCTGACATCAGGTACTGGACACCAGTGCCAGTTTGCTGTGACACAGTCATATCATATGAAGCCAAACTCCTGCCTGGTTTACCAGAAAATGCTTGGGAGTCTCTTTTGTTGTTTCCATAAGCGATATTGGGGTTTTATGGGGATGGGCTGCTAGCCCTCCTCCTTTCGCATCTGGGCTTGGGACCAGCAATGGCGGAGTTGATTTTCAAAATAACATCTTTTAAATAATGATGAACCAGGGGATGTGTTGATGGTTCAATTGTGTGCTGAGCACTTCTCCCCTTCTTTTACACATTTTAAGCATGGTAAATCTGTGGGAACCAGCAAACTGGTGAATAATTCTCATTGTCTTTTAATAGCCATGGAATATTTTGCATACAAAATGTATGACTTCATGCATACATTATTAAAGTAGCTAGAAGTGAAAGTCACTGTGCAGTCAGTATCTTCGACTAAAATTCCCTTAACCCACAAATCGTAAAAGTTGTCCAATGTCTGAAATGGGGAACAAAAATGAAATTTGCAGTCATGTTAGATCAGTATAACAGCCTCATAGCTCTATGGTATGCCTAAGAGTAGGAAATGCGTTATGTGGGGATGATCTGCTATTTGCATTTCTTAATTCATCTCCCGTATTTCATTCTTTGCAGTCTCCTTTGATCCATCATTCTCAGTGAAAACAAATTGCCAATTTGGGGTTTAGAGTTTTTAGGATGAAGAGACTGGAATACAGCCTGCTATACTTCAGACAGGAATTCAGTACAACTAAAATATGTATAAATGCCTCTAGGAAAAAAAACAAATCTGATTTGTAAGAGAGCATTATTTATTTTTATAAACATGGGGAATGAGTCTTTATTATACAGGAAAACAGGAAGTTCAGAATACAGCACTGAACCAATAGACTGGGAGAAGGCGACCTATCTAGCACATTTGTATTCTGTCTTTCCTCCAAGAAACTCAGAGCGCAATGCATCAGTCTCTTCTCCATTTTAGGCTTACTGCAGCTTTGTGAGCTGAGTTATCTGATGGCAGATGTTTTGCCTCTTTAAAACAGAACCATTGGGAAGGGGGCAGGAGCCCCACATCCCCCTGTACCATGATCTGTAGTCGACCTAACACTTGTAGCAGTCAGAAATAGAAACGAGAGCGAGGCAGCGGAGATAACATCTGGTGGAGAGATCGCCAGCAGCGGGGAGACCGGAGGTCCGTGTTCATGAGTCTCGTCTGCGAGGTCCCTGGCACCTTTTATTGTTACTCTCCGAGGGGTGTGTGCAGGGAGGGACGGGGGAGTTCCGGGAGAGCGGAGGCGGGAGGTCGGGAGATCATCATGTGATGTATGATCTCATCTGGCTACGCGTCGCGAGGAGAGCGTCTGGCTGTCTGAGCCTAATCCTCACCTGGGGAAGAGATCATTGTCCCTGCGCCGGTGATTGAGGTAGACAGTTCATGACATTGACTCATGGGGGGGGGGATGATGAGGGAGTGGGGAGTCGCGATCGCGACGGCAGGCAGCGGGTCCGTTAAGCGTCCCAGTTCCGTACCCGCGAAGGCTGCTGGGTCTAAGCAGTGCACTACTACATCTCCTCCTTTTACATTTTAGAAAAGGGGCGAGGAAATACTAAGAGGCCGCATTTAGGGGCGGCTTGTCTCCTCCGCCCGTTTTGGTCAAGCTGACCAAGCTGCTTGTGTAACATTAGGACTTAGCTGTGGCGGGGTAGGGGAAAGTCGAGGGCTTTTACACATGTTGCAGGCACATGTAGACCGCAGCATTGAGCCGAAGCAAGATCCGATAACAAGGCACACAATTAAACCAATGCAGAGCTGTACAATAGCACTCAAAGCCATCCCCGGCAGCCAGCTCCAGAGGGCTGACCACCAATGGGGCAAAACATCATACTTCAGATTAGATACAACTTCTTGCAGCTCACGCACTTTCATGTGAATCAGCTGGGAATTATCAGAAAGATTAAAACAGCACATATTATGTACATTCTCACAACCTGGCAGGTGATGTAACAACAACAAGTAATCAATAGCGGCACACGATTAGGGTCACAGAATTAAGCAGCGAAAGTCTCCTGCTGCTTTCGGAGGCCAGGGGCATCCAGAAGGTGGAGGTGGAGTTGATGGACCGCCAAGGGGCACAGGCCAGCGGCCAATAGTCTTAAAGCGTTGCTAGGAGGCGAGTCCGGGGACTCCCCACACTAGGAGGGGATTCGCGAGGGAGAGACGAACTCCGCTTCGAGGAGGGAGGGAGGGGTGACGCGTCCGGCTCGAAGCAGGAGGTCGAAAGGCAGAGCTGAGCCGGAATGTGGCCGGCGGCATCCGGGACTCCGGGGTGGAGCCTGGGGCAGGACGATAGTGAGGCTTAACTGAGGCAGCAAAGGGGATCCCGGCAGAGAGTCGAGGCGGGGATATGGTTAAACGCGTTCTCTCCCGCCCAGGTCCAGAACCAGCCCCTGGGGAGCAGGATGTTTCGAACATGGGGAATGTCCTCGATGTGTGTGCAGTTCCAACTGGCCGAGCGATGAAAGGGCCGGGTGGTTCCGCTTTGGCTGCGCTTGGTGATGCGGGCCCAGGAGTTAGATTGCGGTCGTGGTTAGCGGCAGTCTTGGTGACAAGGGAGAGAGCGCCAGCGGGGTTTGGGCGGCAGGTCCCCGGTCAAGGCTCACCAGAATACCTGATGGATGAGGCATTCATGAAGGGGCTTAGCCCAGACTCCAGCTTAGGAAGTCTCCGAGGCTGCAGGCAGCGGGAGCAGGCAGGCGCTTAGCGGGCTCCGACTCCTGGCAGGTACTGGCCCAGGCAGAAGGATGAGGCGTTAGCGGCGGCAAACTGCTCCCCAGATATTTGAGTGCTGGTGAGAAAGCTCGTCAGGGAGTGGCCAGGTAGCCATCGGCGGGAGAGCAGCTTTCTGGGAGCAGGCAAGGGACGGTGGCCGCCCGAGTTGGCGGTGATGATCGCAAAGCAGAGCGCACAGAGGTTCTCGGGTGTCTCGGGGTGGTCTTGCTGGGCGCTTGGCGACTCCTAGGGCACAGCTGGTGGTGGCCTTTGGCGTCTCCCCAGGTCATTCGGGTCTTTGGGCATTGGCATGCCGGCGCGCTTCTGTAGAGAATGCGCTGGGGCGGGATCCTCTAAAGAGATCGTTCCATCTCCCGGGATGGGGTTGGTCTTCCTCACAAGGCGCCATTCCATGGGTTAGCCCCCTGTCATGCATGTAGTCCCGGAGTCCCCAGGAACCTGTGGTGGAAGAGGGACTGAAAACACACCCCTTTTCCCGGGATTACGGAAGTCCTGTTAATCCCTTCAGGCTCAGTTCTAAAAGCGGATGGCGGGAGGTCGGGATCGAAGTTTAGTGTTAGGAATTTAATATAAGAAGGAAGAAGGCTTGTTTTGCAGCCTGTAGAGGAGTTGCTCACAATGCTGTCCTCCTGAATGCAATGGCCAATCCTCCTGGGACGCTTCTCCTCTTTCTTTAGTTGTTTGACAGAAGGGAGGGCAGGAGGCAGGTGGCTGACCCTGGTGGGAGTGGCTTCAGAGCCGTCAATCAGGGAATAGCTGTCAAGGCTGAGGAGTCCGAGCCTCGAGGGGAGGAACAGAAGTGACGAGGTCCTGGGGATTGTGGTGTTATGCATGCTTAATCCAGCAACGCGACAAGGGGGGGCTTTGGAAGCACCTTTTGGGGGGATGGAGTGCATCCGGGGAGATGAAGCAATCAAAGGCAATTAGAGGCAAAATTCACTGCACCATACACGAAAGGAAGAGAAAGGGGGGGGTTCTTTGCAAAGGGATTTGCACTTACCGCATTGACTGTAGTGGCTACAATGCAGGAAGCTGGATGGTGCTAAAACGTATTTTGTGGCGAATTATCTTAGGGAATTGCCGTCCGCGGGAGACCCGCTCCTTAAGGCATGGCTTTCAAAGTCGAAAGCGTCTGGGTCCAGTGTACACAGCATTGCCATTAGGCGCTGGGCAAACACCACCCACCCAAATCATGAGTGCGTGGATCTGTGTGTTTGGTATAGCAACCCCTATAGCTGGGAGGCCTGTCCTGACAGTGCTCTGGGTATCAGAGACCCGGGCCCAGATTTTAATCCAGGGAGGGCCAGTCCAGCCAGTGTCCCTCCCACGCCTCTACCTGGTTGAAAACAGAAACAGAAAGGGAGGGAGGAGAGAAAAACGGGATTTCCTTACGGAGATAGAGAGAGTGAACTTCAGAGGTCACGAAGTTGGGATCAGTGATTAAGTTGATGGCCTTACCCATCCCAGACCAAAAGTCGCTTTTGACCTGACTCATGAGGTCCCTTCCCCAGAGATTGGCGTGGATGTCCTAAGGCGCATGGGCGTGGACTGTGAAGCCTACCTTCGAGCCCTGGGCTGTTAACCGTGGAGCCCGAGGTGCGGATGCTTGGCCTTCGATCTGTGGTTTGTCTCCCCCCCCACCCAGATGTGCGGGCAGATGTCTCGGTGGAAATGCCTGGTGGGCCCTTTCTAAAGGCTTAACTCTGATGACAGGTAACATCAGCGCCCAGGGTGTCCACAGAGGCCCTTGAACTTAGCATCCTTCTAGCTGAGCTCCCAGGTATGGTGGGAAGGCTCCCGATAAGAGCGTCTCCACCGCTCGCGGCAGGTGGTGTAGGCTCGCACGCCATGTTGGCTGCTGGGGCGCAAAGTGGCAGCTATTATTGGAGTGAAGCAGCCCGAACTGGCAGCTGCATAGGACAAGAAGGATCAACTGAGCGTGAGCTGGTCTCCGTGAAGCAACTCCTGTGGGATGTTTGTCCAGACCTGGAGATGGATGGGTCAGCAGTGCGTGGAATTAGTCGATCACTCCGGAGACGGTATGAACAGTCCCCTGTTATTCAATGACAGAGGTAGCTGGCAACAATTCCAGCCCAATAGTCCCGGTAAGGGATAGGCTCAAATCATACTGGGTTAGGGAACTACAAGAACCTGGAGTAGAGGGAACTTAAAGGGAGATGGGCTGGGCTGCATCGCGAAATGCTGAGATGCCAATGGGGGGGGGTAGAAGTGTGGTTTTGGCAGCGAGGGGGCCTTGGTGTTTTGGGTCTGTTCCTGGAAAGTACTCTCTCCTCCTTGAATTACTGGGCTGGGGAGGCATGGGCATGAGGAGTTTCCAATGAAGACAGTCGTTTCTCCAGTGGGAAGCCTTTCTGGCAACGTGGAGCACCGGGTTTTAGGTGGCCTTCTCCTCCTAAGGGGAGGACCCTCCTCCAGCCTCGGGTTATAGAGGCCCCACCCGGGCTGCCTACACTCCCCTTCCGGAGAGATGTCGGGTCTGCACTTGATTAAAGCTTGATCAGTCCTGAGACTGCCTCCACGCCCGGTGGAGAAGTGCTGCGGCGAGGAGAGGAAGCTAGCTTGGATGGGAAGCTGGAGAGATCGTCGATGTCCTGGCAAGCCTTTTAGCATGTCGGCCAGTTCCAGGATTCTTACTTGGCCCGTGATAAGCTTCCCTCTTTGGCTTGCCTCCGCCAGCGTTCCTCACTTTATGGCGAGCTTATGAGGGAGCTACGTTTTGAGCCTCCTCGCTATCTACCTGCCTCTTGAGCGCCTTCCTGGAGCCTGTTCTAGAAGCTTCGGCATAGGAGCTCTTGCAGGGTTTTGGCCGGATGGAGGAGAAACTCTGGGTTAGCTGGCGGCTACGTTGGGGACATATGTAACAAATGCCTTATAGGCGCACTTTCGGCGACCGTGGCTGGGGCGGCTCAGGCAGAACTGTCTAAAATGGTGATCGTTAGGGTTAGGCTGAAAGGCATCAAAGCATCGCTGTAAAGCTGGCCGGCTGTGTGAAGCAGCCAGAGGTGGCTGCTCTGTTGAAACCACTGCTGGGGAACTTCGCTTCCCCAGACCACAAATTGTGCAGGGCTCAGGAGCATGCAGAAAGGTGGTCTTCCAGTGGAATCTGGAACCATTAGGTGGTTCCTTGCGATGGCCTCCAGCATGCCTCTCCGCGTAGGGGCTAGTGACTCCCTGCGTCTCCGCATTACGCTTCTTGCGGAGCTCAGTGCGGATGTTATAAGCTTAAAGGGCGATTTTCGACAACCCCAGCACGAATGGCCGCCCGCCAATCCCCTCAGTATCTGTGGAAGTGGGCCGCGGGCTGGTACAGAATCACCGGCATCGTCTTCCGTCAGGGTTTCTTTCTTCTGCAGATCGTGGGCTATGTACCACGTTCTGGGCGAGGAGTTTAGAAACCCAGCGCCTATTATCAATGGCGCTGGCCGGAGGTGCAGTAGCTTCGGAAAATGAAGAGGCCGGAGCAAAGGGAGGGGCCGGCTGAGCATGAGGAGGACTGGAGTAAGGTGAAGAGATGAGGGGGGCAGAAGGAGGGACGAAACGTCCAATTTAGTGGATAGAGAAAATTCGAGGTTGAAATTGAAGGTGAAAGATCAGAAGGAGGGCTGATACCTACAGCAAAGGGCCATAGAGTCTGGTGTGAGGCTGATGGCGACGAAAACATTGTGTCTCCGCGATCAGTAGCTTGGCGGACATCGGGCGCTATGAAGGCTCTGTCGCGAAAAGAGTCGCCCGATGTTTTCCCCAGTCCTTAAGATTCGATATGTCCCCCCCTCTGGGTACCATGGACACTGAGCTTCAATCTCCTCGAACCAATTTATAGCTCCCCGCTTCTCTTTAATACGGGGATCTCTGCCGCGATTTAAGTTAACGCCAGTTCGGTTAGATCAGCGTAAAGCTTGTCATATAAGCCCTGCTTTTGCAAGCTTTTCTTCCCATACTCTCAGCCGGTGTTCCGTCCGGACGAGAAGTAAGTCCCTGGGAGCCGATCTGTCTCTGGATGCGCCGCATCCAGAGGACGAAGCGATATCCGAAGCAGTGGTCCCTGGATGAGCGCATAACGATCCAGCGGACCCGGTATGTCAGCGGCCCTTCCCCAGCGCTTAGCGGCGGTAGGAAGCAGGGTGGAGAGTTCGAGGATTCCCCGGGTTTGGCACCAGCTTGTAGTCGCAATCTACCCGCCAGCGGTCGAAGCGTAAAGAGCAGGCGAGGCGGAGATAACATCTGGTGGAGATCGCCAGCAGCGGAGACCGGAGGTCCGTGGTTCCTAGCCAGTCTCTACATCTGCCGGGTCCTGGCACGCTTTTATTGTTACTCTACTCTATCCGAGGCGTGTAAGAGGGAGGACGGACGGAGTTCGGGAGGAAGCGGGAGGCGGGGAAGAGTCGGGGAGATCATCATGTGATGTATGATCTCCATCTGGCGTCACGTTGCGGAGAATGCGAGGCGTCGCGTCTGAGCCTAATCTCACCTAGAGGCTGTAGATCATTGTACAATCCCTAAGCGCCCGCTCGTGAATTGAGGCAGACAGTTCACTTGACCCGTGACTCAAGTAGGGGATTGAGGAGTGCGGGGAGTGCGTCACGACCCGTAAGGCAGCAATGCCGGAGTCCGTTAAAGCGTCCCAACGTTCTCTACGCACTAATGGGCGCTGCTGGGTCGGCAGTGCACTACTACAATGATCTCCATCAGAATTGGTCCCCCATGGTATTTTTAAAATTAAAAGGAAGATCTAAAATGTTCCCCATGGTAGACCCAGGGATACAATATTATCCAGTTTGGCCCTTAGAATGCTGGAACTCTGTTTAGGATTCTTAGTATAGGGCATAATTCCTATTCTCTGATCCTTGGATATATGGAACATGCAGTTGTAGCTTAGTTTAATCTCCATTTATATTTGAAAGTTTTGGCCGTACCCCAAGCTATTCAAATGAACGCATAGCATAATGAATTGTGAAACAGTTTATGCCTCTCCCTGGAACTATTATTTACAGTTGGCAGACAGGGTTGGCCTGATAAAGCCTTAAAAAAGAGCGCTGTCAAAAGTGAATGAAAAATATGCTGAAAGGTCAAACTAGGGTCAGGGTAACTCACATTTTGGCCACTTTGGGGTTTCTCAAATAGAATCAATAATCTATGTAGGGATATCTTATTGGTCTTATTGTGATAGTGAAGCACTGGCTGTAAATTCATTACTGTTTTCGCTGAGTTGAAATGTCATTGGAGACCCACCTCCCAGCTTTAAAAAAACCCACAGAAGGAGATTTAAGTTTTGGTCTTTACATCTCCCACTTCTTGCACAGACCTCCCTAACGCTATTACTTGTCCCACGATTACAGCAAAGCAGAGAAAAATGTTGTTTATATTGATTAAATTCATTCAGATTACATTCCTGGCTCTATGAGGAGATTCTTTTGAGGCTGAATAACAGGAGAACTACAAAGCCCCTTTGTATATAAAGGGCATGTTCACAGTACAAACTAAAACCAGTTTTACTGTCTTGGTTTTCTCACACAACCTAAGAATTACAATAAGAGAAGCTGCTTAGAGTTCTTTGTGAAATTGCTTTCAGAAGTCCAAAAATAACTTGTTTTTAAAGTTGAAGCTAAATTACACACAAGACTGGATTGAAAACTAACTTTTCCATTAATTAGTGCTGCCAGCCATGCACTGGTAGATGACAGGAGAGTTGGGAGGACAGTGCCTCTATAGGATGGAGTTTCAGGAGAATGTGATGTCACTTCCAGGTGACCCTCCAGAAATTCTCCCAATCTCTACAGTCTTTACTGTAGAGATTGGGAAATTCCAAGCAATGCTTGGAGGATGTAACATCACTTCCATGTGAACATCTCCTTCCCCTAAACCTCTCTGTTAAGGAAAAAGACAATAAAACTAGAGCTGTGCACCATTTTGTCAGTATTTTTTGGATTTGGGTTTAAAAGACCTGAGTTTTTTTTTTAAGCGCGCCACCCCCCCCACCCCCCCAAAAAACCAAACTGAGCCACTATGTTGGCTTTTTTGACTCCTTTGAATTTTGAGTTTTTTAAAGCCCAACCTGAAAAACTCCAAGTTGTAGAGGCAGCAGGGGAGAACAGTGTGTGCAAGCTGTGTGTGTAAGGATCAGGTGACCTGACCCCTCCATGCAGCTCTAGAGGCTGCCCCACTGCCTCTAACGCCTACTTGGGCTTTAAAAGCAGCAGGGAGAGCTGCTTGCAGGGATAAGATGACCCAGTCCCTGCATCTAGCTCTGCTGGCTGCTTTGCTGTCTTGGGAGCCTGCTTCAGTTTCTAAGTTGGCGATAAAGAGCTGGATGCAGTGATCAGCTGAACCAGAACCCGCACTCAGTTCTGCTGGCTGCCCTGCCACAGAAAGCTGAAAAATTCAAAATGCTTTATAGTTCCTTTTTTCTTTTACTTGGGCTATTCAACTCTGCCCGAATAGCCTGGATTTTTTTCAGGAAAAACTCCCCCCAAAACCAAAATGGCCTTTTCCAGAGGGGTTTCGGTTCAGGTTTACCTGAATGCATAGCATGAAGGGAGACATATTTTATGGATCTATCTTGTTTATTGGTGCTAAGGGACAGATTGTACTGGGGAAGCTATGTTGGTAGAAGGGATAAAGCACCCCTCCATTGATTGGCACTATCTTCTCACCCCTCTCCACATAGTTGTTTTTGAATATTTAATAAATGTTGAGAGGTCGAATCATGGATTTCTAACATAACATTGTGTTCAATCCTATTTTAGTTGGTAATGTGGTAGTTTTTATAGAAGCAATATCACACCTTCCAAAACCACAATCTTAAGACTGCAATCTCTTCCCTTTCCAACACCTTTTATCCACTGAGTCCTGAGGAAGAGTTTTGCTGAACTTGAAAGCTACCTCATTGTTTTCTGACAGTCCTACTAAAGGCATTATGGCATCGTTCCAGAATGAACTAAGTAACCATTTCAAATAACTAAATGATTCTTTCAAAACTGGAAAAAGTTCATCTGCTGCTTTTAGTGGACCTGGAGTGTCTCTTTGGCTGCCTTATGTTTTGTGTGCTGATGTCTGGAAAGTGATCTAGTAGGGAACTGAATGATATGTTTCTTTAAAATTTAATGAATATTATTAATAGTTAAAATAGTAGAGGCAAAACTCTGGGAATATATGTGAAGATATTTTATGTACACATACACATATTGGGCCAGTTTTTAAAGTGCATTTATAAAGGCATTAGCTTCAGGAAAAGTGGAAGAATATCCACAAAAAGAATAGACAGTGACATCTGGGGAATAAAATTAATTCCAGTGCTCCAATGCCAAGTAATATGGATTGAACACAGTGTTTGAGACAATGTAACTCTGTTATTAAGTGTTCTGTTCCCTGAAGCAATCTCTGGGCATAACAAGAAAGTAAATGTGGAAAATCACTGTCTCAAAATATGAAAACAAGGTTTATCCACAGATAAACACAAGCAAGTTAAAGGTATACGTGGCCACTTCTTCAGAAAATGCAACCTATGAATGTATATTGTCACAGAATCACCAAGTTTGTAAAAAAAAAAAGTGTATCGGTGAATATATGTTAGATGGGTTTTTCAAACTTAGTGTGATGTAGTCAGGAAAGCGAGTGTTGGGCATGGACCCAGAAAGCCTGTGCTTAGCCATGAAACTCATGGACCTGAAGAGCCCAGTTTAGGTGATTCAGTTCGTCCTGAAGGAGGTGGGATTCACAGTTTCTTTTTGCACGATCTATCAGAGTTTTTATTGTGCTCCTTTTCTGTCCTGGGTGATGATTGGAGTTGTAATGCAGATATCTATCAGTGTGTGTAGGTTTCCTGTAGACCGTGTGGCCCAATTGTTGGTTGACTTTTTGTTGATTGTTGGTTGTGGATGACTAAGGCATCTAGAAATGGTAGCTTCTCCTCATTTTCTTTTTCCATAGTAAATTAGATGTTTGGGTGGATATTGTTAATATGGTCCAGAAACTTGTTTAGTTCTTCTTCTCTGTGGCTCCAAATTGTGAACGTGCAATCCACGTAACAAAACCATACAGTGGACTTTTTTGGTGCTGTTTCCAAGGCTTGTTTTTCAAAGTGTTCCATGTAAAGTGTTCCATGTAAAAAAAATTGCTATTACAAGGCTATTACAAGGCTATTACATGGCTACCCCATCTTTCTCTTCATAGAATTCATTAACCCACTGGAAGTAGCTTGTAGTAAGGCAATATTGAAACAGGGCTGTGATGTCCTTAGGGAAAATCCAGTTGATGAATGTGATGGTGTCTGCTATGGGGACCTTGGTGAATAGGGAGACCACATCAAAGCTGATCAGTTTGTCATCAGGGTTGAGTTTGAGATTTTTTCTAATGGACTGAGTCCTTAATGTAGTGTGTGGTATGTCCAATATGGGTTGTAACTGTGCATCCAGAAACTTTGCCAAATCATATTTAGGGGATCTGATGGCACTCACAATGGGTTCTTGTGTATTTTCGGAATCCTTGTGTATTTTTGGCAGTCCATAAAGTCTAGGAGGGAGAGCTCCAGATTTGCATAGATGTTGGCATGTTAGGATGAATTGAGGAGTTCTTGATCAAAGTGTTGGTTTTCCTGGTGATTTTGTTGGTAGGGTCCTGTTTCAGAAGTTGTTTTTTTCTTTGTATTGTTCTGTTTTCATGATTACCATGGCATTGCCTTTGTCTACTGGGAGAATTATGATTTCTGAAACAGAATTGAGATCCTTAATGGCTTTCCTGTCTTGTGATGTTACTTACTGGAGGGAAGTTTTGCCTTTCGCATAATCCTTACTGTTTTTCCTCTTATTTCCTCTGCATTTTCCTCAGGGAGATGATGAATCACTGATTCAACATTAGCAATGGTGCCTTCTCAAGGGATTCTGGTAACAGCAAAATTGCCTCCTTTTGATAAGATGGATGTTTGCCTGTCAGCCAGATTGATGATGGTCCGTGATGTGTCTAGTGAGGGTTTCAACTGATGCTTTTTGGCATTTGCTGAATTTTTGTTTCTATCATTCAGTGTGGTTAGCCATGTCTTTCTCCATTTTTCTGAAGGTGAAGTTGTCTATTTTATCCCAGTCTTGGATGCTCATTTTTTGGCTCATGCTGATATGGAGGAATGTGAAGCTCCACGTACCTTCTGTAACATCACCTACCACTTCATTTCAGAGTAGCTAGAGACGGAATAGAGTTCATTTTGAGGGAGCTATTTTTAAACTCAAGGACAGTGCAGTTAAAGCTGGCCAGATTTATGCTGCAGACCTTGAAACTGAATTTGATGGGTACCAGGCTCTTGTGCCTTGTCGAGCAAACGTTTGGGTTTCATCAGCTGTGGTGCCTGACACACTCTACTATCATAAGTACAGCAACAGTGTCTGAGTGAGCTAGACTGTATTCTGGCAAGGAAAGTGAGGACATGGTGCTCCTGAAACACTAGCCTTCTCTTTACTTAGCAACAAATAACAAAAATGCATAGACTTCATAAACTCCCTTCTCCTTCCTACCTCTCCTTTCCTTTGATTTTTATGTTCTGTTTATCAGTTTTATATTTTGTATTATTAGTTTACTCCCTCTCTGGTTGATAATTAGCAGTAATTAGTGTGCCAGCACATTGTATTGCAATTGTTGATTTTAGTAGTGTGGTTTTATTGTTTTAAGCCATCCCAAGTCCGCCTTGCAGGGAAAAGTAGCCTAAAATCCCAATAAATTAACAAACAAATTTTCCCAGTAGAATTTCCCTGAGTTTTTGTACTGTGGGATAGCCCAAGGGATTCCGGAGATGCAGCTGGTTTTATCTGTGGCGGCCATTACTTTCACTTCCACCAAACAATGCAGACCACATTTTTATTTTTTGATGGGACAGAGTATACAATGGAGAGGCTCAGGTCTCTATAACTGGAGGAGGAGTCACATAACTGATGTCTAGCTGCGGCCTGGTTTGTTAGTTGGCTGTTGTGTTCCAATAAACACAGTTCTTGTCTTCAGAACTAATCCTTTCCCTCCATAAAGGCATAACATAGATCCAGGAAGGGACTTCTCATTTGAGGATGACTTGGCTGAACCCCATAAGGAAGCAACTCCATAAAGAGGCAGCTCAATAGTGATGAAGTGTCCTGGCTACCTATTTGTGTTGCAGCTGTTGAGTCAGATCACTGTCTGAGCACATAGAATGCTTCATAAGATCAGGTCTCAGTCAAAGTGGATATGACTTAGGAACAAGTGGGTTTTACCCTCTTAGGCTATTTTAGCCATTGGCTAGCAGAGAGCCTTGCTGGTTCAAACTTGTTCACATGGCTAGTATAATATTGTGCTATAATGGTGATCGTGGGCCTAGCTGTGTTCTGTCCTCAGATCTCTTTGAATGTCCAGATGTTGCTTCCAGTTTCCCTTGATCCTGAGTAGAGCCATAAACATATTAACTAACCTTCCTTTCTCTCTTTGATATCTCAGCCTTCCAGGTGGTAGGTTTCAGATGCTTCTGCACTCTGAGAGTGGGGAATGAGGAGCCTGATTGCCATTGCAAACACCAAGCTGGGTCTGGTGGGACAGCAGTGGCAAGCCAAAGGCAACACCTTCCCCATTTCCCCCAGCACTCCCTCTGCCCCAACACACCACTCACTTGCCCACCCCTGTTCCTGCTCACCTGCCTCCCCTCCCCACTCACTGTTTGCTTGTCCACCACTTCTGCTATGCTCATAGTTGTTCGGGATTATTTTCCACTGTTCTGCCATACCACTATTGATCACACTTATAGCTTTTGAGTAGCTTTTGGTGGAAAGGGTATAGGTTCATAAAATCATGGAATCATGAGAATTCTCTGGAGAAAAAAAGTCCTATTCCTTTAATAGAGGCTTAATGGAAGGAAAAGCTTCATTTCCACACATGAAACCAAGAAGATTTTCATCCAGGCCTTCTGGCCACCCTATTCATAGTTTGTATCTGCAACAAATATTAGTGGTCGTTTAGCAGATTCTGAAAGTATACTTTCCATTTTTTAAATAATTATACCATCCTTTAGTGTTCAATTTTGGAGTCTAGTATCAAATGATAGTAACAAAAACCAAACTTAATTATATCCTCCTTTAGGGTAACCTTTACTGTGTCACCACATTACAATAATTTTGTACCCGTTGTAATCTTTCAGTACCTGAATGCCACCCTAGGGAGCTATAATGCTTCAGGAAGAAGAAATGTGTCAACATCATAGTACACTAGGAGAGTAATAAATATGTCAACACTCCTACCATGCAGGAAAAATCAAATTCTGGTTGAGCAAAGATGTTTACATCTCTCTCTTCAATATGCTGGAGTTCTAATTTTTTTCCAGAAGAATGAACAGAAAACAATATTGGCCCAAACCAGAAATCTCCCCCCACCCTCTTAAAATCTAATTACTTTAATTAAAATATTTTTTTCAGTTCATTTGTGAAGGAACAACTATTTAGCATGGCAAGCCCTGGTGTGGATTATACTAAGGTCAAGGAATTCCACAACATGAAAGCAGATTAAAGAGATCTCATCATCTAAATCATATGTAGTTGTGGTCATGGCGATGGGGGGGTTGCGGGGGGAGGGGGAGTTCAGTGGTGGAGGGGAGTTCCGTTGACGGCTGGACAGGGAGGGGAGAGGTGGTGGGGGACAAAATGTGCTCCGCAAGTGACCCAGGCGAATGGTTCCTGGGTTGTCTGCCTCCTCTGCCCCCCCTAAATTCACCAGTGGTGCAACCCTATTACCTGTGTAGAGTAGCCCTCTTGGATAATGCAGTTTTGCATAGATTGTGGAAAGCCAGGAGAGTGGGAGCCTTCCTGACCTCCTTAGATCGATCATTCCATAAAGTGAGGGCCACAACAGAGAAAACAGATGTATGTGAAGCTGTTGATTTTGCCCATTTGCAAATTGGCACCTGCAGAAGGCCCTGCTTAGATGAGTGAAGCTGTCATAGTGGAGCATAGGAGGAGAGGCACTCTCACAGATATGAGAGACCAAAGCCATGGAGGACTTCGCATGTGATAGCCAATACCTTAAATTAAGCCTGGTTACTAATGAGCAGAATGGGAGTAACATGCATGCTCCATCTGGTTCCCAATAATTTGAAACCAAGGCATTATGCACCACCTGGAGTTTCTGAGCTGATTTTGAGGGGAAACCAATGCAGAGGGCATTAGAATAGTGTAGCTTGGACGTTACTGTCGAGCTAGCCAGATCACCTCTATCCAAGTAAGGAGCCATCTTAACGGCTAGGCTGGGCTGGAAGAAAGCATATTTTGCAGCTGTATTCTCAATAATGCATAACACTCTGTCACTCCATCATTTTTTTTAAAAAAAATTCAATATAATTAAATTATTTCAGTTAATGGCTTACTTTTTCTTTTTTCCATAACTTCAGTCCAAAATTGCTCACATAACCATTTTACCATTAGCTTTTGACCTTTCTGTGTTTTAAAACACATTAGACAGTAGAAGCACAAGGGTACTTTTTCTTAGTGAAGCCCCTGGAAAGAGTTGCTACACCTTTGATTGAAGACCTTTAGAGGACATGGCCCATCCACCCAAGTGGAGGGGAGGGGAGGGGAGGGAGGGGGAGGGTGGCATGCAAGGGATGGGAAGTGAGGGAGGGGAGGGAGTGAGGGGTGGTATGCAAGGGAGGGGAGGGAGGGGGCTTGACATCTGGACATGGCCCACCCACCTAGTGGAGGGAAGGGAGAGAGGGGGAGGGGTGGCATGCAAGGGAAGGGGAGGGAGGGAGGGGTGGCATGCAAGGGAGGGGAGGGAGGGGCAAAGCTATAACTGCTATCCCAGTCAACCACCCAATATTCTTCCCCACATGCTTTCTTTCCCTATTTCTGGGTTCTGCAAGACTCTAACCTTGCCCCATTAAATGCTGGAGGAAAGGAGACAAGATGATTAGATGAGGAACAGCAGAAGGAGGTGCAGTAGCTGGAGTTTCACTCAGAGCTTTCATACATTAAAAATAGGCTGTGATCTAGCAGCAATTATGGATGAACAACTGTGGCCTTTGATGTTAATGAACATCCCCATTCAATCAAACGTGGAACCTGCCTGTTCCACTGGATGTGGATGAGCATCAGTGCAGATGGGGGCTGTATACTGACATCAGCAATATGCACATCAAACACTTCCAAATCTCTATTGCTATTGTGATTGCAATTGCAAGGGCAATTGTAATCATCTTTGACTGAGGAGCTGGCAATTACCATGTCCTGCCATTTTATGAAAGTTGCTGTTTCAGAACGAAGGCTTCTTCTATTACATTGCTTGAAGGGTGTCTCTTTTCTTAGTGCTCCTCATCTGTCCTAACCTGAAATAAAATGGTGAAAGTGCAGTCTCCGTTTGCAAGGCTAACACACACTGAGAAAACCAGCACACATTGTACAGAGATGGAAAACAAGCACATCCGTGCTTGATGGGCTAGCATGGTTGCAGCATGAAGAATAAAACCTGGTAAGGTTCTTAGATGTGGGATGGATCTGGCAAGCTGGTCATTTTATGGCCAAAGTATCAAATGTCTGTGAACAGGATGCAGCTGCTGTCCTGATTAACATTCCAGGTATGAACACCTGCATTTCCCTGAAGATACCACATTTTTGTCCTTAACGTTGAGTATATTTACAGGAAAGTAATTTCAGTAATCCCATATGAGAGGGACAAATGAAATCAAGGTGACAAGTGCCAAGAGAAAGTTCTCTTCATATTTTTTGACTGCAGTGTTGTTGTTCCATTTGCCTTGATCACAGTCATCGTAGTGCTTGTTATTTGTGCCCTTTGCCAGGGTACTGCTGGGAACTAATCCTGCCTTATTATTAATTATGTTCTAGTTTCTTTTAGTGGTGGACAGCCTAATCATCAGTGCTGGAGCAGCCAAATGAGGGCTTGGACCACTTCTGGACTTCTGCCACACATGACATGGCAGGACATTTACTGAGGAGGAGAAGGACTAAGCATACTGACCCTGTGGCACCCCCCTCCCTCCCCAATACATGTACATAACATAGACAAAGCGCCTTTGTGAATGCCGACTCTGTGGTTATAGAGTCCATTGTTATGACTGAAAACATTTGAAAAGCAGCAGTGGACAGACCCAGTGGTTCACGTGCAGGCTTTGTGCCCATATGAGATACATGTATATAACAGGGTCAAGGCTAATGTGCTCAGTCCAGACTGGAAGAGGTCTGTGCGCTTGACTCTGTTCCTCCTCTACGCAGGCCACCCTCACATCCACATATGCAGCCTGTGTAGGGTCGTTCTGTCCATCTTTGACTCTTGTCACCAAACCTCAGCCAGTCTTTTCATGAGAATGGAATTGGGTATCCAGTATTATGCCAAGGAAGTGATTTGGAGAGAGCTAGGGAACTGTAGTTTGCAGACTTGATTCATGCCGGATTCTTGGAGAAATCTTTAAATTACTGCTGCTGTTCTTCCTAAGTAGTTTAGAATATGATCTTGGAAATGTCTTTAGGGATCGCTAGGGTCCTGTATTCTAATGGCCAATTCTAATGTCATTCAAGAGATCCATCTTCCTTTGCATCTGGTCACTCTAGCCGTTTTTCCTCTCTCAGTATGGTCCCTGGTCAGTTTTTGGATGGTCCCTGGTCAGTATTTGGATAGGAGACCACCCAGGAAGTCCAGGATCGCTACTGAGAGGCAGGCCATGGCAAATTGCCTCTGAATACCTCTTGCCTTGAAGATTCTATGGCAGTGGTGGTGAACCTATGGCACGGGTGCCAGAGGTGGCACTCAGACCCTCTCTGTGGGCACACGCAAATAGAGTCACCCCCACCCCCCACATATCTAGGCTGGTCTGGGCTGCTGGGCTCAATTATTAGCATTAAACCTAAGACCTTGTTTTGGGGAAGCAGTGTAGGTAACACTGTTAAGCGCTGTTAAACCCCACTGATTTTCATGCGAAGAACTAAAGCACCATTCTTTACCTGGGAGTAAGCTTGGTTGCTGGCAATGGGACTTGCTTCTGAGTAAACCCTCCTAGGGTCGTGATTCACCCATTGGAAGAGTTACACGGTTGCTTCAAAGCAAAGCCACCAACTACCACCAAGCTTACTCCTGAGTAACGCACGCCTCAGAGCCAACCGTTTTTTCTAAACTAAAACCTTAGTATTCAGGTGAAATTGCCGTGTTGGCACTTTGTGATAAATAAGTGGGTTTTGGGTTGCAGTTTGGGCACTTGGTCTCGAAAAGGTTCGCCATCACTGTTCTATGGGATCACCATAGGCCAGCTGCATCAAGACAAAAAAAATGGTGGGACTGTTTTCTTTACTGAATTAAAATTCAGGGTGGCTTAAGATGGTCAGCAGTTGTAGAATCTGCTGTTACCTTCCAAGAGCCAGAAACCACAGAGGGTGAGCGGCATACCAAGGGCCGTATTTCTAAAAATCGAATTTTCTAGAGCCATTTGAAATATTTTAAAGCTGACATGAATTATGAGGATGAAGTAAAACAGTAAGCTCGCAACAGAGGAGCAGGAAAGATGAAGGTGTGATGACTAAGGGAAAATGTTGAGGATGAAAGTACAAAAAAAAAATCTCTTGTTGATAATGCTAGTTAGCCCCATCCAAGAGGCCAGGTGGCTGGTCTCGGCGCCATGGTGCCACTGCCCTGCCACTCCCATAGGGGCTTCCTGGCAACATGGGAAGGCTTGCAAAGCAAAAAAAGTCTCCCTGCTGCTGAGGACCCCCATTTGGGTTTAGTAAAGTCCCAGCAGCTGGTGTAAAGCAGTGAATGGCCAGGAGGAAGCCGACTACTGTTGACTCCTCTCCCAGGCAGGCTCCTGGCCTGCCCCACTACGCCGGCGGCAGTAAGGGCACTGAGATGCTGGTGCCATGTCTGGTGCAGCATCCTAGTGCTAGGGAGGGCTGCTGCAGCTGCACACTGGCAGAATTACCTCTCTGACAGGGCAAGTGCCCCAAGGACGACAAATCTGTTGGGGCAGGTGCACATCACTACATGGGCGGATTTGGGCTCCCCTTTGGATGGGGCCAATAGTTTTTTACCTTTCTGCATTTCATAATACATATGCAGCTCCTACATTTGAAACAAAACAATATTAGGAGCATGTGCAAAAGTGCCCTGCCCCATCATTGAGAAACACCAGATTAAGTATCAGGGCTTCTCCCACCCCACACAGGTATGATGCTCATGAAACTTTTTTCTTTTAAATTAACATGTCTTCTGTCTTGCACTGTGTTAGCATGCAATAGCATCAGCTATAGTAACCAACCATGTTCTGTGTATATAAGCCCTGAACAATCTCCGTTTGCTTCATGGCATCTAGACCCAAGATGCACCAATGACAGCTTTGACTTGTTCCTCATTAATTACTTGTTATACGTAATTCTTGATCATATGTTGATTCCACACAACAAATGTATAATGGGTTGCTGTCGTTATAAAGAAACCCATTTTCCTTTTTCCCATTCACACACAGGCAGCGACTGGAGCCCATTGAAACAATCCGGGTTGCTTTTGCGCCTTTGCACAAAGACGCTTCTCTTTTTTAAAAATTCCTGCAACGTTCCAGGCATTCAGAAATTAACCCCTGCCGCCATGCCGATCATTCACAATCTAATCAGCTGCGCCTGTGCAGCCGTGCATGTGTAACATGCAAAAAGAAAAGAAAAAGGGGCCTCCCTACAATGGTGGGGCAATGGCAGGTGGATTCCCCCTGACTGTGCACAGTACAGTGGAATGGAGGGAAATAAAGCACCTCCTGTCTGGCAGGCGGGAGCAACTCCAGCCTGAGATTTTGCAAAAAGATGGCTGGTTTAGCGATTTTTGAAAATCCCAGGCTAAGGGAAATTAAAAGGGGCAGGCTCATTTTGGGGATGGAACCTGTGTGAAGCCCCCCCCCCCCAAAAAAAACCAATTTGTATTGTGTCCTACACCTGTGCGGAATCCACCAAAATGAAGACAAGGAGCATACCCTTGAAACACAGTTGAAAACATTAGTAAACAATATCAGAGGGAAATAGCTGAGATGGAAAACCTGTGAACAAAGGGCTTGCCATTTACAGCTTTGTATTCTGAGGTTGCTTAGAGACACTGGGAAAGTAGCCACAAACACTGTAGATGCAGGTCAGTTTTGTGTTTACTGTTGAGATCTGAAATGCAATTCCTGTGCTCTTACAAATGGAGAGGACAAGTAGCACCAGAAAAATCCAGTGTGTTTTTTTTTTAAAAAAAACACCTTTTTGTGCCTGCTTTTTCTTTCACGTATCAACTCTTTGTTGATAAAATATACATACATTTCTTCAGATGGTGGAATGTTCCAAAGGCAGCTCCACTAACCAGTAAAGAAGTACAGCAGTGGTGGAGGAAAACATGCACTCCAACAAGACAGCAGATATGCCCATGCTCATCTGATCCCAGAGAGAGATCCTGCACCCAGCCAGTGTGGTGTAGTGATGCAGTGGTATAGTAGCAAACTCTAATCTGGAGAACCAGGTTTGATTCCCCATTCCCCCACATGAGTGGCAGACTAATCTGATGAACCAGGTTGTCATCCCCACAGATGAAGCCTTCTGGATGACCTGGAGCTAGTCAAAGTTCTCTCGGGACTCTCTCAGCCCCACCTACCTCACAGGGGGTCTATTGTGGGGAGAGGAAGGGAAGGACTTTGTGAGCCACTTTAAACTCCTTACAGTTGAGAAAAGCAGAACATAAATTCGACTCTGCTTCAAATGCTTCAGCCATCTCACAGCTGTGTCTAACACAACTTCCCCTCTGGGATCTGTCTCTGCTTCCCACTCTGTGTCACCTCCAAACTCAACTGTGCCATATTTCATCACATAGAGACACACACTGCCTACTCTTGCCAACTCTTCCTACACTTCCTGAAACTTAGCATTCATGGAGGAACATTAGCATTCTTTAGTCATAGGTTTCGACTCCCACCAATTAGTCTGATGAGAAATCTGGGAGAACCTGACAGTTTCCACACTTCTTTGGTGGCTACGTTGGTTGGCAACTATAAATGATATGGCATGGTTTTCAGTCTGGGACCCCACCAAGCATGTCACTTCAGAGCAAGCTAAGCTCCTAGTAGTAGACCCATTCAACAATGAGCAGACAACAAACCCCAAACAATCCATTTATAGCAGATGACTTGGAAGTGATGTCGCAAAGGACGTATTCAACCATCTGGAGAACCCAGAGTGTCATTAAAGGGCAACTAGCTATTTTATCCTATTTATTTATTATTTGTACTAATTTACAAAATGTATATCTTGCTTTTTGGCTCGTATGAGGGCCTCCAAAGCACTAACAGTTTAAAAGATGCATGGTAGAATTACGTTTATAGAGCCATTATAATCAAACATGCAAACATACATTACAATCAAACATGGTTGGGCTCCTGTTATGATGTTAGTATTTCTTAGGTAGTGAGTTGTGATATTGTCTATAGGGGTTTTTTTTGTAGAACTAGTATTAGGAGTGGATTAATGATGTATTAGGCTTAATCTAGCACAGGGGTCTGCAACCTGCGGCTCTCTAGATGTTCATGGACTACAATTCCCATCAGCTCCTGCCAGCATGGCCAATTGCATTTGTTTTTGTATTTTAGGTTAGTTACTGGGCTAGGTTTACTACACTAATGCTGCTGTACTTGGTTTAGTTTTGGCCTTTATATATATTCCTGTAATTTGCAGTGTAGAAGGGAGGAGTCACCATCTCTTGTTACTCTTATTTCTGACAAGTGATGCCATGATTATTGATGTTTATTCATGTTCCTTATTATGAGATTGTGATTATTGATGTTATTGTTGCTTAACTCTGTGCACTTTATAATGTATGATTATTGATGTTTATCCATATTGCCTATTTGTGATGTTATGATTATTGTTGTTTACCTACGCTATTATTGTAATACTGTGATGATTGATGTGTATCCATGCTGGTTATTTGTGATGTTATGATTGTTGCTTATATGGTGATGTTATTATTATTGGTGTTTTGTTATTTATTATTGCTGTTTGCCGCCCTGAGCCCTATGGGGGAGGGTGGGCTGTAAATCAAATAATAAAATAAATAAAATAAAAATTATAAAACCATTATAATAAAACATTACAATGTTTTAAAAGAATTTAAAAAACAGATGAAATGCATAGAAAACATTTAAAACATTGATTCAGAAGGAGGGATCATTGAGGGAATGTCAAACGAAACAAAGAACCTGGTGGTGGAAGATGCTTACAGAAGAGGATAGATAAATCTTCCTGGGAAAACAGTTCCAGAACTTTTGGGCCATGACTGAGAAGGTCTCCTCCTGGATTGCCATCTGCCTAATCTCAGAAGGTGGTGGCACTCTGAAGATGACCATAACAGTCAGGCAAGTTCCTAAGTGATCAAGTAGTCTGTCAGCTATGTTGGTCCCAAATCATATAGGACCTTAATGGTCAAAACTAGTATACTGAATTGTGCCTGGGAACAAACTGGAAGTTAGTGTAAATGGGTCAACACTGGAGTAATATGGTCCCCATGACCCACTCCAGAGAACAACCTAGCTGCAGCATTCTACCATGTCAAATTTCTGAATACTTTTCAAGGCTAGTCCCACACAGAAAGCATTGCAATAATCTAATATGAATGTAACTAAGGAATGTACTACAGGGGTCAGATCTTTTTTGTCCCTGAAAGGTCATAGCTGGCTAACCAGTTGAAGCTGGTAATGAGTACTCCTCACCAAAGCTGCCACCTGCTTATTCAGCAGTAGCCTAATAGCATCCCCCAGACTACAGACCTGTCCCTTTAAAGGAAGTGTAACCCCATCCAGAATGAGTGATGCCTTAAATCCCAGCTCAGACCTTCCATCCACCAGTAGTATTTCTGTCTTTTTGAGATTAGTCTCCAGTCCATTAGCCTGCATCCATTCCAAAACTGCCTTCACACTCTGTTTCAGCATTTCTCCATCCTCTCTGGGATCAGCTAGAAGTGTGAGAGAGAGCTATGTGTCATTCACATATTGATGACAACCTAGACCAAATCGCTAGATAACCTCACCCAGTGGTTCATGCAGATGTTAAAGAGACTGGTCAAATAAAATAAAATTTAATGAGTACGGTCTCAGACCAGTAAATATAATACATGACAAGCACATAACCACTGCATGCAGTTAAAACATTCAAAAGAGACTAATCAATAACCATTGAGATTTCCTAGATCAAAGGTAGGCTTCCTTAGAAGTGGACAGACCATATCCTGTTTCAAGGGGCAACCTCTATTTGCTCAAAGCTTTTTAAAAAAAATATTGTGCTCATTTCTGCAGAAATCTGGGAAACTGATATCAAAACACAAAACCTTGATGGTAAAAATCAAATTTAAAATCCTACTAAAATGCCAGGTTAGATTAACATGAGCTTGTGTTTAACAGACATATATACATCCATCCATCCACTCTGTTATCTCCAAACTTCATGGATCTTCTTGGCTCCAATTAGCTGCCTAGATTTTAGCACCTCCCACAACTGAATTCCTCTCAAAGACTGATGGATGAACAAATCCCCAATCCTGCCACCAAATAAATAGTCCTTTTACTTGTCAGAAACTCAGAGCTTCCAGGCCTGTTTTAAAGATGTATGGTAGCAGGAAATACAGAGCAGATGGCATATTAGTATCAGTACTGATCTTTTTTAAAAAAAAATGACAAAAACACCAGTCCTACTACTTCAATTTATTATTCCCCATCTTTACTTTACAAAACCAAAAAGTTTCCCTTAAAGGTACTGCACTGGGATACCTTAGTTTTTATATAGAATTTACTAGTCCACAGAATTTTTCCATTTGCCTGCATGGCCATTCATGTCTACATTAATCTTGTGTGATATTACATAAGAACAAATGTCTGTGAAATGTCAGTGCCTAGAAACACTTCTTGGCTACTGCAACTGCACAGGCCATGGTGTTTGGCAAGTTCAAGTCATGACCTTTGTCATGATGTGTGGAAGTGCACCATTGGCTTAGAGTTGCCAACTGACCAGAAAAAAAGGTCTGTCCTGTTCTTGTTCCTTTAAGCCACAGAAAGCAGGAACTGAAGCTTTTCACAAGATAGAGATAAATAATATCACTTGCTAATGTCTGCAATTTAAGGTGTTATTAAAGGCTCAGAAGAAGGAGCCAATTAGGATATTGACAGTTTTAGTAATTAAAAAGTAGGTGATCAATGTAGTGGTTATTGTATTGGATTAGGACAGGAGAGACCATGGGTTCAGATTCTCACTTTCACATAAAGCTCACAGCTGCCACTGATTCTCTGTTAGCTTAACCTACCTTACAGGGATGTTGGGAGGATAAAATGGAAGAAGAGAAAACCATGTACATTTCCCTAAGCTCCTTGGAGGAAAGGACAGGATAAAAATCTAATAAATAAACCAATAAACTTATGTCCACTTATGGAAATCAATGGTCATTCGTGAAAGTAGAGCAGTTCTCCCTTGACATTTGTTGTTCTAGGAAAGACGATTTAGATCTGTTGAGCTACCCAGAACTATAACGATACTCATTTGGTAGAGGAATGATGATACATTTTTATGAGCAAACCAGCTGTGTATCAAGTTGGATAGACTTAGGAAGACCTTAGGAAGAATGTTAATTTTTTTTTCTGTCAGGGACATCCTACGGCATTTGAGTACCTCTGATCAATTATTGAACTGTATTGAAGAGTGAGTCATTCTGAGGTCTCTTGTAGAATTTCTTTCCTCAAATAGCGGTATAAGGCTCTTGATATTTTTTTTCAAATAGTATTATCACATTGCTTTGTTCAAACACTGTGGCAATTGCCCTCCCCCATCTCCAGAAACAAGTTTGAAGTTGATATTAATTTTTTAAGAAGACTCTAAAAGAACAGGGATTAATTTGGAAAAGTTTAGTTTAGCCACACGCTTATATTTTTGGTGTCAGTATAGCAGGTTTGATGTTTATGAAGTGAATGAAATATACATTTTATTCTAATGGATGTTGTGACAGTACTATGTGAATTCCAAAGCCCAGACAAATCTTATTGGGATCACAAACTAGTGTTCAAGTTTTTGACTTCTCTGGAATTTTCTTCATATGAAGGAGGAGAAAGAAAAAGAAAAGTGTCTCTGGTAGAAAAAGACTGAAATCGGCAGTCTTAAAAAGGAATGTAGGATGCACTGCAGGAGAAATAGGATCATCTGTGGCTGGGAGAAATTGCACCAGCGACTGGCAGGAGATAAACAAGAGACAACCAAGAGGAAAAGCAATTGACACTTTGTGAATATAAAAGGCAGCAGGTGTCTCTCCAGTGCTAAATGAGGCTCATCGGTGTCATGTAAGATAGAAAACAAAAGAAAAACTTGGTAGTCCTTATACTAATGATGGCATTAAAAAAAGTCCATGAAAGTTACCATATGTGAATTGTGTGTTTCATAAGCATTTGTTTTTCCCCCTCCTATTTGACTGTGAGACACTGTGCACATGACCTGACTCAACCATCTCCCGGGACACAGCAAAAGGTGTCACAGAAATCCCACACTATCTTTTCCTAAAGCTCCCCTCTCCTTTCTGTCCAACTCACAGACAGGTTTAAAGGATCTCAAGGTGCTAAGTAGGCCGCATCACACCTTAGTAGGTGTCAGTTCCTTTTCTTGAGTGCCAATGCCTGTAGCTATTTATACCTGCTCAGAGTACCAGCTTCAAAGCCAGAAGAGTAGCTATGTTACTCTGTTAGAGCAAAAATAAACAGGAGTCTAGTGGCACCTGAAAGAGTAATGCATTTTCATTCCACCATAAATTTTCATAATATTTTTTGCATGCAGTGGCTTTGAATGAATAGAATCAAAGCAAGGATTTTCCCCACCATTATCTCATTTAGTTTTGCAAGAGACTGTCAGTTCAGCCCCTAGGGTTGCTAACCTCCTGGTGGCATCTGGAGATCTCCCACTATCACAATTGGTCTCCAGATACAGATGTTCTGACAGGTAAGCTGAAACACTGCAGATTAGACTCTAGGATAGTTAGGTGGATAGTGATTGGAAAACCTCGCCCAGAGAGCAGATGTCAGTGGCATTTCATTTGATGGGAGGGAGGTGTCCACTGGAGTGCCACAGGGATCAGTTCTGAGCCTCGTACTTTTCAATACTTTTATAAAGGAACTGGATGAGGGGGTGGAGGGACTATTCGTTAAATGTAAACATGACAATGCATTGGGAGGAGTAGTTTTACTTTTGTGAAAAATTCATTCAGTGGTCCAGTAGCTGCTGCATAGCATGAAGTGTAGAACTGCTCAGAAGCAGAGCTCCTATGACTTGCCAGAGCATTCTCTTCAAATGTCCAAAATGCTCAAATTCATTCTAGATCAGCCAGAGCCTAGACATGGCAATGAAACACCCAGCGTCAGTAGCCATATCGCAACATTTTCCAAGCATTAGTGTGTTAGTGCATAGGGGTGTTACAGATTTGCAATGCATTAATATATTTTTCTTTCCAAGGAACTCTAAGAATTGTCATTTTGTTAGGGAGAACCGATCTTTTAACAGAAATCTCACACCCCACCAAACTACAATTCCCAGTATTCATTCATGCATGCCAGAACAATCACTAGTATAAAACCTACCTAAACTTGATCCCTTGCTTTAAAGCCGCTAAATTCTCTTTAGTTGAGAAAGCCCAGTTTGATCCCCAGTTTCCTCATAGCTGTTTTAAAGGGCTCCCCTTTAAAAGCCAAAATTGCAATGAGGATCTGTGGTATAAGTTTCAGAGAGTACATCTGGCTGGCCATATCCAGAGCGCATTCCATCATGGAGACAGGATGTCACTAAAGCATTTACATAGGCCCTGCTCCAAAGCATGTATAATACTATCGTATCCCCTGTTTCAAGGGATGCTTGATCAAAGCAATATGAGTACTTCCAGTTGATGGGAAAAGTATCACCTCCAATCTAACTGTTGATTGAAAGGAGCCCCATATCTGATCCCCCCAGGATGGGTCATCAAGAGGACAATTTACCTTCATTTCAAACCTCTTTCCCCTGGTTGGCATTTTTTTTTTTTGGGGGGGGGGGGGTCAATATTCTAAAAATACCCATTCATTGCCTCGGCTTGGAATGTCAAGCATCATTTCCTAATCTCCCCTCTGAATTTTGATGGCAACTACCTTTGGATTACCTAATCAAATTCAAACTTTACGCACTTGATCCAATCCTGATCCAGGGAATGAACCCTATTTCTGATCCTATTTCTCCTGCATTTTGATTTATGGAATTTTTCTCTGTAGAAGAATCAGCCCAGGTCTGTGAAAAGTGTGCCAGGTTTGTCACCAAACCTGCAACTACTTCGCAGGCTCCTCTCACTGAACTGGAATTCTGATGCATGGACTCCCTGCAATTCTCAGCATCTCACTCACCTTTGGGCAGGTAGTACGAACCTCTTTCCTTCACTGTCTTTGCCTCTTCCTCCACATCCTTGTCTGCATTCTCAGTTCTGTGAATGTGTTTAATAGGAGGGAAAGGGCAATTTTATTCTGAGTTTTACTTGTGTAGTTGGAGGTCTTAAAGGTTATAGGCAGTTTTGGTCTGTTTCTAGTACCTGTGCAGTGCTAGTACATAAATGTTTTATTTAGTTTGAATCAGTTTGGTCTTTGGCTCATTCCGCACATGCAGAATAATGCACTTTCAAACTGCTTTCAGTGATCTTTGAAGCTGTGCGGAATAGCAAAATCCACTTGCAAACAGTTGTGAAAGTGGTTTGAAAACGCATTATTTTGCGTGTGCAAAATTTGTTGTTTTTTCCCTTTAGAATATTGAACAGGAATAAAACCTCTGTATACATGGGCAAATTACCATCCCTTGATAATTTGGCTAGAGACCCAGTGACATTCTAATTTCCACCCCCAAACACCCACACCCCGATCCAGTTTGGGTAACATTGTCATTATCAAAATGTGCATTATTGTCATTAACATTGTCATTATCAAAATTTTCCAGTGTTGTAATGGAACTTTTCTGATTTTAAAATCAGCAGGGCAGGTTTCTGTGGGAGATTTGTGAATGAGCCATCAGATAATTTGTTTAATCAGACAACAGCAGTATGATGTGAAAAATATCAAGCCCTTGAAAGTGCATTTGATGATCTTGAATCATTAGCAAGACATATGAACAGGCTGGAACATTCTCCCCACCTCAGGGCTCCCATGACTTTAAAGGGTTGATAGCAATTAACTCAACAGGAGAATGTCTGAGAATGTTGGCAAAGCCATAACCATAATAAAACTATTTGGTTGTCCTGCAAAACAAGTATGAAAGCAAAAAGTTTCCAGTTGAAATCTAGCACACCATCAGGAATACAGCACATTTCATACTTTACAGTGGATTAGTCACCAATCTTTTAGGGGTAAGTGGGGTTCCTGTCTCTTTAACAGCTTTGTAGAAGAGATAATTTCAGCAGAAACAGCTTTTCTTCCAAATGCCCTTGTCTACCAGAATTCTTAAAGGTACACCACATAAAGAATGGCCCTACTTGATCAGATCAGGGGTCCATCTAATCCAGAGTCCTGTTTCACATAGGCCCCTTCCTCACATGCAGAATAATGCACTGTTTCATTCCATACACCACAATAACAGGTGCATTCTAGTCTAGAGGAACCGGGTTTGATTCCCCGCTCTGCCCCTTGAGCTGTGGAGGCTTATCTGGGGAATTCAGATTAGCCTGTGCACTCCCACACATGCCAGCTGGGTGACCTTGGGCTAGTCACAGCTTTTTGGAGCTCTCTCAGCCCCACCCACCTCACAGGGTGTTTGTTGTGAGGGGGAAAGGGCATGGAGATTGTCAGCCCCTTTGAGTCTCCTACAGGAGAGAAAATCCAAACTCAAACTAAAAAAATAATGATTCTTCTTCGTGCAAGAAGGCTGGTCAGATCACTGCTATAGCATCTAGCCACTGCCTCCCACAGAGCTGCACCAAATACCACCAACCAGCTGGCTCAGGAGTGGCAGCTCTGGTTGCCAACTCCAGATTAGGAAATAATTGGAGATTTTCAGGGTAGAACCTGAGGGATGGGGCTTCAGGAGGGGAGGAATTTCAATGGGGTATAATGCCATACAGTTTACCCACAACCTGGAGGCTGGCAACTCTAGTGGCAGCTCCTGTTACAGATGTGTGTTAAGCAAAGCTGAACCGACCCCTCCCCAAAATACCGATAAGATATTTTGTTTTTGTTTTTTAATGGCTGCATTTAAACAGTGCTGATAAACACATCCTAAATCGTGGTGATTTTTTTCTGGCATGATCGAGGCATCTTTGGTCCCACTGTCAATTGAAAAGTAAAGTGGGAGACTCTCCTGACTCCCTCCCCTGTCCTCTTCCCCTCTCCCCCTCACTTACTGGGTAGCTGCTGCTGCCTCTGGCCTCCAGTGGGACTCAGAGGTGATGGCAGGCTCAAGGCTGTATGTGGGGCTCAGCTCATCCAACCCCTGAGTGCACACCTGCACCCATTGCTGCCACCTCAGACTTCCACAGGACACTTGGAGGTGGCCACTGCTGCCATTAGACTCAAGGTTAGTGAGGGGAGGAGTAGATGGCATGAGGAGGGTCAAATTCAGATTCTGGACTAATGGGGCAAATTTTGGGGCAGGGGGAATCCTGGATATACTTGATATGGAGCTTCAGGAGTATTTGGTATTCCTGAGAAAATTCAGATCCATTAGATTCAAATCTGAATTTTACTTTTATTTGTATGTGTTGTTTTTATTTGCACATCTCTAATTCCTGTTGAAATATCTTGGGGACTGGCTCAGGCACCAAAAATGCCTAGTTGTTTAGTTCTTGGCAGACCTATTGGCCTCCCTTGTTTTCAAATTTCATGCCTGGACTTGCATCCCAACTCCTCCCCCCACAAATTCCATTTATATTAATAGTCCTTGCTGATTGGTTATTT
Organism: Sphaerodactylus townsendi; assembly: GCF_021028975.2. Lineage (NCBI taxonomy): Eukaryota > Metazoa > Chordata > Lepidosauria > Squamata > Sphaerodactylidae > Sphaerodactylus > Sphaerodactylus townsendi. Next base: position 47,986,112 of record NC_059427.1, read on the forward strand.
GCAACAGCTTCCAAATATGTTTTTGCTGGGTACAAATTTAGTTGGCCTAACCTTTTACTGCCATCAAAATCATTAATAAAACCCATTAGTAGTAAATTGAAAGACTGAGCTGGGTGCAATGTAGTCAGATAAAAAGGATTGGGCAACAGATTTTAATGCAGTAGGACTGAATAGAGGAAATTATTCTGCCTTAGGTTTGAATGCATCCTGGGTTAGATCCATGTGGGAAACATTTCAAACTTAGATGGTGCCAAAAGGATGTTAACAAGCTAGCAAGAATTCAGAGAAGAGCTCCGGGGCTGTTTACATAATCTGATAGACCCCTTCCTGCTTCCCATTTTATCCTTGTTTAGTGCCAATAGAGAAAGGTATGGGTTCTAATGGACCATTATTTTTCGGGTAGTTCTCCCTGAAAGTAATCATCTATATTTTGTTTATTTTGGGTTTTTGTGGGCAGGGGTGATTTGGAGGATGTCTTTCAAAAATGATGTCAGTATGAGCTGCCTGACTTGTCACCTTTCAGATTTCCATCCTTCCTCCCAAGTAGTGGCATAATTGTCACAGAGACATCCGGGGACAAATGCCCTGGGTGTCCCTGAGGGAGTCACGAGGGGGTGGGAAAATCGCCCCCACACTTCCAGGAAGGAGGAGGGGCATGACTCTGCCTCAGTGTGACTTATGCGTGCCACCCGAGCATGTTGTGCCGAGGCCCAGCCACGCTCCTCCTCCTTCTCAGAAGTGACTGGGCCTCACCCCCCACAGCGCCCCCTGCGGCACCTCGCTCCCCATGTCCCCCCATGCTTTACCACTTACCTGAGTTCAGATGGCTGCAAAAAAGTGGTTGCAAAAAGTTCCCACCAGGTTGAAAAAGTAGCCTGGTGGGAACTACATTTCCCAGGAACATACAACAGGCAGAAGTGCCAATGATGTATGATAGGAGAGCGGGGTGCTGAGAAAACTTTCATCCAGGGCACTTGCGTGTGCAATCCGCCCACCCGCCCTCTCAAAATGCCCTCTCGCCATACTCCCTCCATGGCCTGGCCCTGCCTCCTCAACGGCTCTGCCCAGGGACGTTTCCTCCTCCTCCAAACGTTTCCTCCTCCTCCAAACATTTCCAGCATCACAAGTATTCTTTTATTAGATAGACTTCATGGGATGAGTCAGAGTTCTAAACTTTCAATATTATTAAACCATTTTTGAACTGTTACTTATTTGTCTGTGGATTTTACACTCTGTTCTGGCTAAGGAGGTCGATAATATTCAAATATGTGTTAAGTAAATTTCTGGCTTCTCTTGAATAATTTATGTAGGACTCTATTTTTTATCTTCCATATTTCCTTTGTTTCAGGGTTTCTTTGCTTTGTGTTAGTAACATTATCAGTGAGGTAGCCTAAAATCTGTTGGCAAGTCATCTTTAATATCTAATGATCATCCAGAGCTAACATCAAGAAGTCTTCATATCCTTACATCAACAGTGTTGATATGACTCTAACAGAATGTACTCCATAGTTTAAAGAGGAGGGGGTAAAGTAGAGCGCACAGAATGAAGATATTGATGGTTTCTAGTCTAATATGATCAAATTTCACAAGGAACTTTGATCACAAATATGAGGATCACTTAAAGGCTATGTTGAATGCTAGACTTGATTTTTCCATTGTACCACCTAACAGATCCAAGGGAAAACATTCTTGTGGTCAAAAGGTGTGTGGGGGTGGGTGAGGGGGCTGGGTATTTGCAGAGCAATCCTATGCAGACTTACACCAGTGTAAGCCAGTTGAAATCAGTGAGCTCAGGTTGGATTAACTCTGCATAGGAGTGCACTGTTAGATTGCCTGATGTTGGCCCTGACATAGGCTTCCTCTGCATTATTGGCCAAATTGTTTGTCTCCTTTACAGTCCAAAATAGAAAGATGTTGATATTGACCTCAACCTCCCCCAAAAGAGACTGCAACTCTACGCACATTATGCACGTCTACATACCACTGAAAAATTCGAGCAATTCAGAAAAGAGGCACAATCCAGCAAAGTCAGTCATGATAAACTCCCATTGAAAGTGACAGAATGTAATTTAATCATGACTTAAAAATGGGCCATTGATTTTGACGGGATTCATAACCCAATCTTATGCATGTTTACAGCCTGGTACATTCCATTGAGTTCCAGAGGGCTTATCCTCACATCAGAGTGCAAATTGATCACTAACTTTTGCTGGATTGTGCCCAAAATCTGTTACTAAACCAGCTTTAGTTGGTGCCAAAGAATGTAGGACTTCAAGCCTCGCAAAGCACTCCAGGCAAAGATAACAGAAAGGGCAAAGGGAGAGAACAGAGATGAGAATCCACATGGCCCAAAGCAAACAAGAATGGTATCTAGGTAGAATGATATCAAAGGTCGCCTAATGCTGGTTAATGATTGCAACGTGCTTCTTATTTGATTATACCATTTTGCCACTAAGATACACCACTCCCAAAGGGAATGATGAGAGCAACGAAAAAGAGTCTGGTGATTATTTGATTCTTTTGAACTCTGGCACAAGCGTACTGGTTACCCTTTGACACTTCATTTATGGATCCTTTCTCCATTTGTCAAAGGCAATCTTCTAAGATAAAGTCTCTTCCAGGCAGGGTTGCCAAGTCTGGGTTGGGAACTACCTGGTGATTTGAAGGGAGACTGAGAAGTGGGGTTTGGGGATGGAATTTAATGGGGTAAAATGCCATAAAAGTCACCTTCCAAAGCAGCCATTTTCTCCAGATGTACTGATCTCTGCCATCTGGAGATGAGCTGTAATTTCTGGAGATCCCCAGGTACCACCTGCTTCCAGCTGTAGGATTGCTAACTCAAAACAACTGGAGAATTTGGGGTGGAGTCTGAGGAATGATGGGTTTTGTGGAGGAGATGGACCTCAGTTGGGGTATAGTGTCATGGAGTCTACTCTCCAAAGCAACCATTTCCTCAAAAGGAACTAGTATCTGTAGTCAGAAGATTAGCTGTAATTCTGGGACATCTCCAGGTCCCATTGGAAAGTTGACCTTTTCTCAATCTAAGGAATGCTATACACTGAATAGAATGCAAGGCAACACTTGGGTTGACATTCAAACTATTGCATGCTTCACCATTGTAAGGACGGAGCTTGGGAGTTTTTGCTTCAGATACTGGATTGGATCCTGTTATCTTGAAGGATCATGGATTTTTCCTTTGCTCCCTTCCCAGCAGCAGTTTCTTTGAGTCTGGGAAAATTGATTCCTAGGATCACAGGACCTCTCATGCACCAATATCCATGCAAGCTGAACAGGCTCCAGGAAGGAAGGGGACAAATTACCCCTTTCTGCCTCTCTTGAAAATGGCTGTTTGGTCTGAGCTTCGATTTGACCGTATAACATAACATGGTGTCTTGAGAATGCACACTAACTTTTATTATCTCAGTCATTAAGAAAGATATTATATTAGTATATACTTGGCCTTTTCCCCCAGTGCCTTTGCAATAGGCTTGCCAGCCTCCAGGTGGTGACTGGAGAGCTCCGGCTATTGCAACGGATCTCCAGGTGACAAAGGCCAGTTCACCTGGAGAAAAGGGCTACTTGAGAAAGTGGATTCTATGGCAATAAACCCTGCCCTCCTCAGGCTCCACCCACAAAATCTCCAGATATTTCCCAATCCGGAGCTGGCAACCCTACTTTGCAAACAGCAAACAGAATATTACGTTGTAACTGCAAGCAGAATAATATGTTGTGAATGTGCAAATTACGAATGTGCAAATTACGAATGTGCAAATCACGATGATCTTTCTCACACTTAGGGTTGGTGATTTCCAGGAGGTGGATAGAGATCTCCCAGAATTATAACTGGTCTCCAGATGACAGAGATCAGCTTCCCTAGGGAAAATGGTTGCCTTGGAAGCTACTATACCCCTCTAAGGTCCCTCTTCAACCCGCCCTCCTCAGGCTTCACTCCCAAAATCTCCACGAATTTCCCAACCCAGAGCAGGTAGCCCTACACTTCAAGTTATACATTGCACTGTGATGTGTGCTCTTTTTCCCTGAAAATGCATGCAGGAAAGTGAGGTTTTTTTCTTCACCCATGGAACGTTGTCCTGAACATGCCTGCCTACTTTTATTCTCATATCTTGGTCTTCGAGGCATTAAATCAATTGAGATCTTCTTCAAAGGCTCTGCTGTAGGTGCCCTCATTTCCAGAGATGAGATGAGGTGGGAAACTACTAGACACAAGTTGGATCCTACCAGTTTTCCAGTGGAGCAATCAAAAAGACCCCTTCCTGCAAAGGCTATGGCAGGGACAGTGGACCCATGTGTTCAAAAGGTCATGTGGGATTGGGGGCCATGTCTGCTATAGACTTCCTGTTCTGTGCTGTGTTCCCTACTGCTGCTTCATAGGGTGGTAGGGAGGACACGAGAAGGGGTATCATAACAATCATGTCTCTTCTGGTACAAACCTGGAAGTGACATCACCACATCAGCACAATGCCTGTGGTTTAACCACAAAATTTGGAGAGAATCTTAGAGCAGGGGTAGGGAACCTGCGGCTCTCCAGATGTTCAGGAACTACAATTCCCATCAGCCCTTACCAGCATGGCCAATTGGCCATGCTGACAGAGGCTGATGGGAATTGTAGTTCCTGAACATCTGGAGAGCCACAGGTTCCCTACCCCTGATCTTAGAGCAACGTGCTAGCATGATGATGTCATTTCTCGTTTCATGCTGGAAGTGACATCGCACATTGGCTCGTTGCAGCATAGTTTGTTTCCACCCCTCAAATGCTCCCACCATGATTCCAGCTGGGGCTGGCCACCCAACGTGATATGCAATTGTAGTGATGAAGGGAACTGAGAGGATTACCCCGCCTTCATTATCCCAGAGAAAAGGTTGGTAGGATCCAGAGCTTTCTCTATGATGGGGCCTCTCCCCTGGAACTTCTAATCCATGCTTATATTGTGCATTTTTATTGCGCAAATTATAAAGAGAAATCTAGAAACCCACTGGGCTGTCAGAGTGCACATGCATGAAATTCTTCTGGTTGCACTGTATCCTCCAATATGAAAAAGCAAAAAACAGTCCAATGAACAGGGTGCAGCAGCTCATGAACAGCTTAACTCCCTAACAACAACAACAACAACAATTTCCTTGCTCCCCTCCACTGGTGATCAGAACATAAGTCAAATCACTGAGCGTTCAGACATCCCTAATTGTAACCTCTTGGTTCCTTGAGACATTCTTTATTCTACTTTCTGCTTTGGTACCACCATTTCTGGAAAAACCTCTAAACACTATGAGTAGAATGTATTTATAAATTATGCTGCCATCTTGAGAGAAAGGGCTTTTTTCCCCACTTTGTGCAGTTTGCACACAGACACTTCCAGACCTGGTAACCTTTCTACATAAACAAGTACTTTCTTAGAAGTCTGCCTGGTTATTGATTTACAGACAGAGAAAGAATAAATGGAACATCGAAAGCAAATCAGGAAAGCATCTCAAGGGCATGGTGAATTTAATCAATGTGATAACAGATTTCACGGACTTTACTGCTATTACTCCATCCAGCTCAGATACCTTCAGTAACAAGTGCCTCGATCATAGAATCAATTTCAAGACCTACCTTAAGAAAAGCAAATTATGTCTTTGCAGCGAGATACTAGTGAGCCCCAGGTAGCAGGTGAGAAGTTCAATCACAATAAACAAACTTCTTTGGAAGGCAGGTTTACCACCAGATCTTCACTGAGGCCCATTCCGCACACGCAAAATAATGCGTTTTCAAACCACTTTCACAACTCTTTGCAAGTGGATTTTGCTATTCTGCACAGCTTCAAAGAGCACTGAAAGCAGTTTGAAAGTGCATTATTCTGCATGTGCAGAATGAGCCTGAGAATCTGCGGTCTTAGGGGAACATTGGGGGGATGTTGCAAGATCCACGCTCAAGCTGTATGGAGCAGCAGTTAAGTCCAACAATCTGGCCTGATATGATGTCACCCACTGGAGACTGGGAGGGGGGAGGATATGGGGTCCCATTGATATGACATTATTTCCAGGGTGAACATGGATGTGACAGGAAGCTAGTCTAGGATTCCATTGAAACTTGATGAATCCTAAGGCACTGTGACATCATTTCCAGGTCTGTCCTAGAAATGATGTCACACCCCCAATGCAATCATGATGATTTTTCTTATTTTTTTTGCTGCTGGTGTACCAAGCAGTGTGTGTGTTTGTGTGTGTGTGCGTGCATGCATGCGTGCGTGCGTGCGTGCAGGAGCTACTGCTGGGAGATCTGCTATAGTAGGAGGGCTGGCAACTCTACTGGCATCCTTCACAAACTGAAAATATACCCTAGATCATGCTTCAGAATTCTCTGTAATTCTGAAGGAGAAATTCATTGGCAGATAAAGAAAACTAGAACACTACTGCTATGGAGTTTAGCAGAGACAAGCATTCTGTGCAGTGTAGCTGTGAGGATGTTGTGTTTGGATCTGGGAGATTTAGTCTGAATTGCACTCTGCCGTGGAAGCTCACTTGGTTGGACCTGTCACAAGCTCTCAGCATAATCTACCTCACAGAGTTATGGTGAGACTACAGTGGAGGAGAGGAGAATGATATAACTTGCTTTAATTCCCCACTGGGGAGAAAGGTGAGGTATAAAGTAAGTAAATAAGTAAGCAAGTAAATAATATGTCTAACAAAACTACTACTTTTAATCCTATGAAATTTCACCATGTCTATCTTCTCATTTTCCACACGGTCCAAATATCCCAGGATGGGCAAGTGAAATAACACTGTTTGTGCAAGATTTTTGCATGGTTCCCGGTCCTAAATCGGCTTTGCTCTGGGGCTGCCCCGTGATATTTCTCTTATCCTAGAATTTTCAAAAATCCCCAAATTGCAGATTCTTTTTTAAAATCCCAGGGTGAGCCTGCTAGAGCCTACTACCATGCAAAAACCAATCAGGAGCTGATCTGGTTTATTTTTCCTGCCTAGTTGCCTGATCTCCCCACCTGACATTCATTCAAGCTGCCACACAAAAACAACAGAATGCGGGACACTGAGCATGCTGATAGGTGATTGCAGCTGCCACTCAAAAACTGTTGGAGTTAGTTGAATATGGATCAGCTCAGGCCTGTGTGTGAGTGCAGTAAAGAAACTCTTCCAAACAAATATATGCAAAGAAGAAAAAAAAGGAAAACTTACATTTATTTCAAGTAACTTCGGATCATAGGCATTGTTCCAGGTGAAAGGTAGATAGAAAGAAACCCTAGTCAAGAGAGACAACTTCCCTAAAACAAGTGGGCACTCTAATGTGCCATCACGTATGTCCAAGTGTGATCTGCTTCTGTGGGAAAGCCCTGCCAGGAGCAGATAGCCATTATTATTGTGCTCGGTACACAGAAGAAGAAATAAAAATGGCTGCAGGTTGAAGAAGGAGGAAGTTTGGTGGGCGGACCCCAGATATGGAGAGCAAACAATAGAATAGCTTAGAGATACATAGTGCCCTCCATCATCCAGGCATGCAGAAGTCGCATATTCCAACAACAAAAAACAGCCAATCAGAATGTGCAAAACTGAGAATGCTCATTACTGTACTTTCCACATGTTTACAAAATGTGGCTGACACAGTATTTCAGTCAGTATTAATGCCGATTCCCAAAATCCCCTGAATATTGGCCTTAACTAAGGTGGCTGATCACTCAGCTACAAATGCTGCTGTTTCACAGACAAGAGATTACAATGTGCTTATGGTCTTGTGAGATATGCTTGAAGCTGCCACTCAAAAACAACAGCCAATCAGAACGCGGTACACCAGGAATGAGAGGCTTGCAACTTGCAGCTACCCCTCAAAAAAACAACAGCCAATCAGCATGCGGGGCACTTGCAATGTGAATACAGAAGTCCCAGGCTCATGAAAAAGAAATGTGAGTATTTAATCCCAACCATGTGAAGGGAAGAGAAGAGATAAAATTAACCCTAGAATTTACGATCCCGGTTCTACCCCGGTGTAATTATGCCATTGAGGAAAACACCTAAAGTAATCTGTGGATTTCTAAACAGTACTACTAATAACAAGAACTTTTCTTTTTCTTTCCTGTAACATGCCTGCTGATACTTTGCATTCTGTTATAGTCGGCAGCCGGAAAATGGTTTCTGTGGTTTTAAAAATTGTGGTTTGTTACTGGTTTTTAAATACAGTTGGTTTACTTCAGACAATGTTGCAACGTCTCCATACTTAATGCAAAGCCTGCTTCCATTGGTACCTTCCATTACCTATTTCTGGGATTCAAAATTTAGTAGTATCTTTTTATGTTGTATACTCAGCCTTCAGAAGAAGCTTTTTACACAGAGTGTTTACAAGGTCTTGGGTTCAATCCTCATTATTTCCAGTTATCAGAGCTAGAAAAGACTTCTATTTACTGGAGAACTACCACCAACTATAACAAAAAGGCCAGATGGACCAATGTTTGGATTCAAAATAAGGCAGTTCAATTATCCCTTTTTGCTGTACCTTTGTTAATGCTGTTATTTCCATTCAAAATAAATGGATTACACTTATCTACATAAGCCAACAAATATGTAAGGTCTGCTGGAAAACCCTCCTGGAAAACACCTAATGACACCTGGGCAATTGATTCTGATTTCTATTTGATAGCCTTGGCTGATTCCCAATGATGTGGGGAAAAGACTCTGTCTATGAAAGTCAAAATCATTCTGTTCCAGAGCAGAAATGCCTATATGGTACAGACACCTGCACCTTAGTATATTTTCCAAATGTACCTGACCTCCATTTCAAACCAATCCCAGTTCTAGAACTCTAGAATGGGGGCTGTTGCCATAGAAGTTTCTCATTAGAAGACCCCCACTGTTTCTGTAGTAGTGGGGAAAAAAGTCATAGAGCTGTTGGAGAGGTTCAGCTTTTGTAATAGAAGAAGAGCTTGGATTTTTAGCTTCCCCCCAATTATTATTGTCACAAAGGAGGAGGGGGAGATGAGAATGTGGGAAGTTGGTGAGCAGGAAAGAAAGGGAATGATGCAAAGGGCAGTAGCCGCCATTAGGAAGAGTTGGGTCTTCAACTCTGTTCCAGAGGCTTCATAACCCATGGGTTGGGTTCCAACCCATAGGGAAACTGTGACCTAATGCAGATTTTAGAAGTAAAAAACAGCAGGGATGACCAGACATTGGCCTCTAATTCCTTTTGTGCCTTTTTTCTGAATCCTGGGGGGAAAAAAATCAAAGTCTATCGATCCATCACATATGTAGTCCCAAAATACTATCAACCTCATTGTGCTTATTGAACCTTATATGTAGGATTCAAACTATTATATTGGAACCAGGAGATCAAGCAGTATGATATTGAGTACCTACCTATCCTTCTTTTATCTTTGCAGTATATAACAAAATATACTTTCGATATCTCACAGAAGTTGGAGAAGCGATGTATATTGGGATTGGTATCCTTGCTGTCCTTCCATTCTCTTCCCAATTTTGTTTTTCAACATGTCCTTATTAAAAAGACTTTGCTATGTACCTTGGAGCAAGGGAAGAAGAAAGGTTGAGGAGGGGGATGTAGCTCAACTTTCTCTCCTTCCTTGGTTTAGCAGTGGGACAACTGGGCAGTTTTGCTGATTGGCAGCAGTGACATACTCCAAGTCCAGTAGCTGCAGAAGAGACTGCAGCGGGAATTAATGTGCAAAAAGCTGATGGCTGTTTAGCCTGGCTACAGCTGCCTGAAAAATACATTACTCATTTTGTTTGCCCTATTTCAGTGTTAGCTTGCTTTAAAATTGTATACAGCCTCTGGGCACACAATTAGCAGCTGTTACATTATAGTTCTGATTGCCCTGTTTGTAGGTAATGACTAAGCCTTGACTTTAGTTGCATGTGCTTGCATACCTAGTCAATTAGTTGCATGCATACATGCTCATGAACTGTTGTTATGCCCGCTGACCTGTAGAAGGCTGTGTGACTGACGCTAGGAATCAACTTCATATGCTTGGTTGCTGAGGTCTGGTTGTTCTATCTCATGATTTAGCATAGAGTTAGAGCCATCTTCTGCTGCTTTAAATCCCAGAGTACTCAAGCAGAAGCTGGAATATCTTTCTCATTGTCGACATAGCATTATTTCAAAAGCATTTTATTTCTTTGAAGCATTTATATCTCACACTGTCAGCCCAGTTGGTTTTCAAGATGTCTTACTGTAAAAAATAATATATCTTTGGGAAATTCTGTACATAGGGGTCCAAATGAATCAATGAATAGTGCAGTTATATGGTATTCATTCACACACAATGACCTAAATTTATGCGATACCCTTGCCATGGCCATCATTAATTTGTTTTAGGTGTCAGTGTTGCAACAATTGGATGTCCAAGTTACAGATATTCACATTACATATATACATGCTATGAGTACATAGATGTGCCTGCTTCTCCACCACATGTGATAATTTTCATATGCAAATAGACTCTAAAAGTACTAAAAACTTAAATAATGTAATTAGCATGCCTTACCCATTAGAGGACTACAAATGTGTATCCTGATAAAATGACAATCTTGGGAGAAGTCATGGCATTTGAACCATATCGAAGAAATTTACTTTCATAATGCTGAACCCCCATCCCAAGACGCTTTTCAATGTAGTGAGACACACTGCCAGCCAATTGCTCCATGTGCTCCATCCAGTCTCCCACTTGCTCTCCTTGCCCCCTCCCCAGAAGAAGCAAGGTCCGGCAGGGCAATGGTGCCAAAGTGTCCTCCCACCTAGCCTGGCCTGGCACCAGCCCACCCCAGTCCCCCCACCCTAAAGAAGAAGCAGGGCTTGTGGGGCAGCCACAGCAAGGTGCCCAGGGACTGGTGCTGGCTTCCCGGATTTCCCTGCTGCCCACAGTAACCATCTCGCCAATTAAATAGCTCAGCTGTCTTGGGATGTACCTTTGAGCATACCTTGGGGGGTGGGAGGGCCCATTCTCCTCAGGCACCATTGTCAGTCATGTGGAAGGTGCAGTTTGGCTGCCTCCTGTCCCCTCCCTCCCCCACAGGCCAAGAATCCCCTTACCAGCCTCTGCCTGGCCCACATGCCACTCACCCAGCCAGCTCGCCTTCCACCGCTTGCCCAACCCTCGTGCCTGCTACTCACCCGGCCTGCTCGCATGCCACTTGCCCAGGCCACACATCACTCACTCAACCTGCTTGCCCGGCCTGCACACCTCTCACCTGGTCCACACACAATTTGCCGGGCCTGCTCACCCGCTGCTTTCAGTACTTGCACTGAGCGCCAATTACTGAAGGTACATGACTGGCTGTGTGAACCAAGCTGAGGCAGCCGTCACCCCTTCCCCGCCCTGTTTAGAGCCCATTTTATTCCTTACCAAAGCAGGCTTTACTGCTAGCAGACAATAATTGGGTGGGAAAAGATTTCAGCATTTAAATTGCTTCTGTTACCCATCTTGTGCATACACGTTCTTCAGAAATTTATGCAAGTACAACTTGAGATTCTTGATTGCCCATTGATTTGGTTCATGTTCTGCTTCCCAGTTGCGAGAAGGCAGCCAACTTTTCATCTGGAAGTTTGACTGTTTATGACAGTGGTGGTGAACCTATGGCACGCGTGCCAGAGGTGGCACTCAGAGCCCTCTTTGTGGGCATGTGTGCTGTCGCCCCAGTTTGGGCACTCAGCAGTGGCATAGCACCAAGGGGGCGAGGGGGGCATGATGCACTGGGCACATTCCTCTGTGGGGGCGTAGTGAGGGTGTTCCGGGGGTGTGGCGAGGTGTTTCGGGGCATTCCAGGGCAGGGTGGGGGCGGATGGTGGTGTGGCAGGGGCGCAGGGCACACACATGCCCTGGGCGCAGTTTCCTCTCGCTCTGCCCCTGGCACTCGGTCACTAAAAGGTTCCCCATCACTGGTTTATGAGGTGCTCTAACTTCTGTGATGATTTACTTTTCATATAGAGTACAATGCATTCAACAGCATTTCACACGTTGGCAGCATTTCACACAGCCCAATGGGAGTTCTAGCTCTCTTCCTACATTCCTGCCATCACTACACGTTTCTCCACACCCAGCAGTTTAAACAAAGAGTAAGCAAACCAATAATTTATAAACCCTATTTTAAAAAAAGTCTTACTATTTGGTGTTCATCTAAATCACAATGTGTTTCCTTCTGGATTGCTGACAGGGCAGGAACTGTGTTTTTCCTTTCAGGTGTCCCGTTGTTTTAGAACTCAGAAACTGATTGCCTCATCTTACACCCTAGCCCTTGTTTATCCCAACTCAACCCTGAGCTAGAGGAGAATCTTGGTTCCAATGGCACCTCTTTCCCCACCCAACTCCATAGAGTTGCCAATTACTGGTTGGAAATTCCTGGGGATTTGGGGGTGGAGCCTGGAGATGGCAAGGTTTGGGGAGGGGCCTTGGTGGGATATAATGCCATACGGTCCACCTTCCAAAGCAGGCATTTTCTCAAGGGGAACTGATCTCTGTAGTCTGGAGATCAGTGGTAGTTCTGGGAAAACTCCAGGCCCCACCTAGAGGTTGTCAATCATTGGTGTGAACACAACAGAGAAAGTGAGGGAGACAACTAGATGTTTACATGTAGCTGCTGCTTCCCTGTCCAGGAAGGCTAGCGAACGAGCAGTAAAGAACAATTATACTATAGCCCATAGGTGTCAAACTCGCGGCCCTCCAGATGTTATGGACTACAGTTCCCATCATCCCCTGCCAGCATCATGCTGGCAGGGGATGATAGGAACTGTAGTCCATACCACCTGGAGGGCTGCAAGTTTGACACCTGGGTGCCTAGTCTTTCTAATACAAAGTACTAACAAAAGTATACATTAAATTATACAAATGGTTATTTATATTCTGTAGGTCTCAGATACAAAGCTTACTTGCATTACTTTATTTTTCCACTACAAATGAAATTATTATTAATCTTTTTTATTATGAAACAATTTAAACAAATGGAAAATCAGTGGATAGATGTCCTAGCCTAGAATGTTAGTGTAACCGTTTCAAGCAATGTTACAAATAGGAAAGAAAATAGATTGCAAGGGTTTGCATTTTGTAGGAATGACCTAAGTCCTACATAAGGCAAAGGTTAAAAAGCAGGGAGAAATATTGGCAACTTGTTCCAGAAGCAATGAAGTCAGATCCTCCCTTTCTGGCTTTGTTTGTTTTGTTGCTGTGGCCTGGTACGCAGGGCTGTTTATTTGGGAGAGTGTCTAGAAGTCAGGTCTCCTGAGTTCTATTCCTGGCCTTGGCAACACTTCAGCAAGCTAAAACCTTAGAAAGACAATCCTATTTGCTTGCCTCTTTTTGAAGCTTACTTAATGCGTCAAAAGACTAAATGATCCTTATAGCTGTGGAAAAGTGTGAGACATGCTGGCCACATTTTGACATCAAACTAGGAAGCCTGATGTACACATTCATAAACTTTACATCTAATTTATGTACTGGTTTATGCTATTTACGGACCGCCTTTCGCACTGAAACTCAAGGTGGAATTCACAGTGCAAGTCAACTCAGTCTTCAGGATGGGATGCCCGATGAACAATGCAATAAAAACAAGCAGAATTCTGAAACTTAGCTGAACAAAGCTGAAATAAACATTAGTGTTAATATGGCAAGTTAAAAAGTACAGAAATTTTATAGTAGGAGCACTACAGGCAGCAGTTCTCCAGGATCTTTGGTGGAGGTCTTTCACATCACCTGCTACCTGATCTTTTTAACTGGTGATGCCTGGGATTAAACCTAGGACCTTATGCAGGCAAAACAGATACTCTACCTCTGAGCCATAGTTCCTGCTCTTAAAACACGCACGCACGCACGCACGCACGCACGCACGCACGCACGCACGCACAGCTTTATATAATATAGTTCCACCACTTGTTGCTCAACATTAATAATCCATATTTTAAAAATTTTCTAAATAAGAGACAAGGGAATACAAAAATTTCCACTAAGGTGTGCCCCCTTTACATCCATTGAAAATGTGCACAATGTCTATGGAATGCTAACTGCATTCTATAGAGGAATGTCACACCAGAAGATCTGAGTGGTGCCAATTTTTTTTCTTTGTGAGTGAAACTAATTTTTCTTCTCTACTCAACACCTTTTTTCACACCGAAATCCCTCTGGAATATTATGGGTTTGTAACTGTTCTTGTTAGCACTTTGGTTTTTTCTAAGCACATCAGACTTCACACCACCTCATCCAACTAATTGATTTAATCTGAAACATTTTGGGTACTGTAGAACCGATTACCTGTCAGATCATATATGCCACTTTGTCAGATGCACGCAACAGACCCTCACTAGGCAAGGCCTTTTATACAAGCTTATGGGGGAAGGACAGCAGATGTAGTGGTTAGCATGTCAGACTAGGACAAGGTTCAAATCCCCACTCTGCCTTGGAAGGTTGCTGGATAGCCTTGGGCCAGACACATGTTCTCAGCCTAAACTACTTCACAGGGTCATTGATAACAATGGAGATGAGGAGAAGAACGTAAGCAGCTTTAGATCTCCACTGGGGAGAAAGGCAGGGTATAAATAAAGTGAATAACTGGATAAACAGTAGGGTCAAAGAGCCACAAAATACAGGAAATGCAGGGTGAGGTACAATTGTGTAAAATTCAAATGGAATTAAGACAAGTACCGAGACTGTTTACAATAGGAAGAGCTGGATCTCCCCAGCCACATCGGGTGTTACTTTGATTAGTAAAACTAGGGGTGGGGGTAACTACGAACATTCCTATTATAGTAAATGGTCTCTGTACCTTCCTTGCTACATCTGAACTGTACATAATGATCTCTGTATTTCTCCTTTATTTCCTGCAAAGAACAAAGCACAAAAGAACATATTTATGGCTGGGAGCATCTGTATGGCAGCTGAATGAGATCTGGATGAGCTTCTGTTCCTCCTTTGTTTCAGGTTGTTAGCTAGAGGCCCAAGTGTTGATGTGAGCAAAGGGCTCTTGGAGCTTAGCCCGTGGCTAGCTACCAGAGGCCTCGAGTGAGCCAGATCAGTGGAACTGGGGTTATCCCAGTATGTGGTATATTGTGCTGTTTGTTTTCTTTGTTTCTTTAGTGTTGTTGAGAACCTTTTTGAGAGCAATCCTGAATACATTTTCTTTGAAGTAAGTCCCATTTTACTCAATGGGGCTTACTCCAAGGAAAGTGCTTTTAGGATTACAACCCTTGGGTCCCCAATTGGTTGAAAAGTAGTGTAGGATACATTATACATATCATGTAAATGTGTAAATAAATACCCATCAATGTGTAAATAAATACCCATCAACCTTAGACCCATTTCAGTCTAGTTCAGGGGTAAGGAACCTGCGGCTCTCCAGATGTTCAGGAACTACAATTCCCATCAGCCTCTGTCAGCATGGCCAATTGGCCATGCTTCCCCCCCACCCCCCCCCCCCCCCCCCCCCCCCCCCCCCCACCCCCCCCCCCCCCCCCCCCCCCCCCCCCCCACCCCCCCCCCCCCCCACCCCCCCCCCCCCCCACCCCCCCCCCCCCCCACCCCCCCCCCCCCCCACCCCCCCCCCCCCCCACCCCCCCCCCCCCCCACCCCCCCCCCCCCCCACCCCCCCCCCCCCCCACCCCCCCCCCCCCCCACCCCCCCCCCCCCCCACCCCCCCCCCCCCCCACCCCCCCCCCCCCCCACCCCCCCCCCCCCCCACCCCCCCCCCCCCCCACCCCCCCCCCCCCCCACCCCCCCCCCCCCCCACCCCCCCCCCCCCCCACCCCCCCCCCCCCCCACCCCCCCCCCCCCCCACCCCCCCCCCCCCCCACCCCCCCAAGCTGGGCTCAGGGCAGGTAACAGTGTAACATTATTGCAATTAAAGCCATATATATTGCTTTAATTGCAATAATGTTACACTGTTACCTGCCCTGAGCCCAGCTCTAGTTGGGAAGTATGTGGTAAAAATATAAGAAATAATTGTAATAATTTACTATGTCATGCCCTTTTATCCCTGCTGTTTATTTTTTTTCCATATTATTGTCTGCCTAATGAGGTCCTAATACAATGCATTTGACAAAAAGGTAACATTACTCTTTCAAATGCCCTTTGGCTGCTCTTTATTCTTGCCGCTCCTTCAGAATAATATTTTTTTTATATCTGCAGAAGACAGTAACAGTGCAGTCCTATGGTGAGTTACTCCAATATAAGCCCACTGAAGTCAATGGAATTAGACAGGAGTAACTCTCCATAGGATTGTACTGTAAGCTTGGTTGTAAAACCCTGTTTGTGCAATTCCTGCCTTTTTGTTCTTGAGCCCTTCACTTGGGTTTCTCTCTCTCTCTCTCTCTTTCTCTTTGGCAACCACCATTGTTGACGAAAGGAAAGTTACTGTGTGCATGCGAATAACTTGGCAGCCTGCGAAATGATGTGATGTCAACCTACTCCCATGACTGACTGGAGTGCTTGCTTAGTCCCAGTGAGAAAACGAACACCAATGTTCTGCTTCACTGAAATGGTAAACCTGACCGAACAAGCATAAGAAAGACTTGGCCTAATAGTAAAAGCCCCGGGGGAGAGTTGATGATGGAAAACACTGGGATGAGATTAAAGTAACAATGGAAGAAAAGAAAGTGGAAAAATACCATTTGCAAGAGCTTAACTGGCCCTGATTTAGATGGTCAGGCTAGCCTGATCTCCTCAGATCGCAAAAGTTAAGCAGCCCTGGTTAATATTTCGATAGAAAACCATCAAAGAATTCCAAGGCTGCTACACAGAGGCAGGCAATGGCAAACCACCTCTTGCCTTGAAACCCCTTCAATGCTGCCATAAGTCAGCTGTGGTTTGACAGCACTTTGCACATACAGATGGTTTAATGGAGCTATACTGAAGCAACTAACTCAGCGGAAGGCCAAATTCTTGGATTTCTAAGACTTCTCTGCTGTTGTTGATCAGCAGTTTGTTTTATAGGAGGGCTCTTTTGAGGAAGAAAAAGGGAGCGGGGCTAAGTGAGCTAAGACCAGAGACCCTACGTGACATCCGTGGGGACCATGGAGACCATGGGGTGTTTGCTGCTACCTTCTCAAACTTGAGTCCTAGATATAAGAACATAAGAACGAGCCTGCTGGATCAGACCAGAGTCCATCTAGTCCAGCTCTCTACTACTCACAGTGGCCCACCAGGTGCCTTTGGGAGCTCACACGCAGGATGTGAAAGCAATGGCCTGCTGCTGCTGCTGCTCCCGAGCACCTGGTCTGCTAAGGCATTTGCAATCTCAGATCAAAGAGGATCAAGATTGGTAGCCAAAGATCGACTTCTCCATAAATCTGTCCAAGCCCTTTTTAACATACTATAAAGTCTATGAAACAGAAAGAAAACATGGAGCTTTAGATTGCTTCCTGCTAGTTGACTGACTGGCAGAGCCAGGTTCTTCATCGGTGCAGGCCCTCAGGTTGGCCATGAAACAGATGTATGTCTATGGGTTTGGTAACCTGTCCCTGTGATTACACAGCAAGTAGATTTTCCCTTTTCTTTGGAAATTGAAATTAACCTGCAGAGACATCGCTACAAAAAATGGTACCCTGGGCAAGCACTGAAATTGCACCCCCTGCAAACAGTCTTGGCACCCCCTTCTGGATCCTGCTGCCCAGGAAGGCTTCCACAGCCCTTCCTCAGGAGATAACAAGTGAACATCTGTGAGGAAAAGAGGCCATAGTCAAAGTGGGGCTTGCAGAATAAGATCTCAGTAGAACATCCTATTTGCTAGGCAGGTTCATAATGAAGACAACACCAGGCCTGTTGCTGAAGCTTTCCATTTTTAAATTTAAAAAAATGTTGAACTGACTCATGGTGACCCCAGCAAGGAGCTTTCAAGGCAAGTGAGAAGCAGAGATAATTTGCCATTGTCTTCCTCTGCAAGATCTTTTTTGTGATCTCCCTTCCAAATACTGACCCTGCTTTGCTTCAAAGCTTTGATGAGATCAGACTATACCATGCCGCCTTCCCTCTCATACGTTTAGTTATGAAGATATAAAATGAACTGCACCAACATAATTTTATCCAGTTGCTGTTCAACAGATGGTTGAAAGGAAGCTACGAGATCATTTTGAAGCCTGTTCCTGTGCTTGTTGACCTCTTAAATGCAAGCTCATACACTAATTCCACAGGTTTTTTTCCCCCTTTCCTTCTCTCTTCTGGCAAATGCCAAGCCAAAAATAGAAGCAGAAGTGCTGTTTTGCTGCATCTATTTTCCAAAAATGAAAAAAAGAACAGCAAAGTGATGGTGGTGGAGTTGGCAGTAATGATGGGGAGGATGGATGGAGTGAGTCACACTACATGGCACAAACGAAAAGCTTTCACCCCCTCATGGAGGACAAAGTCACAGTAGATAAGTAGGTGTGCCCCTGGCCAGAACACTGACTGGAGTGGGTCCTAGGGGTCATCTGAAGACTTGCCTATTCTCATCTGCACCTAACCAATCACTGTACACAGCCCAACATCAGAAGGTGGCAGCCCAAGAAAGGCTGTTCTTGGTTGTGTTGCCAAAACTTTGGAAATCCCTCTTGGAATTTTATTGTAAATAGTATAAAGCAACTTGGCTGAAAGTGTTGCCAGCTCAACCTAAGCTGCCAGGTTCTCGGTATTTCAGACAATAATTAACTCATAAGTTTCTATGTTTTTCCTCATGAATGAATTCTGCAGAAAATACGGTCGGAAGTGTTGCATTGCCCCCAATTTGCATGAAATATGCATGTGTTTTCTGCTTGCAACATTACGCGTGCAAAATTTTAAAATTGTAACTCAGACTGCATTGGTAATGCGCACTGTTGCACCCCCAAGTGCCTTCCCTCTGCCCACTAGTGACCTAAGGAGATTTTCCCTCTGAAAGTTCCCACTGTCGCATATGCTTTGCCTGGGCAGTCCTTTGGTCTGCTAAAATTTTGATCCAGTAGTGTGAATGTGGTGATTTTACTTTATTTTTCTCCCTTTCATGTTTTCCCACCTTTATAATTTATAATAAACAGTAAAAAGGTTCTTCAGCTACTCAGCTACTGTCAGGCAGAGAAACCACTCTAAGGGAACACCAAAATAACCCCTTTTCCTTCTGTCAGAAAATATAAAGAGTAAACACCAGAGATAAAGTTAAATGATGAAATAAGAAGTTTTTATTTACAGGTACACAGAAACAGAAATGATTTTTGGCAAAAGAACAATTATTAATAAACAAGAGGCTGGTATTGAGTGGTTGTTATATACAAGTAGTTACAGTATCCCTCTTTCTAAGCTACAAGTCTGGCTACAAGTTTGGCTCAGGTCACTAGCTTACTGACTTCAAGATGTTACATTCAATTTATTTTAAATAGACTTACAAACACCAGTTTTGGTGACACTAAATTCAGTTGGTCTTACTATTCGGTTGAAAAGACCTTTCTTTTACCCTCAGGTATTTCAAAAACACTAACTTTTAGAAAATACTCTCCACTGGATATGTCTAGCCCACACATGGTTTCTTGAGGGATAGCTGGAATTCATGCTCTTTGAAGCAAATTCTTCTCTTTATCTCTGTATTAAAAATCCTACACCCTCATAAGCTCCACTGCTTAGTATCTGAGTGGGGTTTTCCTCAAAGTAAAACAACCAAGCAACCCATGTGTTTATTTAGTGTCACTGTTTTTTCACCAAGGACATAGTACGGATTCTCCTTTTAATCTGACTCTCCAGTCCCTCAAGCAGAGTAGCTAAATCAACTTAGAACAGAGCCCAGTCCGCACATGACCGTTCACTCTGGCACTCTGATTAGAACTGCTTCTCAAAATCTCTTCACACAGCCTTTAGAATTCTGTCTTTTGCAACCAGCCAATCACAAGCAATCCTGACTTAACTCCTTATGTGATGCAGTCCACTTGCAGAAAATAAGGCTGTGTCGGTAATCGTCGCATGCACTAGAATACTTTTGAAAGAAAAGTATAGCCTGGAAGGTCCATCAATAATAAGACCGCAATGCTCCGGGATTTTCTCGGGGCCCAGCAGGTAGACCTGGCCTGTATCACCGAAACCTGGGTGCGCGATGGTGAGACGGTCGCCTTGGGCAAAGTCTCACCCCCCAGTTTTGCGTGTGTCCACCAATCTCAAACTCAGGGCTGGGGGGGGGGGGAGGCGTGGCAATGTTCATCCAGGATTCGATCCCTTCAGGGCGGTCCCTGTCCCAAGGAGTGTGCTGGCCTAGAGTGGTTGTCTCAGGAGAGGTTGGCTGTCTTCTTAGTGTACCGGCCACCTGGCGCACCAGGAGACATCAATATGAACATGGTCTGTGGTTAGACTCCACGCTTTCGGAGAACTTCTCCCCTTCCTCAGACAGCCAATTCAAATTGTTGATGAAGGAGATCTTTTTAGGAAGTTAATCCGAATGCTTCTAACTTCATTATGGAACATAAATAGACAATAATGACTGTGATGCTCATTCTTATTTCTTTACAAATAAATATACATGATAGGGGCAAAATAATGGGAATTTAATTCCAAACCCCCTTTTTATTTATTTCTGAAGTAGTGTGTCCGAGCTTTATAGCAATTCCAAAGGGCTACGTGGTCTCGAGGAAAATTACTAGTGTGGGATTCCAGCCTACATTTAACAAAATAAAAAATTATTTTTATATGTTCTTTACCTTAAATGTTTCAAGAAATAATTTACAATAAATGAAACAAACTGAGGAAACAACTTCTGAGGAAACAAATTCTGACTTTCACTTTACATCCATCTACTCTCTCACTTTTTCACATCTCTGAGATCCTATTAGGATTTGACTCCACTTCTCATCAATCAATGTTTCCTCCTATTTTTTTAGCAATTCTACACTTCATGTAACACTATAGGTTTAACATAGACAGCTTCTCTTTCCCTCAGTAAAGCATGCACTACTTTCTCAGTCCCCAACACAGACTACTGTCTCTCTCTCAAGGTTTTCACACCCTGACTCAGTTCAGCTGCCATAGACTCTTCCTTAGTCACTCTCCCGTTTCAACCAGGCACTTCGCACTCTCATCCTCCCCTTTCACCCCACTTCCTTCTATAACTTACCTCTCATTTCAATGAAACACATACAACAAAATAATTTTGATGGAACAGTCTGATTCAATATAAGGTGGTGTTTTATGTTCATGCGTTCTCCCCATGTGACATGTTCAGAATCTGGATCAGAACCTGCACACTTAGGAACTGAGTTTCTAGTGAGGAACTCGCTGGCCCATGCCTGACTGACAAACCTCATGGCCAACCCATACCTGACTGCAGGGATGTGTGTTATGGAGTTATCCGTGAAGCTTGCTGGCTCACCTCAGGGCAATTGTTCTTTCTCTTAGTCTAACCTATTTCAGAGGATAAAATGGAGGAGGGGAGAACTTCATGTACCAGCCTGAGCTCCCTGAAGGAAGGGAGGGATAAAAATATGATGGGCAGCCAGATCCAAAGCCTGAGCAATTTGCCTGTGAAAACGATATTTATTAAAGAAACGGTGACGATGATTTAATTCTGACAAGCATTGCTGTCATGATCTTCGTACTTTTTATCTCATCACCACATGAGTCATCTTCTGACACTGCTGATGCTGACAAGCTGTTTGAAATTTTCTGCCC
Source organism: Sphaerodactylus townsendi (assembly GCF_021028975.2). Taxonomy (NCBI): domain Eukaryota; kingdom Metazoa; phylum Chordata; class Lepidosauria; order Squamata; family Sphaerodactylidae; genus Sphaerodactylus; species Sphaerodactylus townsendi. Next base: position 48,007,702 of record NC_059427.1, read on the forward strand.
ACAGATTATAATCATGGGGTGCTTACAAAACATTTTCTAATTATTTTTCCTTCCACCACACTGAACACCATTAATCAAATGCTATTATTCCCAAAACACTTTGAATTGTAGCCATGGTACACTCTGCAGGAGTTACACTAAAATACCGGACTCCTTCCAGGCTGAGCCTGCGAGTGACCAACGTGTATTTACACACACACACACACACACACACACACACACACACACACACACACACACACACACACACACACACACACACACACACACACACACACACACACACACACACACACACACACACACACACGTCCGTTATAATGTGTTAAACATTCTAAAGGAAGGAAGGACAATAAATACATGGATGTGTCACATTTATTATTTTGTTATATAAGGTAGAGCCAGTTTTTAAATGGTCTTCCTTGCTTCCAGTTTTTACACTGTGTCAGGATCTGGCCTGTTCCGGCCCAATCCTGTCATGTCTCCCAGCTGGGATGTGGGATCTTCTCTCTGGGACTGCTCACTCTTCCTTGCTTCTCAGTTTTGGCATGGGCTAATCTGCTCATTAGACACTTGCTGGCTTTTGCACTTCAAAGCATTAGGGGGTATGGGTTGTTTTGGTCTGGTGAAGGCTGTGCTGTCTCCTTCCTGTGAGACTGGAGGGGAGCTGTTTCCCCTTGAGAACTGGAACTGAGGGGTGATGTTATGTGATGTGGAAGGAGGCATGGAGAGGGGATATAGTGGAAGTTGTTTTTTGTGCTTAATCCTTAGATCTGGCCGGAGGCGTATGGGGAGGAAATGGTGCCCTGAGACAACTCCTTCTCCAGGTGCCACCCCCATGCCCATGGCTGTGGCTCAGGGGCGTGCCCCCCATAGGCTGGTTTTCAAAAGCCTCCGTGCAGGAGGCTTTGGAAAGCTTTGGAAAGCTGGCCTGCACAGAGGTGACAGGGGCAGGGCTTGGCAGTGGCAGTGGCAGTGGCAGGCAGCCCAGGCGCCATGACCGCCTGCCACCAAGTCCTGCCCCCGCCTCCCTGCAGGCCGACTTCTGGGGGTGGGGCTTGGTGGGATGCAACTGGGGCACATTCCATTTGATCACCCCACACACACATGACCAGCAACCCCCCCCCCCCATGACCAAAAGGCGTGTGCCCAGGGAAATGGGTGTCCCCATGTCCCTAGGGCAGCACACCCCTGGTTCTGGCAATGGAAGTCGAAATGCTTTATCCTGATGCTGTTTTCCATGAAGGAAATCATTTGAACACAACGTCTCATTATTGAACAGTCCAGAAGCATGACACATTGATCTTTTTAAAAACTGTGGGTGCCATCCCATAGGGAAAATGTGGGCAATGTTACTGGAGTACACTGGCTAGCAAGCTGAACTGTGGCTTGTGATGTCTCCTCTGAAGCTTGCCTCTGCCATGAGCCCATAGTAGACTTCCTGCCATATGAAGCTCCTTCTTTACCTTGCCTCCCATAATGCAGTGGTTCTTCTGGAGCCTTCTGTACCACACTGTCATGTAGTCATTCCCCTTCTGGGCTTTATCTCACTTAATTTTTACAGTTTTCTAAAAGATCATACCCAGGGGAGGTTGGCGTGGCAGAATGTCTGGGGAAAATATAGAGGGGAAGCTACAGATTGCTGCACTTCTTCAGACACATGTAGTGCCCTTTTCCTTCAGACCTGCCATTTCCCCATCACCAGCAGGTTTTTGCCAGCTTTCAAAAATCACTGGTTTTAGGTATATTGCTACAAAGTTAAAGCACTGTGGTGACACATGAAGGATTGATCAATAAAAACAAAGCAAAAATCTTCTGGAGAGGTATGTGTATGGGATAATATTGGTCAGAAGAGAAAGAATAGACAATTGCCCCATGAGGAAGTTCTGTGTCACAGTGAATACATTTATATTCACAGCCGCAATGAGAACAGGGACTCAAGTTCATGCAGAAACAACCACGCACCCTTCAACCCTGTCTCTTGGTCGTTACAGAGGTAATAATTCTGAATTGATGTTGTAAGGATTACAAACAGATCATGTTGAACACTCAAAAATGCTACGTAAATGCCAAGTAAATATTGTTATTTTATTAAATGCCAAAAGCCAAACTACTATATATATTCAAGGTTAAATAGCAGAAAACATGTATGGTCATTAATAAATCCACACAAGCTATAACTTGTTCAAACACCACAAACTACTTGGTTCACATGGGGAGTCTCTGATAATTCAAGTTAATGGTAACAGTGGCACTTAGGTAATGACACTGAGCCATATATAATGCCCATAAAAGAAATGTTTAAAATATATATTTTGCCAGCACATCCGTTTCCTCCTGGTTAACTCACAATCTAGTTGAACTGAGGAACTTGGGTTTCACCTCCCTTGTAATCATAGATTAAATACACTTATATCCATGCACTGATTGAAATTAGTATTGGACAGGACTGCCCACATCCCAGTCTTTCAGTTAACTATTGTGGAGATTTGTTCAATTGTTAGGTGCAAAATAAATTCTCGAGTGTGGTGCACTGGTTTATTCTATAAACAGCAAAGCAGTAGCCAAGCCAATCAAAAAGTTTTCATGGTTTCAACCATGCTAAGTATTCAGTACTATTTTTCAGTCCTATATCCCATCAATATTACTTATTACTGTCCTTTCCCCAAAAGATAGAATTCAAATAACACTCAATAGGGACAGCTTGCATTTGATCAAGGAATATTACCTCCAACTCAAAGGTCCATATACTAAGTTATAGTCCTCTTTGGTAATAAAGGAACAATCTGAGCTATCTGGCATATTTGTATCCTGCCTTTCTTCAAAGAACTCAGTGCACTGTTCATGGTTCTCTTTTCCCTATTTTTATGTGCACAACAACCCCACGAGGCAGGGTGGACTGAGAAACAGTGATTGACTCAAGATCAACCAGCAACTTTCATGGCAGAATGGGGATTTCATGATATGCACAGACAACACAATTTTATTTTGGTAGGGATTTAAACCCCCTGATATATATTTTTTTAATTTTTCTTTCCGATTTTCCTGTAAACCTGGGGAGTTCCTCAAGTATTCAGGGATATCTGTTTATTTTTGGTGTGGCCCCAATCTGAAGATTTAGATTAGACCTTCATTACCCATACTAGGAATTCAGCTGATGTCATGGGAGCCCCCCCCCCCCCCCCATTCAGAGTGGTTTTCTTCATGGGACTGCACATGGTCAAGAACAAGAGGCATTCTGAAAGTCTTCCAACCAGAGTGAAGATCCAGTTCACATTAATTATGGCAGCCACCCTGTGACAGGATTTCATACAGCTTTGATATAGTGACTGTCATGAGTTCCTAGTTTGTGCGCACACAACGACACTTCTATAGAAACAATTCAAATTGTGTTTGTATAGCCTCACCTCTTGAACAAGTTTAAACTAGAAAAAGTCGAAACAGAACTGAAACAGGTTCCATAGATGAGCAAACAAACTAGAGGAAAGGTTTAGCATAACTATCCATACAGCCCAGTGTTTTCTAGTAGGTTGTTCCACAGTGTACTTTAGCTTTTTAATAAAAACAGAATCAGGTGATGCTGCTGTTTGCTGAACAATCGTTTTTGTTGCTGAGGTGCAAATTGTTCGGTGGCTTTTGCCGGAAGAATTCGGTTCTGATATAGACAGGAATCAGGTTTGAAGTGGCTTCAGACGAAGGCAACCAGATAGAGAGACAGTGTGGTGTAGTGGTTGAGAGCAGGTGGAAACTAATCTGGAGAACAAGGCTTGATTCCCCACTCCTCCACATGAGCAGCAGAGTGTAATCTGGAGAAGTGTGTTTGTTTCCCCACTTCTACACATGAAGCTTGCTGGTTGACCTTGGGCCTGTCACAGCTTTCTCCAAGCTTTCTCTGCTCCACCTACCTCATAAGGTTTCTGTTGTGGGGAGGGGAAAGGAATGCAGTTGTAAGCAGCTTTCAGACTCCTTAAAGGTAGAGAAATTGGGTATAAAAACCAACCCTTTTCCTGCTTTTTCTTAGAGTTTTTCAGATAAAAGTATGAAATAATGTTGCCTCTCTTCTGTGCACCCTTCTTATATTTGTCCACTGTGAGTTACTTCAACAACAGCTCAGTGAAGAATTATGTAGTGGAAGGATAGCATGGGTGTAGGAAGGGTGTTGATACTAGGAGTATAAAATTGTCATACTGTTGAGGGTGAGTTAGATGACAAGCATCTAACATAATGACATTTCTCCAGCTAACTGGGAAGGTCAACCATTTTTTTTCTCAGTCCTTGGCTATAAATTCGTTGGCAGGTACCCTCTCATCATGACTGAGAGTCCATAGACCCTGCCTTGACTGGCTGATATGGATATAGTTATTTCCCAATGAAACTCCAGCAGCAACTTACACTGTTACCCTGTCATTGTACGCTTCAGCATGTGTCACAGAGAGGGGTTGTCCATTTGATTCAGCTGAGGAAGGATTTGTGGGGAGTTAGTGCCATTAAAGCAAATTCTGAGCGTCCCCACTCATTCAGCCTTAAGATGAATCCCGTGCAACTTGAAAGCTTGTGGTTCTTTCTAAGAATTGTTTAGGCATTTTGCAGTGACTTGGTGCCAGCATTTCTGTACCTCAAATCAGTATTCAGCTGCCAGTTTTGTTCTGCTTCATTTTTATCCGTGCAGTTTATAAGCACTTTTGTTCTAATGTGCTGGCGTGAGGCAGAATGTCAATATGTTATCTCTCTGTTTTATCTCCCACAGCACAGATGAGGATGTTTACTTGGTGCACTGCTTGTCACAATAATAGGCACGATGTGAATAAAAATGGAAATTGTTCAAAACAGCCTGTCTATTCTTCATGATTCTTCTTGAAGCATCATGACTGTGAAGCCGTTGGCCTCTGAACAATTAGTGTTATTCCAGGGTCATTCTTGAGTGTTGGACCAAATCCAGTCAACATTTTGTTGGAACTGAAGAAGTACATAGTGTTTATTTTGGATAACAAATGGCACATTGTAAGAATCACTTGCAGAACATGAGGTGGGGTATGTTTAAGGGAGGAAGTAGGGGACAGAAAGAAAAAAGCAGAAATATTTTGAGATTAATTTGGGAAACTACAAACCTGTATGAGCATGGTGGCTTATCACTGTACAGAATTACTCTACAGCAAAAGGCCATCAGCATATACCAATTCAGCCAATACTCAGACATTACAAATGGTCACTTATTTTCTCTATAGGTTAAATACATTATTCACCATATGAATAGCTGTAAAGTGTGAGCAAGGAATTTATCGACTACTTCTGTTATCAGGGTAGTACACCAGATTGGACCTGAACTGAGGGGATATGTGTTCGAATGTTCTGTCAGTGATTTAATTAACTGGTAACTTAGAACCACTATCTCTTAGTCAAACTGTGTCCACTAAGTAGTGATGACAGTGACGTAGCTATAGATTTTTTATGGGGTGGGTTTGGGGCATGGCCACACCTCCCCAAGCTCTGCCCTCCGCCTCAGTGCTCTGAGGCCGGGGATGGCATTCTTCCCTGCCCCCTGCCCCCCTACCAGCTGGGAACCCAGCCGGCAGCCAGCAGTCCCTTCTTCCCTCCCTTCCAGGGAGAAGAGACTGCCGTCCCCGGCCTCAGAGAACTTTTATAAGCACTGAAGCCGGGGGCGGGGCTTGGGAGGCATGGTCACGCCCCCAGGGCCTGATGATAAAAAGGGTAAATCCCATTTACACAATTTGAGATGATGATGATGATGATGATGATGATGATGATGATGATGATGATGATGGAGACATAACACTATATCAGAGAGATCAGTCTGAAACTATTTCTAAGTAATCTGTAAATACAACCTTTGGGAACCCCTACAGTGCCACAGTTAGCCTCAAGGCCCAGAGGGTATAGACTTATTTGAGCATTGATAATAATACTGAAATACTGCTATAGCTAATGTGGACTCGGTCTGGTAAGCACCTGAATGGAAACAGCATTAGCAGCCTTGAATTCCATTATAGAACAAAGGTGAACCATAAAATAAAATAATAATAATACCTATTGCCACCTACTGGACAAAGGTTTAATAAGATAAATAAAATAAAACTGAGTCTGTTCCTGTGTGAGCCCACCCCACCCCCCACCCCCACCTCAAACCAATATGGAGGCTTGACTGAGACCTCTCAACATTCAAGAACAAAATAAAACCTAGTGGGTTTTCTTGGATTTTCTATGCATCACTCAACAAACATATAAGTAAAACCATTCCAACAACTGCTAGCCTGTACAATATTGCAGCCCAGTGAATGTTCTAGAAATCATGATTCTGAAAGTTATTTAAGATTCTCATTTGAGATTCGACTCCCATGCAATTCTCCCTCTACTTTGGAATTTTGTATGAACAGCCCTTCTGAACGATCTCTTTTACCTTTCTTATTACCCCCTTCCCGCTCGGAACTACTATCCCTAGAAAATGCCTGTGCTTTCAAAGCTTTGATAGCCATTACCAGTGTTCTATTTCAGGGCCATCTGTATTTTGCCATTCCTAAAAGAACTAGGAGGTAGGGTCAAGGAGCCCTGTGATGTACTTACTACATCTAGGGAGCCTAATAAACAAACAACCCTGCAGCTTTCTTGGAAAACTATCTCTTCTAGGAATGAAAAGGACAATTTTGAAGTCATTCCACTTTCAAAAAGCTTGTCCCTGACGGAATATGGACTGAAGCATCTGCAGAGTGCTATAGATTCCAAAATAATATTAACAGTCAGAATTTGAGACAGCTTGTGGAGGTATGTCAGTGTTCAGTAACTCTGATATGTTCAGCAAAAAGGGGTATGGCACATCTCAAGTTCTACTGTTTCCTATTTGTCAGCAGTTTTGCTTTTCCTTTAATGAACTGTGCATCTGGGGCTAGCAGCTGCCAATCACAGCAGCGGTAGTGGACAGTTGTGCATGTCTCTCTCATTTTATCTTGCATTGCTAAGTAACAGGATCTGTGCTAAACATATCATGGAAGCCCAAGTCAAACTCTAGATCTGAGGAAATGAGAGCGGGGGAAAAGTTCACAAATGGAGAATAAGCTTCTGGGTTTTTGACCCCCCTGTAATAAGAACTCAAATAGAAACACTCTTGTCAATCAGACATCCCGCTGACGATCCTCCCCTCTGTGCTTTGACAAGCACACAGTCTGTCATTGCATTTAATTTGTATTTAATTTGCTTGACTCAGGAGCATGTTACTATTTAGAAGGAAGGGATGAGTAATAAAATTGCACAGTGTGGTATAGTGGTTGGAGTCTCAGATTAGGATCTGGAAGACCTACTGTTGAATCCTCACTCTGCCATGAAACATCTTAGGCTAGTCCAGTGGTTCTCAACCTGTGGGTCGTGACCCCTTTGGGTGTCAAACGACCCTTTCACAGGGGTCGCCTAAGACTCCCTCCATCTGTAAAATGGATAAATGTTAAGGTTGGGGGTCACCACAACATGAGGAACTGTATTAAAGGGTCGCAGCATTAGGAAGGTTGAGAACCACTGGGCTAGTCACTATCTTTCAGCCTAACCTACCTTGAAGAGTTGTTATGAGGTTAAGGTGTAAGTTACTTTGGATTGCCACTGGCAAGAAAAACTGAATGTATATAACAATAAATAACTAAGGGATCGAATTTCACAATGACAAACCCTCCACCAATGTGGGCGCAAGACTCACAAAGTGAGTGCTGCTTTCCCATTGGTGGGCAACATTCGATTCCCTCCTGGCTGCAGAGCATCAGGACCTTGGTACCATTGCTCTGAAAGCTCTCAGAAGCTTCGCCTCCTCCCACCCCCAACACCCAGCCTGGCTTACAGAACAACTGATCTGTGGGCCCGGGAAAAGCATTCCTGCCTTCCCCCACCCCCAACACCCAGCCCGGGCCCATGGAACACTTGACCCAGTGACCTGGCAAAGGGATCACAATATCGATAAGACTGCAAGAACAGCAGTGTTGATAAAACTGAAATATAAAGGGCTTTAACAAAGCCTTGAGACAACCAGGTGGGATGAGATCTATTCCTTTAAGAGTGAATTGATGAGTGGAGTTGATAACCAGGAAAATCAGGCCTGGGAGAGTTTAATGCAGAAACTGCACAGCAAGGGGTGAGTGCCTCCTTGTGTGTAAACAGAGAAACATGAGGGGACCCTACTACAACCCTACTATGCAGTGAAAACCCCTGAGGGAAGCATTCCAAGCTTAATGGGCTGCAGACTACTTGTCTGCTGCTGTCTCCAATGTTAAAAGACACAGAGGTAAAAGTCTGTTTGACTTGAGATTTATTATTTAAGTGCATCTCAGTGCCATCCTATGCATAGTTACCTTCAATTTGTTCTGCCTAGGAGTGCTCTGTCTGAATTCATCTGTTTGCTTGCTATGATCATAAATCACCTTCCCGGTTTGTTTATGAATGTTGGTTAAAAAAAATTCTTCAGTTTGAGCTGATGAGTGCTCTTATCCATGACAGCAGGAACACTGCAAGAACACTGACAACATGGCTTAATGATCTTAGAGTACAGATTTTTTTTAAAAAATGTGATTGTGGCAAATAGTTCAGATGCTGACAACTGGAACTACAATAACTAAAGCTGCAACAACCTGATCCTGTAGTTCAGGGGTCCTCCACCTTGTTGAAGCTTTGGATATTTTTAGAATTTTAAGAACATGTAGTTGGTACCACAACAAAATGGCTGCCACAAGAAAGGGGCCAATAACAAAATGGTTGCCATGGGGGTTGGCTCCAATCACAAGATGTAGAATGTTTTTAAGGATGTTAGGAGGTGCCAAGCCAAGTGTCCACCTATGAGGATGGGCTTTGCAGTTAAGTTAATTTGCCAGTCATCTAGATTGCTTTTTTTAGTGACCCCCGTACTGCTGGCTGCTCCTCAAGAATATCTTCTCAGGACATTTAACTAACTCACACGATTTAGCTGTGAATCTGGTATGGGAGGGGGAACTCACTCTGATCCTGGAAAGTTCTGTGGATACCGCTCAGTGATTGGTTGAGGAGGTCAGGAGGTTATGGTCAGCAATTTTCTATAAGTGCGACTGGAAGGAAGATTCCTTATCCCTTTTCCTACCTCTCCTTGCTTTGAAGAAGATATTTGTATTACACACTGGAAACTTTTTACCTTAAGAATTTGCTACACTGTGTTAAAACTCTAGTAACAAAGATAGCTAGTCAGTGTTGTTATTTGGGGGCATTTCATTGCCACTAAACTCTATGCCTTGTTTTAATATATCGTTAAAAAATTCTTCAATAAAAGCTTTATTTTGCTTTATGTCATGTGTTTCTCAACTGTGTTTCCCCAAAAATAAGACAGAGTCTTATATTAATTTTTGCTCCAAAAGATGCATTAGGGCTTATTTTCAGGGTATGTCTTATTTTCCCCCATGATTTTGCACCCCCCCCCCCCCCACGAGCAGATTAGCTGCGCCAGGGAATCTGTAACTAGGGCTTATTTTTGCAGTAGGGCTTATATTTCAAGTATCCTCCAAAAATCCCGAAAAATCATGTTAGGGCAATGATGGCGAACCTTTTCGAGAGCGAGTGCCCAAATTGCAACCCCAAACCCACTTATTTATCGCAAAGTACCAACATGGCAATTTAACCTGAATAACACCCTCGAGCAGGGGCCAACCTGCTTTAGCCTCCAGCAAGTCCCACATGCACTGCTCTGCACCTCTCTAGCATCTCTGCTGCCTCTCTTCCCCCCCCCCCCCAGGCAGCATAGGCACCAGGCCCGCCAGCTGAGTCTTCCCTTCTCACTGAGGTGCACACATATCAAGTCCAGCGGCCCAGGCCAGCCTAGATGTGTAGGAGGGGGCGATTCCCCCCACATGACGAACTGTGTGTGCGCGTGCCCACAGAGAGGACTGAGTGCCACCTCTGGCACCCGTGCCATAGGTTCGCCACCACTGTGCTAGGGCTTATTTTGGGGGTAGGTCTTATTTTTGGGGAAACAAGGGTGTGTGTGTGTGTGTGCGCGCGCAAGACAAGAAGAAAACTAGAGAGAGATGTTGACTCCAGAATGTGATTTAGGCATAAAGGATTATATCCTTTAATCTAGGTTGGATACAGCTCCTCAAATCTGACAGTCTTCATCCTCCTAGTGAACAATTTAAATATGAAAAGATCACCAGATGGTCATGCAATCTACCCTGCCTACTGCCTTACAGAAGAATCCATTTAATTATCACGTATCAAGAGCCTCGCTATTGAATGAAGATTCAATTTGTTTTTTTGTTTGAATTGATTCTTTAAATGAAGAGCTTTGGGAATTAAAGGACCCCGAGATGCGTTTCTAATTAATGGGAAAATGTCACCACATGATGACATTTCCCATTATTACACCGCAGTTATGCATAATGGTGCTCCAGCATGGTAACATTAATTTTCATCCACAGAAATTCAACAATTAAAAAAAAATAAGACTGTTACGTTTGTGGCATGATTTCACTGTGCTAGGCCACAGTTCTAGGAATGAGCCAAGGTGGAATAACAGGAAAGCGATTTTCCACAATGGTATTTCCCGCCATTCAAAGTGTACAATTCACACTAAATTAATTTAATTCCAATTGCCAGCTTAATTGGTTTACAGATAGCAGCCATGCTTACAAGCTTCTCTTTTGAAACTCACTGAGGCAATGGCTCAGGCACCCCCCAAGTATGGTACACCAAACTGGTCTCAGCCCCCTCTGGGAGTCTCCTGTTGCCAAAGGCAAGGATCAAATCATGCCCCTATGGAACATCGGCACCTTCTGCATTGTGCTGCCCCACACAATTGCTGCTGGAGTGGTTTACCTCGTTCTGGCCATGGGAACGGCTGTGCTTAGTCTTGACCACACAACCATACCTACTACCTTGCATGCCTATGCTGTCAGCAATGGCCTTCATTTTGGATGCTCCCTGGCAATACTTTAATTGACATTCCCACAAGATGGTGATTCAAGGAGCCATAATCCTATTTTTCTTCAGCTACCCTGAGGAAAGCTTCCTTAAGGAAGATACACGCCTGCTATTTTCCTTCATTTTAAAAAAGGAGACAAGGGGAACCTGAGAAGAGAAAAAAACTATTTTACCACACTCCTCAATTCATCTGCATGAGGCATTCAGTGGGCCTTCTTACTCAGCAGTCAAATGTCTATTGTAGAAGTGAGTGATGTTTTGCAAAGTAATTCCACTTGTATCTCTTTAAGGTGCTACCATGGATTTGACTGAAGATTATTAGGGTTTATTCATCAGCAGTTCTCTTGTCATGCCTATAGAAAAAGGCCCTTCCTAAAACTAATTTCACCAGCAAGCACAAATCTCTGTAACGTTGTCTAACCAATGCAAATATGTCCTTCAATGCATAATATACAGGAGGATTATCTGAAGTGTGCTGTAGTTTTGCACCTGAGAAGGTAAAGGTCACCACTTAAGATACTAAAGTTGGCTGTTGCTGATCAAAGAGGCATCTGCTGCTTGAGTTCTTTCAATTTTATTTTAATAGGATGTGATGGGTGTGGGACCTTTGGTTTACATGCTGTATTTTAATTTAGTGGTGCTGGATTGAGAAGGCGGACATTAGAAATATAAACTTGCATACACCAGTTTTGGGTGGTGGGGGATGGGGGTTGCAAAATTTATTCTGGGTACAAAGTTATCTTATCAGGATCCCTGCCATATTTCTTCTAGTTACCCTCTAGGCCTAGAGGTAAGCTGCATTTATTCACCTGGCAAATTCTCATTTCCATTACACTGATCTCTTCTGTTTCAGAAGTCAAGATAGAAAAATAAGTTGCTAAGCTTCACTATAGTATAATAGCCCCATTTTAGCACAAGGTAGACAACTCTGAGAGGGTAGGCCCCTTATGGGTAACTCTGGAACAGTTATCATTTATAAATCAATGGGTAATGTTTCATGGCCAAGAATGGAAAAACTCAGCTTGTGAAATCTGTTCGATATTGCTAGGTTGCTGTCAATGTAGACTAAAATCTTCTGGTTTTTTATATCTCTGTTTTGTCTTTGGGAGGAGAACCCTTGAAAGGCACAAAGGGGATGCTGTTGTACAGACAAGAGTGGTTCGTCTGGGTGTTTGCCTGCTCCATCATTGGTAATAATGGGTATGCATACCGTGTTTCCCCGAAAATAAGACAGGGTCTCATATGAATTTTTGCTGCAAAAGATGCATTAGGGCTTATTTTCAGGGGGTGGCTTATTTTTTGCGCCTCAGGGGCGTAGTGCCCGGGGGGACGTTCTGGGGGCATGGCGAGGGCGCAGGGCGGGGGCTGTGCCAGGGAATCTGTAACTAGGGCTTATTTTGGGAGTAGGGCTTATATTTCAAGCATGCTCCAAAAATACCGAAAAATCATGCTAGGGCTTATTTTTGGGGAAACACGGTATAAACTGATATCACCCAAAAGGTCATAACTCTTCCCAAATGAAAATCAGTCGTTTAGTGCTGCCCCTGGGTTTTTTCACTGTTTAAGGAAGCTGAGAAGTGTGCAGTAATACATTCAATAAAATCAAGTGCTCTAATCTGTTACCTTCTCAACATTTGATGCATGACATTCTCCAAGCATAATGTTTCTCTTTCAGGACCCTTTCAAGGTCACTAATACAACAATGCCAGCAGATTGGCCCCCCTCCCCAGTGGATTTGCACATGATGGAACAATCTTGTGTGGGGTTGAGTACTGGCCAAATCATGACTCATCAGATCCTGTTTCAACAAAAGCTGGAGCTTCAGAACATGCTGAGTCACAATATGGACACACACTGGACTGTTCCACATGCTGATTTAACAGATGTAGATGCATGATTGTTGTATTTTTAAAAGGTTGTGTTAACTGACACTACTTAGTGAGAATATTCCATGATCTGAATAATTAAGGAAAGAACAAGCGGAGCATCCCTTACTTGGAAGAGGTTTTTTTTTAATTGCCAAGTTCATGTAGCAATCCATATTTATAGCTGATTTGGGCCAAAATGCAGGTTGGAGGAAAATAATGAAACTGCTATTGATTGGACAGTTTACTTCCTATGCTAAGTAATCACAGAGAATATGTGAAAGCAACAGCCAGGACAGCTGCTTCCTCATCTTTAAACCCCTTAGGGAAGGGAGAAGGAAGAGCTGGCATTGCAGTTACATAAAGAACAGACTTTCAGAATGTAACTTCTAAGATGGGAGGACTTGCCAGCCCAAATGAAGGAGCTTTAAGAGTACGGAACAATAACAACTGGTTACAATAACAGGGCATTATTGGTTTGTTAGTTAGATCCCACCCTTTCTTCCAGAAGTTCAAGTTGGCCAGTTGGAGGATATCCCATTTTATGTACAGATAACTACTCTGTGAAGTGCATTTAGTTTGAAAGATGGCGATTGACAAATCATCCCACAATAGAAGCAACTGTTGAATGCCAAAATATTTAGGTCTGATTTTCATGTAGTTCCATTCCATTCTGCCCCAAAATGACAAGAGATCCATGAATGACTGTCCCCACTAGTTACTTAAATTGTTACTACAGAAGTTGTGGGAGATCAGTTCAAGGCTGTGATTCTGGGGTAGGCTGGGTGCTGAGGTCATGGGGGTGGGACTTCTGGTGGTCCTTTCCCCTCTAAGGTGACAGGGGAGGGGCTTCATGAAGGGTTTTCTCTGTAACAGCCCCCACTTTTTGTGGAATGCCCTCCCATTAGAGGTCTGACAGGCACAGACATTATATGCCTTTTGACACCTGTTTTGATGCCTGGTTAAGACCATCATTTTTGCCTGGGCATTTGACTCAATGATGCCATCTACTCCCAGACCACTAACTTCTTCAGGCCCTCCACCTGTATCTGGGGGTGGTGGTGGTTAGGTGGGTGGGTGGGTGGGTTCTGGGGTATTGGTTAAGAGCTGTTAGGTATGTTTTGGTAGTTTTTATCTGTTATGATAATGTTTTTATTGTAATTTTGGATGCATTTTTAGATTGTGTAACCCACCATGGAATGTATTTTAAGGGCGGGATAGAAACGTAACTCTGAATCAGTTGAGATGCTGATCACAGCACACTTTCCTATGCAATTCAGTATGTGATTACCTTGTTGATAACATTTGTAATTACAGAGAAGACACTGAACTTTTGTGAATAGATAGATTTGTGAGGGAAGATGGGTTACAAAGGAACTACAAGCCAAAAAAACTTACCTGTGAGTAAACCCCAGGGAATAAAATGGAACTTACGAGCGAACATGTTGAGCATTTTACTGAAAATCTCTGTGGCCGAATCCCCACTTGGAAATTCAATCTAGATAAAATCAAGTTTGAAAATAAACTGCACCTTTTCATCAAGGTTTCAACCTCCCCACCACAGCATGTTTCCAGTGAAGACATCTAGGCCTATCTTGGATTCAAGAAATGTAATAATCCCCACTACCACACAATCAGCTTGGCAGGTCTCTCCTGATTGGCTGTCATGCTGTGTTGGGGCGGGATCTTTCCCCCCCGCAAAAATGTGCTCACGATATGATGTAAGGGCATCAGCACGTCTACCCCCACCAAAGTTTCTGGTTAGTTATCGTTCTCTCGTGCTCTCGCAAGACCCGCACCACAAAAGCCCACCATGCACTGATTGGTTGTAAGGCATTTGCATCATGCTCCATGGCGGGAAATTTGAACCAAGACTAGATCCCTGATCCTCCCCTCCAAACTGGATCAAAGATGTGTTTTTTGAAAAAGTAATACTTTCAAGCAGGTTTGGCAAAGACGAGGGAGAAGGGGGAGAATGAGCACCAGAACCGGGATGAATCCTTGTTCATCAATCAGGTAGTGGGGAGTTCTTCCTGAATCCTTGATATTTCACATATCATGTGATTAATTGACCGTGGGGAATTGACCTGTAACAATGCATAATCTGGAGCAAATTCTTTTAATTTGTTTATTTAAAATATTTATATACTGGTTTTCCACATGGCTCAAAACACTTCCCACATAAAGTATTCTATGAAAAAAAATAACTTCTAACTTATACAAAAAACGTCAGGAAATTAAAATCAGAAATACACATGAGCACCAAAAAAATCACTCTATCAGCCAAAGGCTCTCTTTGAAAAGATACGCATTGCTTCTTTCCAAACAGTAGCAACAATGATGCCACTGTCTTCACCGCATTGGACATCCCTTTGCACAAGAATGTGGCTGCCACAGATGCAGTTCTGACCTCTTCCCCCGCCCCTCACCTCCATTAATATGTGAACTGCAATACATTCCTTGGGATCAGTTGCTTGTTTAGCCCATTGTAAGCGTGAACACAGCAGTCAAGGACAATTCTCAGTGTCCATTATTCATAACAGAGGACACATCTAACCAAGATGAAAAAATATTTTAGAAGCTGACTTGAACTTTTTTTTTAAAGAGCACAATTAAAAATAACTCAGAGAACAGTTTAAATATAGCACTCTGGAATTCTCTTTCCAGGAACTGATGATCTGTTTATATGTAACTTTATGGTCCCAGTTTCACAACAATTGTTAACAGAAGCTGAGGTTTCACAAGCAAAGGCAAAAGCAAGAGAGATTGTTCCTAAGTAGATGACCATCAGTGGGATATGGGAAGCTTGTGGGGTGGGCTTTTACATTGCCAATTTCAGATTATGTATGATAATTTTCTCATACAAGGCAGAACTTTTAAGTAAGACTCCTGTATGAAAGAAAAGGCAATATTGCATGTGCTCCAACTTTCCAGAATCTGTCTTCTTAACAAGGAAACTTCCTCATTTATATCAAGTCCCAACAGCAGAATTTGAATCTTATTCCTGCTATCAAATTCAACCTTAGTCTCAGCCCAAATGGTAAAAGGATTGGCCTTTAGTATTCAGCTAAAGGTAGATTGAAGCCATACTAATATTCTGTAGGGCTTTCTTACAAACTTACAAACTCCTTGCCTTCCAATCCTGATCTGCAACCTGTAGCATTCCTACACTGTGATAAATTCCTGAAGATTTAGACTGGAGCCTAAGAAGAGTGTAGCTTGGGGAAAAAAAGGAACCAAGCAGGGTATAATGCCATAGAGTCTATTCCCCTAAGCTGGAAAGAGATGCTGTTTGCATAAATGCTCTTGTTTCCATCCCCCACCCCCGTCCCCACATCTGAACCAACAGCAGGTTCTGACACGGTTTTCAGATCCAGCCTGTGAGCAGCTGATAAGTAATAAAAGTGGGTCATTAAATCCTCTTCTTAAATTGGATAGAGAGATGGGACTATTAGCTGAGCACTCTATATCCTTTTTTTAACATCAGGAAGGAAGCAGGACAGCCACAGCAGTATTAACTGCAGTTATCTGTCTTACATTCTTTAGGAGAGCTGTGTCAAAAGCAGTTCACTGAGGGAAGACCTGCTGGATTCAAAGAGCATCTCACGAGGAGGTCAGAATAAAAATAGGATGCAGAATGCAGGAAGCTGTGGACCTGATTTGTCTGTGGGAAGGGGGACTGCATATGAATATGAAGGGAAAGCTCATTAATCTGTGCCCAATGTATGCCAAGAGACCTCTACTCAGAGGTGGGACCCAGCAGGTTCTCACAGGTTCCCGAGAGTAGGTTACTAATTATTTGTGTGTGCCGAGAGGGGGTTACTAATTGGTGATTTTGCCACGTGATTTTTGCCCCTCCTCTCAGCAGTAGCACACAGAACTTGAAGCAGTCTAGCAGGAGGTGCACCGGTGTGCGTGGCAGCCTGCGCCTGCGTGCATTTGTTTCCCGCCCAAGGACCAGCACAGTGGCTGCGTCCTTGCCACAGCCCTGCCCAGGAATGCCCCACCATACCCCACACCACCATGGGAACCTGTTACTAAAATTTTTGGATCCCACCACTGCCTCTACTCCTTGGATTTTAAAGAAACAATGGCCATCCATAGTCACAACTGACTGAACTGGTGCTCAGACCTGAACTGGAAACCCCACCTGTACTTACCTGCTTGGGGTTGGCCAGTATTATGAGAAATCAGGCCTAGGACCTACGAAGTACTGGAGTGGATCCAACCTCCACCAAGCAGCCTTCCTCCAGCCTAAGAGGACTTCCTTCAATCTGAGAAGCTCTTCCTCCAATAAACGCACCACAAGCTGGAGGAGGGCCCCTTAGGCAGGAGGAAAGCTTCATACCTGGGCCAGAAGGGAAGGTGGGGTATAAATATTTTAATTAATAAATAAAACTTTGCTCGGTTGAGTGATAGGATAGGGGCAGGATCTACCCCACAGTTATTTAAGTGGAAGAAAATACAGAATATAGCTCTGAGAGACTATTGTGTAAATCATTTGAAAATAATTCATGATCATCAGGAAGACTGAAACATTAAGTAAGAGAAGGAACAGTTGGGGTGGTGAATTGGATGGTGTTGTGAAAAGTCCACTATAATCTCACTTCAGTGAGCTCTTTGAATTCTTTGACTTTCACACACATGTCACATTTGGCAAAACTAGCTAAGGAGTCTGTCTTCATATGGAGATGGAGCTCGCTTGTGTCTCACCCAATTTAAAAATCTCTGTGACATGGAAAGTGGATCAAGGCAGCAGGGGACAGGCAAAGGAGGCCACAAGGACATGGCCAGCTCCCAACAGACACTCACGATCAAGGCGAAAACCCTGTCCCAACACACACACGGACAAAATAAAATTTTACTTCTGCATTCAGAGCTTGCAATCGCTGCCTAGTCACACCCCATTTATGTGCATCTGATCACCTAACTGTCCGATGGCAGACACATGGAAGTGCACTCTGCACATGTAACAGCTGTCAATATGCAAAATCTTAGCGCTGTATATCTTTCCATAGGTACTGCCTTCCATGCTTCTGGCTTTACCCTTCCCGTTCCCCAAAGTGCAATTCAGTGAAAGTGGGAATTGCTGTTAATGGATTGAGCCCAAAACCTACAGCATGGATAGTTTCCATGAGCTCATTTATTATTTACTTATTTACTTCATTTATATGTTGCTTTCCTCCCCAGTGGGGACTCAGATCAGCTGGCACAGTTCTCCTATCCTCCATTTTGTCTTCACAGCAACACTGTAAAAAAGGTTAGGTTGAAAGTATGCGGCTGGTCCAATGTCACCTAGATTAATGAGCCTTCCATAGCACAAGTATGGACTAAAACTTTGGTCTTCCAGATTTTAACGTGACACTCTAACCATTACATTGCACAAGGCATCAGTGGGTACAATTCTCAACTTTTCTTAATGCAGACGCTATAGGTAGAATGTAATAGTACAGGTTTTGGTACTTCACTAACAACGGTGGTTTATGTACATAAGAAAGGTGTAGGTTTTCACCTGTAGCAAATCCAGGCTTGTTCCCTCAGTAGCACTGCATTTTCAAGGATATTTTTCTTGTGCACAGAAAATATGAGTCTTTCTCCAGCTACCAGGGCTGCTGTCATTTGGTATGCTATCTAAAATGTGGGTGCCATTGGGGTCTATGCTATTTTGTGGTGGGGAGGGGTAAGTCAGAGCTGATTTACCTCTGTAAGGTTTTCAAGGCAAGAGACATTCAGAGATGTTTTGGCATTGCCTGCCTCTGCATCATGGCCGTAATATTCTTTGGTGGTCTCCCATCCAAATACTAGCCAGGGCCAATCCTGTTTAGCTTCCATGATCTGAGGAGATCAGGCTAGCCTGGACTACCCAAGTCAGGGCATCTGATATGTGTTTATTTATTACTAGATTTGTACCCTGCCCTTTCCCTCATGGACTAGGAGCAGCTAACATCATTTAAAATAAATATAAAATCCATAAAACAAGGCAATAAAATTGTACCAACATCTACCTCACCGACTATGCAATTTCTCAGGCACTGAGAAAAAGAGGTGCCAGATGTCCAATAAAGATCAGGAGGGGGAGAAGGAGGCCAAGATGGAAAACCATAGCTGCCTCAACCATATGCCTGGTGGAACAGCTGTCTTACAAGCCCTGCAGAATTGTGCTAAGTTCTGCAGAGCCTGGATCTCACCAGGCAGAGTGTTCCACCAGGCCTATTGAGGCTAGCGTTTGAGTCAGGGACCACCAGAAAATTTCTGTTCATCAAGCAAAGGGGCTCTTCATGGGGCATAGTGGGAGAGACAGCCCCATAGGTACGCTGGTCCCAGACTGCTTAGGGCTTTAAAGAACCTTGAACTTGATCCACTACTCCACCTGGAGCCAGTGTAACTGGTGGAGCACTGGTTTAATATGCACTCACCAAGGATCCCGGTAAGGGTCCTCGCTGCTGGGTTCTGTACCAGGTGGAGCTTCCAGAGGAAGCCCAAGAGTAGCACCGCATACAGTGAATTGCAGCAGTCAAGTGTAGAGGTAACCATTGCATGGATCACTGTAACTAGATTGGTCTGAGACAGCACAAGTTGTTTTGTTTGCAAAGATGGTAATACTCCATGCAAGCTACTTGTCTCACCTGAGCCTCCATTGATAAGGAGGCATAAAGGAGCACATCCAGGCTCCTGATGGTTGGTGCAGCAATCAGTTGTATCCCATCAAGGATCGGCAACTGGCACTACCCACTCAGTCTCCCCCCGGCCCAGCCACAGGACTTCCATCTTAGCTGGATTTAACTTCAGCCAGCTCTCTATCAACAATTCCCCTACTGTTTCCAAGCAACTGACCAAATCATCTGGGGTGGCATCTGGATGATCATCCATCAGCAGATATAGCTGGGTGTCATTAGTATAATGACACCCAAGCCAAACTTCTGGATCAGCCAGGCGAGAGGGAAGATGTATGTGTTAAACAAAACTTGTGAGAGAATCGCCCCTTGTGGGACTCCGCGTATCAATGAATGGTGTTCAAAGGATGTCTCACCAATTGCTACCCTCTGACCCTTGCCATGGAGAAATGAGCACAGCCACTGCATGGCTGTTCGTTTAATCCCAGTGCTGGCAAGGTGGCTGGTCAAGATGTCATTTTCGACTAAGTCATATGCTGTTGTCAAATCAAATGATAACAACAGCACTAACCTGCCTCAGTCCAGGTGTCTCTGAAGATAATTGTGAGCGTGGTCACAGCTGTTTCTGTTCCATGACCAGGGAAGAAGCTGAATTGGAATGGGTCCAGGGCAGATGTTTCCTCCAGAAATGGTTGGAGCTGTTGTGTGATCACTTTCTTAACTCCCTTGCCCAGAAAAGAAAGATGAGATCCTGGGCACTAGACAGGATTTGACCAATCCAGAGATGGTCTTACAAGAGCAGTCTCACCATGGCCTCCTTTCAGGACCTCAGGGAAGGCACTGGTATCTGATAACATTCCCTTAGGGCAGGGGTAGGGAACCTGCGGCTCGAGAGCCGCATGCGGCTCTTCTGCCCTTGCACTGCGGCTCCACGAGCCAAGCCGCCAGCTTCATCCTTGCCCACCCTGCA
This sequence comes from Sphaerodactylus townsendi, assembly GCF_021028975.2. Classification (NCBI taxonomy): domain Eukaryota; kingdom Metazoa; phylum Chordata; class Lepidosauria; order Squamata; family Sphaerodactylidae; genus Sphaerodactylus; species Sphaerodactylus townsendi. Next base: position 48,028,080 of record NC_059427.1, read on the forward strand.
GGCAGCAGGGCGGGTGCACCAATTGCCCGTGGCCGGCCGCGCCGCGCCGCGGGCTTCCCCTCTCGCCTGCCCCGTTCAAGCGAGGCGGACGCTTTCCCGGCAGTCGGTGAGGCAGTGCCAAGGGCTTCCCCTCTCGCCCACCCCGTTGGAGCGGGGCAGGTGCTTTCCCGGCGGCCGGCGAGGCTGAGCCGCCGGCTTCATCCTTCCCCACCCTGCAGGCAGCAGGGCGGGCGCACCAATTGCCCCCGGCCGGCTAGGCCGCACCGTGGGTTTCCCCTCTCGCCTGGCTTGTTCGAGCGGGGTGGGTGCTTTCCTGGCGGCCGGCGAGGCCGAGCTGCTGGCCCCATCCTTGCCCGCCCTGCAGGCAGCAGGGCGGATGCATCCATGCGCTTCTCAGAATGAGCGGAGTAAAAGGTAAAAAACCCCAGTATATACAGTGTTATCTTTATTTTAAATGTCAAAAATTATTTGCGGCTCCAAGTGTTTCTTTTCCCGTGGAAAACGGGTCCAAATGGCTCTTTGAGTGTTAAAGGTTCCCTACCCCTGCCTTAGGGTATCCGTACTTCAACCCCACTGGTCTTCACCAGCCAGGATGGACAAGGATTCAAGGGCTTCAAAGCCTCGAGTCCCATATAATACAGCACAATTTTACTAGTCTCGTATTGCACCATTTTGTGACAATTTTTGAGTTTCTGTTTTATGTTTCCTTTAAAGTTTGAACTCTTTGCTGTACCATTCAAGTACAGGAGTGCTTCTTTATTGTATTTATTTACAAAAGGTATTACATTTGATCCTATAGCACTGTTCTGCTAACAGAGGCAATTCCTTATAGTACAAGGAGATCTCTGCCGATATAAGAGACTCTTCTTCTAGATTAAAATAAAACTATCATTTAAACATTCAAGCCTTGTTCTCCCACTATTTAATGGGTTTGGCAAAGTCATAATGTTCCATTTTCCCCATGATCTGAATAGGGATAGATCAATATCCCCTACTGCATCAGAATTATGATCTCCATAAATATCTGTTATTGTTTTAGAGACATTAGCCTACAAGCGAGATTAAACATAGACAGGCCTGTTTCTCCTTCGCTGTCACTCTTAATAATTTAATCCCACTTTCTTCTGGATTACGAAGCATCAAACAGTTCCACTAAGCCCTCTTGTCCTTTCAGTGGGACTCTGTGTACCTGTCAACTTCTCACATGCCAAGTCCAATGTCACTGGATTTGTGGAGGGGACAAACTTATAACACTTTGTTTGGGACAGATCCTACCTTGGCAGACACAGAATGCAGCAAGGGGACACGGGGGGTGGGAGTGGGCAGGGGAACTCTTGTGAAAATTCCATGATCCAGGAAGGCGGCAGCACCTTCCAACCACTTATAACAACAGGTGCAATGTTATATTTAGCTTTCTAAAGTGTTCCCATCAGATTTAGTATCTCAGACTATCAAGAACAGGAGATTGGAAACAGGGGATCCACCAGAGAAGCTGTTTTCCTGATCTGAACAGTCCTGAGGGGGCTATTTCTTGCTGCTTTAGATGTCAGAGTCTGAACTCTTATGGTCCAGACATGTCCCATTTTGTTTTCCCACACAAAGGTTACTTCTCAGAATGAATTCCAACCAAATGCTTTTTACCACATTGAAGACTGTGAATTTCTTGATACATTGAGCTTGGGTACAATAGTCACGTAGCTGCAACGGGTGGGGTGGGGGTACCGTGCCCTGGGCGTGCGCCATTGGGGTCACATGGGGGCAGAAAATTGCCCCCCCTCCCCCTGCCAGGCACCCCCCATGCCCCCCCACCTACCTTAGTAGCAGCCTGGCCCAGCGCCTGGCTGCTGGGGCTGCATGTTGGTCTGCGGGTGGGACCTACACTTTCCAGGAGACCTTGCGAGTCTCCTTACCACCCGCCTCAGGGAGGCCTCTGCAGGAGTTGGGGCTTGCAAGGACTCTTGGGAAGTGTAGTTTCCACCCTCAGACCAACGTGCAACCCCACCAGCTAGGCCTTGCTTTTTTCAGTTGGCTGAACTAAGGTAAGTGGGGGCACATGGGGGGAGGCCTGGGGGCCGCTGCAGGGGGAGTTGGTGTGCCAGTCCCCCCCCCCCCCCCACACACACACACAACTCTGGTGTACAGCAAAAGCAATTATGTATGGCCATTGGCCATTTTCACAGATATGAGACTAGTTTTGAGATGTGGCCTCTAAGAAAATGTGTTGTCAGAAATGGTCCTTATAGCCATGGGCCTATGACATAGTAAGTAACTAATCTGTGACTAAAGGGGCTTCTGAAAGACAATTGCTTGATGGGAATTGTTAGGGCCAAACCATATTATATATGAAGATGCCAGCCATGGATGCAGAGGAAACGTCAGCAGAGAATGCTGCTAGAACACGGCCAAACAGCCCGGAAATCACACAGCACTCAAGAAGGCATAGTTGCTCCAGTTCCAACTGTCTAATTTCAGGATTCATATCAAGAAAATTCACTGATCAGAATTAGAAACAACTGAATAATGTTGGTAGTGATTCTCTCTCTCATAGGCCCATTATGCATGGAATGCTGATCTCAGAGCTCTTCACTGTGCAGTAGGGTTATAGTGGCATCTCCTCACGTTTGTTTACACACAAGGAGGTCCTCCACTGCGCAGCTTGTCTGCTGAACTTGTCTGCTTCGCAGCTTGTCTGCTGAACTCTCTCCAGTCTCTGCTCTTCCTGGTTCTCTTAACTCCACCCATCAACTAATTCATAAAGGCACAGATCTCATCACACTCAGTAGTCTCAAGATTGCTGGTTTTGTTAAAGCCCTTTAAATTACTGTTATTTTTATATTGCAGTTATATTGATATCGTAGCCCAAAAATAATCAACCCCAATGAAAGAGTCAAAGCAATTTCCTAGACCACGCTCTGTTGAAGAAGGAGACCATGTCCTAGAACTGATATCCCCCCTTGCTTCCACACGTACACTCACATACTTCCTGCCACTGCTGCTGCCGCAGGAGGAGAGAGACTGGTTATTTCGATATTCCTGTATTAGATCTATTAGCATTTGGGTAGATCTAATATGGTACAAATGCTTGAAATTGAAATAAGGGGTAGTCAGGCACATATCCTAGACTTTAAGAAAGCTGATTTCTTAGAAAACTACTGAGTGTGATTCCACTGTTGAGAACACTAATGGATGGGAGTTTCTTAAAAGTGAGATCTTGACGGCACAATTTCAAACAGTTCCAATGAGGAGGAAAAATGGGAGTTGACTAATGAAACCAGGATGGATATTTAAAAACCTTTCAATTGAGCTGGGATTTAAAAAGAGATGTACAAGAAATGAAAAAAGGGGGAATCACCAAAAAGGAATTCAAACAATTAGCCGGGACATGTAGGGAGAATGACAGAAAAGCTAAAGCCAAGAATGAACTCAGGCTTGCTAGAGAGGTTAAAAATAACATAAAAGTCTTTTTTGCTTATGTCCATAGCAAAAGGAAGAAAAGAGTTATGATAGGGTCAGTCTTCTCCCAAACAGAAAACAGTGTTAAACCAGGGGGATATGGAACAGAAAATACAGTAGGGGAAATTCAGCACAGAATAAATAAAGAGGAATACTTGGGTAATTTAAATGAATTCAAATCTCCAGGGCCTGATGAACTACATCCCAGGGTATTAAAAGAACTGACAGAAGTAATTTCAGAACCACGTGCAATAATCTATGAGAATTCCTAGAGAACAGCAGAAGTCCCAGTAGGTTGGAGGAGGGCTAATGTTGTCACCATCTTCAAAAAGTAAAAAAAAAAGAAGACTCGAAACATTCCTGTCTATTCCTGCATTGCAGGGGGTTAGACTCGATGGCCCTTGTGGGTCTCATTCAGCTCTGTGATTCTAGGGTAGTAGGTAGCTGGTTGTTTCCTTCAAAGTCCTTCTGCAGTTCTGATAAATATAGATCCTTTTTCTATAGAGCTTTAGAATGCTGAGTTCAGCTGTGTAACAGAGAGGAGGAAACAGCATTTTAGTATATGCTCCCCAAACCCTCGTGTTTGTGATTGCAGAATCATTTATCTGGAGCTGTCAAGGACACTGATTATGTCACTGGGAAACAACCCAAGCAAACATTCTTACATCCTGACAGCTATTCTGTATCTGTAATGACCAATGTGAAAATGTGCCATCATATTTATAGCATAGCATAGGGTTGCCAGGTCCCTCCTGGCCACTAACAACAGATAGGGACTGGGGTTAACAACTCCAGCTTGGGAAACACCTGGAGATTTGGGGGTGGAGCCTGGGGAGAAGAGGGATGTCATTGGGGCACAATTCCATACAGTCCACCCTCCAAAACACAATTTTCTCCAGAGGAACTGATGTCCGTAGTCTGAAGGTGAACTGTAATTCCAGGGGATCTCCAGGTCCCACCTGAAGGCTGGCATCTCTCCATCTCTCTTTGATCCAAGCACAGAGAAGGAATCTCCTCTTTGACATAGACTTCCAAGCCCAGCTGGCAGTGACACATTGTAAATAAAATGGACTGACATTTTATAGAGTTCCTGTCATCCAGGAGGCCAAACCTGATTTATAATGTGCCTCTCTCTAGGCACTGATCTATAAATAGGCAGATTGTACTCATTCAGTCTCTTATAAAAGTGCCCGGCCTTTCAAGATTAATTTCTACACTAGACCTGAGGATCCAGTGGTTTGAAACTCCTATGATTAAGTATACCTTTTGTGGCTGCAGCTCTCAAAAGTTGAGATGTCTTCTGATTCTGAAATGGTTTTGAATCCTTTCCAGCTTTGGATGACGCCCTTGGGCCTAGCTGCCTTTGCTGCTCCTTAGGAGAGCGCTTTGGAATTATATTACCTGGTTTGGGATAGCTTTTTTATTCATGTGGAAATTGTGATTGCATTGCTTGTTTTGTTCATTTCCTGTCCTTAGCCTCATTCTGGTTTTTGGACAAATCTGAGGGATGGGAGGCTCAGTTCTTAACTTAGGGGATTCAATACCAAAGTAAAGGTTTTTCAAAAGGCTCTGAAAAATATAAGGAAGATAAGAGTTTCCAGGACCCCTGGGAACAGGTGGGGGGAGGGGTAAGTACAGGGAGTAGTGATTGGTGCATGTACACAATGATATAACTTCTGGTGCAATTCGGAAATGCCAACATTGCATCAGGGGGGACACTCTGGCACTTGCCTCTAAACCCAATGGTTTCCATAAAGTTTTGGGGAGTGATTGAGCTCCCCTCTGGTGTGATGCTGTCGCTTCGGCATCACCTTGAAAGGGATGTCATCAAATGAATGCAACAATCATGTCCCCCCACCTTTGGCCTTCCACCAATCAGGTGAGTGTTGGTGGGCAGCAGCAGGGATCAGCAAGGATTGTCCACCACTAGTGACCACCTAAGAATCCTAATGAAAGATATTCCCCATGACTGCTGCATTAAACTGTTATGGCTTACAGCCTATGCAAGTTTTCACTTTGAGGGGAGATCTTGGCCCAGTGTAGATTCCCACTTTACCTTCACACTATTCCTGTAAATCCTCTTTTATGGTCAAGATTTTGGAAGGGCATGGTGAGCTACAGTAGGAAGAATATTTGGCAAATATCTCCTTAAGTCACTTGTGCAATCTTTCACTCACAGAAAACTTGAGAGAGGATCTGTTTCTAAGTTTACAGAGAGAATACCTCTGATTCTTAGCTGTACCAGGGGATGGCTTTCATTGTCATTATACACTAGATGTGGGAGGCCTCCTACTGCCCATGATGTTTCACTAAGCAGAACCCAGGCCTTGATTCACTAAGGGATTTCTTATGTTCTTGAGAGGATTTGTCACCTCTACTGACTTGCCCCTCATTTTTACTTCATTGATCCCTGCTCATAAATTACAGTGAGAGCACATGCAATCCCTGTACAGTGTATACTTGATCGTTCTTTGTATGTGTGTTGAGTAATGCTCATGTTATAAACCAACACATATGCATCTTAATGGGTGATACAAACCCCACATTCATAGAGATACTGGTTTCTGATTTGATTTGTAAAGTAAATATGCTTTTTTCTTATGAACAGGTGTATACATGGTCAAACAGTATACAAATATGTGTTCACTGTAACATGGGAACTGGGCTATGGAACTACAGAATCTTTAATCCTATGTTTTAGAGAGGAAGAAGCACAATTTTGCTCTGGTTTAGATGGGTAATCCTTAAATTTAGGGCAATGTCCTTTGCCATGCCCCCAGAGACACCCTCACTATTTTCCTTATTTAAGCCTCAGTTGTACCTTAGTTAGAATGGGTTTAGTTGCCTTTTGTACAGCATTCTGTGGGAGGGAACCTTAGTTAGACTCTGTCCCTTTAAGAAGCCCTCTATATGCAAGAGCACTGTAGCATTCTTATTAGTTACCAGTTCCTGTTTTACAGTCAGTTTAGTTCAGGTATCTGGGGAAGACTGGAGACAGCAATATCTCAGACGTTTGAGGTGTTAAAGATCCATGGTATTTGAGCAATCACGTTTCAACAGAATTGCAAGGAAACAGAGTCCAAAAAGAGGACACCGGGAGATCTCATAAGCGGCAAAGCAGCGCAGACTTCCTTAGAAGCAGTTAAGGAAAAGTTGGTGTCTGCAAGTTCTTCAAACCATCTCCAATCGTTTCCAGCATCGCAAGTATTCATTATTAGTTAGAGTTCATGGGAGAAGTCAGAGTCCGAAACTTTCAATATTATTAAACCATTTTTGAACTGTTACTTATTTGTCTGTGGGTCTTACACTCTGCTCTGGCCAAGTGCAAGGCACCTGATGTTAGTTTGCTTGGGGAACAGAACAGTCCTTTAGTACTTACCACTTACATTAGGACCAGCTATTCCATACAATGCTATTGTATTATGTTCCAGTTTTTCAAAATTAATTCCAGATTTTTGTTCAACAGCTTCATTTTGCCTTTGGGTTATTCAAAGCTTTGACATGCACAAATTCCTACAGTCTTCACTGTATGATGCTTTTGGTATAGTATCAAGGATAAACAGTATAAGTGGAAAGTCATCTTGGTTAAAGAAGTGTACATGGAGATTTAAATCAATATTTCTCCTAGTTGTGGTATATTCCCAATAAGTCTGATGACACATAATGAACATTTGATGGCTGAGTGGTTAGATTACTCTTGTTTATGAATGTTCAAAGTCATCCCAGAATAGTTCTGAATGTGATATGCCATGAGGGTCACCTAATCTCTGGACCCAGTCTTCAGATATACAGGGGGACCTCCTAGCCAGCGTTGATGTTGTGGTCAAAATAGTATAATGGTTAATCCTACTCTGTCAAAATTCTTAAACCTCACTGAATGGTAACAACGTATTACTAAAATATAAGGTCTGATACAAAGCCAGTGTATATTGTCTCCAAACAGCATTGCTTGTTGGACCCTCAGGTAATTATAGATATTCAGCAGCTATGTTTACTTCCTGAGACTCAGAGATTTTAACAAACTTTCAGGCTGCTCACAGCAAAAGCTGGATTATGACAAACTGTGAGGTTTTGGCTGCCCTTGTACAAGCATTGTCTGAATTCTTTGCTTTGTGCTTCTGAGGCCAGAATGGGCAAAGCTTTGTGTTTCTAGGCTCCAGAGTTGTCCTGTGTTTGGATTCCTTTGGATTTAAGCAAACATCTTGTATCAGACTTGGAGACAGATCATACAAAGTGTTCTTTGCCAATCTTCATAATTCAGTAAACACAAGCTTTGGTTAAGAAGAACAGGAGCCACAAGTGGACTGTTTCATGGGGATGCATTTTTCTTCTCCCACAGTCTCTTGTTCTGAGATCAATGTCATTGAGACAGGGCAGGATATAAATCAAAATAAATAATCCTGAGTCCTGCCATCATTAACTGTACAAATACTGAATTCCTTACAACTTCTCCCTTACATTCACTTTGTGAATTATTCTGGCCTTTCAGTTTCCAGAATTATGATGTCACACATTAACAACCAAAAATACATAGACAGGTATCACACACATTGAGGACAAACAAAAGGTCAGAAGAGATGAAATAATTTAACTCACCAAATGTTCCCATATCTGAACAGGAAATACAGGTAACCAACCAGCGCTTGTTAAACCAACCCTAAGTAAACAAAGTGGAGGGAACTAAGGGGCCAGTGTAGACAACGCAATATTGTTGTGAGTGCCACAAAGACTTTGGGTCACATGCTATAGGTACATAGAATTCTGTGCTTCACAGGCACGTATGAGTATGATGATGAGTATGACTAGGACAATAGTTCTTTGTCCCCCTGCCCCCCAATACTACTTTTGCAGTCTGGGGAAACCACTATTTGCTCTGTTTGGAAATTTCCCAATAGATAGGCTATATTATTTCTACGTGGCTTGTCTTTTCTCATGGAATGTCAAAAGTTTATCTATTTGTCATACCACCTCTTACGCTTGAGATTCTAGCATATAAATGTAGTCTCCTTGTTCTCAGACTAACATTTTAATAGCTAAGACCACACTGGTTCTCTCACACTGATAACCAACTGACTAGTAGGAAGATATTATAAAACTAAATTGCCACTGGAAGTTGGAAAACCAATTAAAACATAGTGTTCTAAAAATTCTTTCAGACTTGACCATGATATCTTTATTGTGCAACTGCCACTCATTTCAGTAGGAGAATTTTTGGGTGCATTGTGCTTCTGCTGAGCTAGAAACCAGGAAGCTCTTCTAACATAGGCTGACCAGCCATCCCGCTTTTGGCGGGACTGTCCCACCTTTGGACAATTTGTCCCACATCCCACGGGTTCTACAAATTGTCCCGATTGTGGGGAGGCTGCTCCACTGCCTTGGGGGCGCAAGGCAGTGCGGCAGCCTCCCCCGATGTTCCAGCCTGAGGCTCATGGCCTTCTGGGTTGCTTCGCCGCTGTCAGCCTCTGTCACAGGAGCAGCAAACGGGCGAAGCCTCCCAGGAAGCTCCCGTATGCATGCTGCGGCACGCCTCCCCGGCCCCGACTGGCACAAAGGTCTGGTCACCTTATTCTAAAAGAATATATCAAAATACCGTATCAGACTCAGAAGGTCTCAGGTTTGATCCCCAGCACCTCCAAGTAGCAGATGATGTAAAAGACCCTTACCCTAGGCCCTGAAGAACCACTACCAGTCAGAGAAGACAACTGTAACTTCAATAGACCAGTGTGGTGAATGGCAGTGGCTCTCCAAGGTCTTCCCTGTCCCTCCTCCCTAAGATCTTTTAACTGGTATTAATACTGATTCACATGATTCCATATCATATGATTCAGATGCAAACTGAAGGGACTTTGACTGCCACTCCGCTCATCTTGAACTAAATGTCCAAATGTTCAGTGTACTTTTGGAAAACATGAAACAAGGTAATCCATAGAATGTTTTTTGATTACTAGTTATCTTTGGTATGGGAGGGATTCCACAGGGTTCAGTGGTGCACTCTTATTCCCCATGCTGTTCAATCTCTATGTTAAGCCCTTAGAATAAATCATAAATAGTTTTAGTATTTGAGCCCATTAGTCTGCTGATGACACCCACCTCTGCATCTCTTCATCCAAAACTAATGAGGATATAGTTGAAGGCTGGAGACACTCGCTGCCTGACAGCTTTGGTAATATGGCTAAGAGTGAAGAAATTGAAACCAAACCCTGACAAGATAGAGGTAATGCTTGTTGGAAAGCCTGGATGTTTCCCAATTTGATAGGGCTGAGCAGACCCTTTTTGAGTTGGTGAAGAGCCGAGGATTTATACTGGACCTAGCATTATCGTTGAAGCAAGTTGATGCAAATGCAAAACCCAACACCCACTTTCTTCCAACAAAGGACACTTTCACACATGCAGAATAATGCACTTTAAATCCACTTTCACAATTGTTTGCAAATGGATTTTGCTATTTCACACAGTAAAATCCAGCTGGGAAGTGCATTAAAAGTGGATTGAAAGTGCATTATTCTGCATGTGTGAAAGTGCCCTTCATTTGACTTGGAAAATAATTACCTGACCTTGATTTGGCTGATCTGGCCACCTAGATCCATACCACAGTAACATCAAGACTAGACTACCGTAATGCACTCGATACAAGTTTCCCCTACAAAAATCAACTTGGAAACTGGATTTAGTGCACAGTGCTGCAGCTGGGTTATTATCAGGAACTAGGTGGTGCATGCATATCATGCCCTTTCTACAGTCACTCTCAACTGGCTGCCTATTAGGTGCCTTGCTAAGTTCAAGACAGAAGCCATCACAGACAAAGCCTTGGACACCCACATATGCAAGGCTGTTTCCTATGCCCTGCCACAACATCCGAACAGGGGTTTCTACAGGTGCCATGCTATAAATGGGCAAGATCCACAATTGTCCAGACATGTGTACTTTTACTAGTGACCCACATTCCACAATTAGGAAGAGTCCCATACTTTTGGCTTTCTGCAAACTATTTAAATCACAACAGTTCAGGAGGGCATTTTTTTAAAAAACTAAAGGGATAGGGCTGCATTATAACAGAATGATTTAGGAAGATGTTTCAGCAGAGGGAATGGGAATGTGGAGCATACTGCTAACATGTATTATCTGTGGCTGTTTGTTTTTGTCTTGCTCTCACTGCATATTTTTGTTTATGTAATACCATTTCTTGCATTGTTCAAGTTGTCATGTTTAATACTTATGCTTTGTTTCAGATTTCTCCTCAGTTCTATTGCAGGATTTGTTATTTCTTCTCATTCTATTAAGTGTACGGGTTTACGTAATCTACCTTTAATCTCAATGAGAAAGGCAGACTATAAATAAATAACATCTTTGTGTGCCTTGTTTTCTGCAGAAAGTATAATTCAATATATATTTGTAGACTGGCTTCCTGCTTTTAAAAATGACTGAATATGTTTGTTATTATATATCTCACTGATATGTTTTTGTCCCACACTTTCTCCGAGGGCAGGACACCATGGTTCTCTATTGTCTCTCTTTTAACCTCATGGTGTCCCAAGGTCAATCTGTGACCTTCATGGCTGAGTAGAGATTTGAAACCAGGGATCCATCATTAATCCAGTACTTTAACTGCTACACCATACTGTCTAATGGGTAGGGTTGGACACATAGTCTATGGAAGATCAGATAGAATCTTAAGAGTTGGAAGAGACATCAAGGGTCATCTAGTCCAAACCCCTGCACAATGCAGGAAATTCACAGCTACCTTCTCTCCCCCCCCCCCCTCCAGTGACCCCTGCTGAATTCCTAGAGCATAGGTGTCAAACTCAGGCCTTCCAGGTGTTCATGGACTACGAATCCCATCAACCCATTCCAGCAGGACCAATTGGCCATGCTAGCAGGGGCTACTGGGAATTGTACTCCATGAACATCTGGAGGCCCTGAGTTTGACACATATGGCCTAGAGGAAGGCAAAAAACCTCTAGACTCCCTGGCCCAATCTGGCCTGAGGAAAATTCCTTCCTGACCCTCAAGTGGAGATCAGCATTACCCTGGGCATGTATGGGAGGGCTACAAGAGCTGAGTGCTGGTTCATTCTTTCCCATCCTCCCTCTTAGGATCTGCCGATATTCATAGAGGGTAATTTAAGGAGAGGCCTGTGCTTATTGGTAGAGCATCTCTTGTGCATGCAGCAGGTCTCCAGTTATATCCCTGGCATCCCCAGTTTAAAAAATAAGGCACGTGACTAGATGATGTGACAGGCCTCTCTCTGAGTTCTTGGGGGAACGGCTTCCAGTGTGTGCAAACAATATTGACTTTGATGGACCAAGGGTCTGATTCCGCATAAGGCAGTTTCATGTGTGACTAACTCCTTTAAGGAATTGTCACAGATGATATAAACTTCACTTAGATCCGCCTCAGAGAAGCTTACACATTTGCTGAGCAAATACTTGTGAGGAGTGAGATTTGGCACCACCTACTGTTCTTTACCCAGCTTTTTAATGCTGTTTGAGAATTCACTTAGCAAATCAGGGGGTTGGTCTCCCCTGCACCAAAGGACAACCAGTCTCCAAGCATCATTTCTCTGGCACAAATCCATAATACAAGTTCCTTTGATAGCTTCCGTCACAAATGTACATAAATCTCATGAGTTGTGAAAGGGGGGGAAAAAGTCTGTTTTATTTTCAAAGAGGTATGAATAAAATATGGCAATGGGTTTGCAGCACAGGCTTTGGTCCCCTGGAATTTTGATCAAATGTATCTATTTCACTCCCCACATGCTTGAGCCCAGACCACAATAACAGAGTATTGCTGTGAAGAGAACTATCCAACACAAAAGGCATTCCCTCAGGCATATTTCTGCTGGTGTTTCTCTCCATTTGGTTTATTTTATGCTTGACTGATACCCTATTTTTCAGACATACGCTCAAGGTAGAAGCCATAAAGTATAGAAATAATTGGTTTTCAAAGTATGTCCCAGGAACCTTGTGTTTCTTTGGACACTTTGGACACTTATTGAAACACTTATGATACCCAGCCCTACACACTGTGGGAGCCAGGGAAAGAGTGAGGATTAGTGGGGCCCTCGGACCCCAGCTCAAGTATTGTCCACATGGTTGGTCCAAATGGAACAAAATCCTATTAATGTAAATTCACATTGACTGTTGATCTCACAGTTTAAATACAGAAATTCATGGTTTTGGCTTCATTCAAACATTATACTACTGCATGTAGTACAATGCTGATTATGCAAGGAATGCTTACCTTGGGACTCTTCTCTGTACAGTGGGCTTGCAAAGGGCTCTCCTCGCATTTCTGTTTGCACATGAGAGAGCAGCCCAGAGCCTGCCCTGCAGCTGCTCTCTGAAGTCTCAACCGGCCTCTTCTTTTGCTGCTTCTCTTAACTCTGTCCATGAACAGACTTAAAGCACAGATCTCACTGATATTCTCTTCTCCCTTCCCATACACACACACACACTCTTGCTGCAAGAGAGAGAAGTTTGCTTTTTAAAACAGAGGCTTGTCTGAACGAAAGTTTTAAAAATGCCCTCCCAATCATCAGGGCAGAAGCAGAGTGGAGGAGTTGGGATGGAGCCAGAAAGAGACCCTGCTGGTGCTGTTGCTTTGCAAACACCAACTCTCTGTTTTTATTATAATAATTTAGTAATTCAAGCATTTAGAGAAGCAGGAAGGAGTCAGCAGCAGGGAGGAGGGCAAGAGGGAAGTATGCAAAGCAGTGCGAGGAAGTGGGGGGTATGAGAGTAGGCGGACTGACTGTGGACAGAGGGAAGAGGTCCAGGGCAAAGCTATGGTCATTGGCAAATCTGCCTGTTCCAGCTGCAAAGCAAAATTAAAGTCATGTTAGAAGTGGTCTCGCTTGCCACGGGGAGAATACAAAGTCAAAGCGAGACTTGAGGAAATATGCCCACACAAGAACTCTTGCAGTGACGCACATTTGCCCTCATCGTACAGCAGATGTTTTGTGTGTAATCGGCCCATTAGTACCTGGTAATATTAGAAGTGGAGCCATTGTACTATGTGGCAGGAGGTGAACAGTTTCTTCCTTTGTATGCCATCTCATATATATTGTCTGAATCAGCCCAGGATACAATCTGTGAGAAGATCCGCATCAGGGGATCCTCAGCAAAGGCCTAGTTGTCTTTTCTGTGTGGAAAAAGATTCCTGAAGTTTTGAAAACCATGGATCTAAATTACATAAGAATAATATAAAATATTACTAAAACAATAAAACTAAAAGAACATAAAATCAGTCAAAATCACTAAATGCACTGCCAGTCATTAAGTAACTGCTAATCAGTGTTTTAAACAAGGGAGAGCCCCAACTGCCTTATGAACCAGAGACAACTCCCCATTTCCTTTTTGCTGACATAACCTGATTCTGTCTCATGCTGACATCATGTTCACTTCCTGCTATTCTTTTGGCACTGTGTTTTGTGATGAATCCCAGGTCAGTCAAGACGTAGAACTCTGAGCTGGAGAGACTCAGATAAAAGGACTCAGCCTTCACTTCTATTCTGCTGTGTCCGACAAAGGGAGCTATGTCTCTAAAGCTTATACCCAGAAACTCTTGTTTGGCCTAGAGGTGCTACTGGACTCAAACCTAACTGTTCTACTGCAGACCAACACAGTTCCCTCTGAAACTGAGCTGAAAGGTTGTGCGGGTGTGGGCATGTCTGTCTGGGAGAGGAAGAGAAAGATGTCAGGCTACCAGAATATTGTCTAGGGTAGGAGTTGTAAAAATTAAACATGCTTCTGAGAATTTTTTTTAAAATTGCAGATACATTGGGCCTTTCCCCACTTTCTTCCATTCCCCCTATGCGGCATCCCAGGCGCGCGCCCAGGCGTCCCCACGACTTCGTGCTCTGCACGGGGTCATCAAAAGGCGCCCTTAAGAAGAGCGCCTGGGATGCCGCACGGTGAGGGGGCGCGACAGCGGCAGCGTCGAGGCGGCTGCGCTGTCGCCGCCCCTGTCGTGGGGAGTGCCAGGGGACCCCGCACTACTCTGCTCAAGTAGCGTGGGGCTTAAGGTAAGTGGGGAAAGGCCCACTGTGAGATAGGTACGGCAAAGCAATCTCAAAAACAAATTCATGTCACAAGACATTCAGACTGGCTAAAATTGGAAATGTAAGTAAATAAGGGCTGCATTTACACAGGAAACAAAAGGCCACATCTGATTGTAATAGTTTATGAATTTATTGCAGGAACAGGTTGGTTCCACCTCACTTCCTATGCCTCTGACTTTTAGAAAGAACATTCCTAATTTATGACCCTGTGACAAAGACAAAGAGATGGCATTTGGTCACTTTGGCACAATCCGTTGCCTCAGATGCGTGCTGGGATGTTGTTCCAGTGACCTTTTGCTTTAAGGGAAATCTCCATCCATGTGAAAGCACAGTTCATTTCAGCAGAGAGTCTCACAGGGCGTTTGCGGATGAAGTTATTACTTATGGGACAAAGAGCCAGTGAAGCATATCGTGGGGTCCCAGTAAGGTCATAATTTATTTGTAATAGATGTTCATTTAGTTGGGCTTTTGGCTTGTAAGCATGTTTGTGTCCACGCAGCCAAACATTCCCATATGGGATCCTAAAATGGCATCTCTGTTTTCCTAGGACCAGAAAGGTCAGACTGGAGGCAGCCATGGATGACAACCATGAGCTACATGTTTTAATGTATTTGGAAAACCATGCAGCATTAAAAGTGATTTTTCTCTCTCTCTCTCCTCAAAGCACCAGAAAGCTAACTTCAATGTGAGTTGCTTCCTACCAGGTTTTCTGCTGCTCTCAAGGGTTTCCCTTATTTCAGCCTCTCTCCCTCTTGGCTTTTATCAAAAGAGATCACATGATCCCCAGCATAGCTTTTTTAGTGGTAAAAAGATCACTTTTTGTAATAAATAAATAAATATTTTTGTGATAAATAAACAAACCAACCCTTGGTAATATTTAATCTTGAGTTCCTGACACAGACACTGGAAACCAAATAAAATACACTTTTGTTATTATCTATTTTCATGCGGCATTCACTGTGCCCTCCCAAGCAGAATGATAGTTTCCTAAGTTCCTAAGTGTGGTTCAGTGCAGGAGATCCATCTCAGAAGTCTAGATTACTTCAGGCAGGACTCTGAAAAGACAGCATCGTACTATCCTGAATAAATACGGTAAATACATTTGCCTTACCCTGAATCAAACCATTGGCCTATGAAGGTCATGATTGTCTACACTGACTCTCCAGATTTACACTTCTGTCACACGATTTACTACCCCAATCAGACAGCTGGAGGTGCTGGGGCCTGAACTTGGAACCCTCTGAATGCAAAGCAGGTACAGCACCACCAAACCACGGCCTTTCCCCTTTACTGGCAGCCCACTGCTAAATATCTTGAAATACTCATATCACATTCTAAGTGCCAAGCAGCTGTCCTGCCCCTGTGTTCTCTCTTCCCTCCTCTCCACAGCCAACTGCTTGGCCATCTAGCATTACAGCAAATGGCAGCCTATTAATCAGGTGCCTGGCAATCAGCTGTTCCAGCCACATGGCCAGAATAAAGTGTGTGGCATTGCTCAGGTGCTTGAAATTTCCTATACTTTTTACAGAATAGCAGGCAGTGGCCCTTCAGCAGCTGACTGAGTCTGGAGGGAAGTCAGAGCATTGCAAGTGAATGATGAACTGTTGTCATCAGAAGAAGGGAGTTGGCTCCAGGAGAAATGCACAGACATTTGAGACTCCCTGACGGAGCTCAGCCTTGTACTGTAATTTTCCTAAAATCTCTTCCCCGATGTGTACACGCTATTAGATTTCAGTAGTATCAATTGACCTTCAGAGAACTGAAATCCACAGCAGAAAGTCACTACCTCAGCTGAAAGGCATGCGTGGTTCAGCAGAAGTTCAGGCACCTCCTGAAAGTATTAGGATTACTCATGTTTTGTAGAGTACTAAAGTTAAAAAGTGATAGGCATTAAAGAAATACTTAAAACAAAGTGTGTGTGTGTGTCTGCGAGTGCACGCACATTATCTTTTCTCTCATTACGGCTTGCAAGAATTACCTTCCATATATTCTTCCAGGCTGCTGACTGCTGCAAGCACTGATTATCATTATAACATTTTCAATAGTGGCAGCCATGAAGAAACAACTTTTTGGTCTGGCTGGCATTTGCTGGTGTTTGTGCGGTGTGAGTGAATGGTGGCACTGGTGAGTAACCTTTGCTGTCTTGGCAAAGGTGGTGTGCCTGCAGGGTGAATATTTCCATATGCTCCAGAGACAATATTCATCTTTGGCTTGACAAGAGGCAGCAGGTGCTAACTGAAACAAACCGTCATGGATAGGCCTCATCATTGCAACTTGGATCAACATCAGTTGGTATTGCCCCAAAGCAGAAAGAATGTTTTGGGGCAAGCAAGCTGCCATTTCCCAGTGGATGCATGCCCACACTGGCTGGTGAGAGTCATCCAAGAGAAGATGGGTCCTTTTGCAGCTAGGGGGATCTGCTAATCTTTAAAGAAGTGAAGAAGGTGACTCTCGAAGCTGTGACCAATCCATTCAACTTCACCTCAAAGAAGCAAAATGCATTTAATGCTGATTTTCTTCCGGCAATCATTTTCACTCCAACCTATGATCCAATTTTTCTTTCTAAAGAAGTGGCTGCTTTGCAGCTTCAGGCACCCTTGAAAAATATCTGATTACTGGAGGCCGCCAATCTGGCTTTCACCCTATCTATGGAATGAGACTCCACTTGTAGCCCTGGTTGATTAACTTTACCTAGAGATAAGTGGAATAAACAGTACCTTGTTGATTCAATGTACACTTTGTGACACTTTTGATCCCACTGATTATGAGGTGTTTGAGATAATGTCTACAGTGGGTACTGATGGGGCTGTTTCACTGGTCCTTATTTGTGGCAAGAAGGTTCCAGAATATATTTCTGTAGGGAGATTTCTTAGGGTCTTCCTTGTAACAAGGCATGAAGGCAGAGTCTTGCAAGCAGGGCCGGAGCGAGGGGGAACTGTGCCCGGGGCACGGGTGCACTCTGCGCCCCTGCCATGCTCCCACCCCGGAACGCCCCTGCCACGTCCCAGAAGGCACCACAGTGGCGCCCACCCAGTGCATCACGCACACCCCCTTTGGCACTATGCCACTTCTTGCAAAGACTGTTCCGTATTAGTTTGTGAGATTGGAAAAGCCACCATGGCCATCTCAGGTCTCTGGTGAAATGTTCTTCCCTTTAAACCCAGGGATGCCATCAACAAATTTGAAAAACGTAACTCATGCTAGATGGACTTGTACACTCTATATCTGTGTTTCTGCACTTTCTGCTTCTATCATATTAGTTACCATGGGGAAAATCTGTCCCACTACTGTGCTCAAAGGATGGTGAGCTAAACTGCTGCCCATCTCCTTTACTGCTCTTTCAAAAGTAGAATCAGAAAGGTTTTGGTATAGATATCAGGCTTTGGTCATTCAAAATATAAGCTTATTGAACAAATAGACGTGTAGTCTGTATAAGCATCAGGATATAAAGAAACAGTGAAAACACAGCCCTCTAAACTCTACGTTTATTCTAAACAAGGGCCTTTCCCGCATGTATAGCTTACCCTAGATTTTCCTAGTGGCCAAACCTTACGCTTTGGAAACATTTTCTGTGAAATAATTCTGGACACTTCTCTCCCCCCCCCCCCCCCCCCATTGTTTAGGGGGTTCCCCTTCCTTGTATCTTCAGTCGCATTTATTCCACATGTTACTGCTGAAAACATACTATTATTTCTGATGAGGGTGGGAAGTCATCTGTGATGCAGAAGAGTACCCCCTTCCCTTTTTTTGCTCAGGTGCTCTAGTGTTATTGCGCAATTGCATTTTGAAGCAGCAATTAAAATGTCTCAGTTGGTAATGAACACTACCAACCCCAAACAGAAGCAACAACAACTACTACAACAGGCACCATCACTTCAAGGAACCAAAACACACATCACCCACCCACCCCCCAAAAAATGAAAAATGGGAAAGTGGCTCTGATCCTTCATGCCGGGCTGAGGAAAGATCCTCCCTCTACCTCTGCTGTCACAACCTTTTCAGCTGGGACAGCAGGAGGGGGTGGAAGAGTGGCCTGGACACCTCATGCTGGGCTGAGCAGCTTAGGATGAAAGTTTCCTTCCCCGACCTCTGGGACTGGGACAGCAGAGATGGGGGGAGAGCAGGCCTGATCCTTCATGCCAGACTGATGTACATCAGCCCTGCATGCAGGATCTGTCTCCCATCTTTTGGGTTTGGGTTTTTTAACCTGAATATTTTCAGTAAGAGCCAAATAGAGCTGATAGATATTGGCTGTACACGCCCTTATCAAGTTAAAAAAAAACACCATACCCGAAATTTACCAAAAGATTATATCAGGGCTGAAGCCTAATCACTAATTTAAGATGAAATTGACAAAGCTGATCCAATTGATATGTCTTGGGTTTGCGCCCTAACATTACATTGCCAATGCAATATGATAAAGAGAATTTTTTTCATTTGAAAATGGAGGACAAGGGGAAGGAGAAAATGGCTGAAGGGGAGGTTGAGTAACTATATGGGGGTGTGAATAAGGGCCAAGTGTTTGGTGGGATGGAGAAATAAAGACCATTACAACATGATCACATACTCAAGAAAAGCTGGCTCAGAAACAGATTTTTAAAATTGTGGTAAAAGTAATTGGAAAAACAACAGAGGAAAAATTATGGGGAAATGATTCTGGCACCAAACGGATTGTTGAAGTAACTGTTGAAGTTGCAGCATGAACTGGCACTTCTCCCACTGTCCTTTGGCACACGATCAAGATGAAATCCTTAGGTAAATAGTTCTACATGGCATGTATACAGAAGAATACAAGAGATAAGAGCTTAAGAGTCAGAATAAGAAAGTAAGGATAAGAGAGCTTATTCTTTGTGTCTGGAATTTGTGTAATGTTCCCTTGGGGCCTGTCCACCTCTGAAGTAATTCACAATCTTCTTGTTCCAAGATGGAAAAAAATCTATATAGAATTTTGATGACTCTCCCAGTCTCTTCATTTTGGTGTGACAATCTAGCAGAGCTGTTAGATAATAAACCTTTTGTTGTACTCCAGCTGCAGCCATTTGCCTAACAAACCCCAGAAGTGCTCTAGGCTTGGTTTTGATGATCCTGGCTCCTTTCTTCTTTGCCAGATACAGACTTGCAGCCAGGCTTGCAGTTCATAGAAAGAGTACTCTCCCATGTTTTTCAAATACTGATATAATGCGGGGGGGGGGGGGGGGAGTGAAGGGCATTTCTCCACAAAAGCCATGAAGTTCCATTTTGTTATAGTTCCTGTTTCTATACTCCTGGACAGGATTCTGTGAAGACATTGAACACGGCACAAAGAATGTATTAATAACACCCAGCTTTCCTTTTTATCCATTTCTGGTCTACTTTCTCACCCAGTAGCTGGTATGGTAGAACAATGGATTTACTGAACTCATAAAAGATTGAAACAATGGCAATCGGTAGGCCTTGACACCAGGAGGTCAATATTAATAGATATTTTGGACTAACAGACTTCGGATTCCTTTAGTCATACATTTGGAAGTACCTGGATACACTGCAGCATCAAGGGAGCACAGGTTACTATTCTGATTTGAATTACTCATCAATCCACCTAAGGAGAAGTTGAGAAGTCTTTTTTATAAGATTGAGACCTAGCAACCCTCATTCACATCTTTGGATCCTTGAGGCAAGATTGCCATGGTGTGCTGTATGTGAGGTTTCCCTAGGCAACCATGTGCAAGAATCAGCTGAAGCAGAATGTAGTTGTGCCCCCCCCCCCCCGCCCAAGATTAGCAGGCTGCCACAAGCCCACTTACTAGTATTCCAGCATCTATACTGAGTCTTTCCCCAAGAAAGGCAAACACTGTTCAGATATGGTCAGAGTTTCTTATTTGGTCTAGCATTTCATTGCAAAGGTTAAGCCTTGGTGATAGCGATTATGCACTGAAAATATTCATTTCAAATTTTGACAATGGCTTAAAAAAAATCTAGGCACTAATCAGTTACTCAGAACCTGTAGGTGGCTGCAATGCAATCCATAAAACAAGTATGCCTCTAGGGAAAAAAAAACCCTGAACACATGAAGAAATGTTAAGTCTTCCCAAATGTATGTATTTATCTGTTGGCATCGGTGCCACTCTTACAGATTACTGTCAAAGCAACTAAATACAATTAGGAAAATTCCAAACAGATCAGCTAGCCAGTGTTGTTTTCTCCATTAATAGAATGCAAAAGGCACTGAAAGCAAGAGAGAGGGGCGGGGGCGGGACCCATGGGATTTCAGTGTTTACATTCTTGTTTCGAAGGTTGATTCCCTAGTGGTGGGAAGTGTTGTCAAGTTGCAACTAACTTATGGTGATCCCCTAGGGTTTTCAAAGCAAGGGATATTTAGCTGTGGTTTGCCACTGCCTGCCTCTACATAGTGACCCTGGACTTCCTCGGTGGTCTCCTGTTCAAATAATAATCAGGGCCAACCCTGCTTAGTTTCTGAGGTCTGATGAGATTGGGCTCTTGGACAGGACTTTGTGGAGACATAGAATATAACACGCAGTTTTCTTCTTTTCAACCAGTTCTAGAGGTCTTCTTTCTCACCCAGCAGCTGGTATGGTAGAACAACTGATACACTGAACCCATAAAAGACTGAAACAATGGTCCTTTCTGTACAGCAGAAATAAACATCCTGAGGGCATTTTTAAAAGATCCGTTTTGGCTTTTAAGTTCACAACAGCCCACCAAAAATAGCCAGTCAAAAGTGTTGCCAGGCAAAACAGATCTCCCCCCCGCCCCACCTCCTGCTGCATGGAGCTCTTGTCAGTTTCACAGTTGCGCCCACCATTTTGTGTGCTTCTGCACAGATTCTCCATGCTTCTGTCATTTGGCAAAACTTTTCCACGGAGGTTTCCTCTGCTTGCAGCTCATCTGCACGCTATTTCCATGTAAAAAGTAAATGAAATAAAGTTTGTTTTGCCTAGCAATTTTTTCTTTTGTTTTCAGGGGAATGTTTGCGAAGCTACAATGACATGAATATGTAATATGTGCATATTGAAGTTTCCCTAATCATTGTAGCTTCGCAAACATTCCCCTGAAAACTAAAAAAAACTAGGAAAAATGACACCTGCATGGGATTGTTAGGCAAAACAAATTTTATTTGTCTACTTATTACATGGAAATTGCATGCGGATCAGCTGCAAGCAGAAGAAACCTTTGTGATTAACCTTCAGAGACTCCCTTCTGCAGCACACAAGATGGTGGGCACAAATTGCAAAAATGAAAGAGGTTTGGGTGGGAGAAATTAAGTGTTTCTTCCTGCTTTTGTTCACTCAGCAGGCAGGAAATGTCTTCAACATGGATAGGGGGCAGAAATTGCGAGTTCAGTGATTTTTGAAAAACCCAGGTTGAGAGAAATAAAATGGTCTGAGGACTTTTTAGGGGAGACAGCTTTGTGAACATCTTCCCCAAAATGGTTTCAAAAACATCCTCAAGATATTTTATTTCTGCTGTGTGGAAATCACCAATGATTGTCTCCTGCCACCCCCACTCAATGCTGTACAGATGAGAAGAAAGCAAGAAGTCTTCCAAGATAGCCATATTGTTTCTCAAGAGCCTGGTCAGAATGTCAAGAAGAAACACATACCCTGCAACCAGTATAATTTGTTATTGCTGTTGTGTCAACCCAACATCAAAAGAAGGTAGCCTTAAATCTTACTAATCTTAAATCCTACCTGGGTTGAGCATTCCTCCCAGCACCACCTCTGAGCCTGTTCTGTTCCTTGATAGTTCCTGCTAGTTCTCTGACAGCCATATGTGCTTTGGTTTCTGTTGCCAGGGTAACCACCATCCCATAATATGTTTGATGTATCTGAGCCAATGCATGTGAAATTTCATCTACCAAACAGCAACAGATTGGTGTCTTACAGATTCCCTCTCTCATTTCTGGCTGACACAGGCAACGGAAGAGCTCCAGTCAGCCTATGCAGGTACATGAAGTTTTCATTCTGGTCCTCTTAAAAGCACAGCGTTTATGCTTCACAAGCAGTCTCTCTGTCCTTCAAGGAACCATCTGTTGAGTGGGTAGCTGAATGCTTGACAGCTGGAGCAAAGGAGATGGATGGTTTTCTGTGTGCCACTGATTTATAATCTAAAGTTTAACCTGCGAAACCTTGAGCAGATCTGTCAAGGAATATTTTGAGGCCAGAACACTTCTTTCCTCCACAGGGAAAGCATATTTTCACAGCCATTTCAACCTATGGCAGCTACAGAAAAAGGCTAGCTTCACAGTTGCTTCACCAGCCATGCTGGTTGTGTACATGCGCCAAAAAGTGAACATGATAGTGCTAAGAATGTGCAGAAGGGCCATAGCTCAGGAGTGGATCATCTCCTTTGTATGCAGACAGCCCCAGGTTGAATCCCAGACATCTCCAGTTACAAGAATCAGGTAGTAGATGATGTGAGAATTACTATCAGTCAGAGCAGACAATATTGATTTTGATGGTCTGGTCTGACTCAGTATAAGGCAGCTTCATGTATTCACAAAAATGTGGTGACCATTGCTCTCTGGTGTTGATCACTGTTTGTGTTTACAGAGGCCTGTGGAAGGACCACCATTTTTTTCCTTGCATGCCATTGCTTCTACAAGGTTAGAGAGCCTTGCCAGGCCTACTACTCTGCATGGCCAGCAATTGCGAATGGGGACGCAGGACCCACAGGGCTTGGACCCCTGTGTGTCCTGCACTGCAATTGGCTAAGGGTTTGTCATCAGATGTTCGAACCCTTAGCCAATTATGTATTAAGATTGTGCAGATATATACAACAACAAACACATTTAACAGTGAGGATAAAAATAACTAAGCTGTAAATCGGAACTAAAACACATGTACAAGCATAGGTTCAAGATCCAGATATTACCGAACAAGACTGAGTCCAACAGAATTTCAAAAATCAGACTGCAAGATAAGGGTTTTGGTGAGTATGATCCACACAGAATCAAGAAGTGTCCCAAAGTCAGATGTAATCCAGACACAGGGCAAAACTAGAATGAAAGATCTTTCCGTTATGCTCAGTGACTTGTGTTGGTCTGATTCTAGATAACCAGTCAAATGTACATCAAATGATGTAATTCGACCAATCCGGTATATTGCTAATCAGGTTACTCAACCAATCAGGTGAGTTCACCTATTAGACCAAATGCTCTGCAGCAGCATCAGGTCCAGTTAAACACCTTCTCCCACCCATAAGCTTGGACACCAGTGAAATGGAATGGACCCTCCAGGATTCTTGTAGCCTTGAAACTGCCAGGCCTAATGGTCTGACCAGCACCTGGGTTGCCTCCCATCTTCCTTATCTGACCCTTTGGCTGATTCACAGGAGGCAGCACAGCTCAAACAGGAAATGAAAACCGTGCAGCTGAGAATCCCCCCACCCGAGACCCCCCCCCCACATGAGAAATCCCCCCACTTGCACGGCATGGTGGCTGCCTATTAGAGAATCCACTCAAATGGAAGCCGCCTGGGGAATCCACCATAATGGCGGACAGAAGGAGGTGGGAATTGAATGCTTCCTGCTTGCTGTAGTTCACACAGGAAAAAAGTCACAGAATTAGTGATTTTTCTGGCAAAAAGAATGGGCTAGAAGCATTTGGGGGGAAAGTTCTGTGAGAACTTTCCTCCTCCCCCACAAATGCTTTTTAAAAGGGCATCAACTTGTTTTATTTGGCCTGTGCAGAATCAGCTTTCGAAGGCACAAACAGCTTGACCTGAGCTCTAAGGGAAAGAAACTTCCACAATTTTTAACTAGGCCTCAGCCTGAACATTGTTTGAAGTGAGCAAGAAACTGCTTAAAGGGACCAGTTTCTTGACATATTTCATTTCCAACCCAATCTTTAACATGTTTAAATCGGTGAAGCAGCCAAGCATCATATTGAAAGAGGTAATCTCTGGCCCCGTTTTTCTCGGGTCTTTCGAATAATTATTTTTAGGATCATGTAGATTATAGCCTTTCCTAACTGGTGATCATAGTTAAATTTATGATCACTACTGGCAACCATATCTGTTGGCTCGCAACATGGCTACAGCAGCTGAAAACAAGCCCAGGCTAATTTTCCTGCAGCTGTCATAATCTTAGACGGTTATAAGAATCAGCCCTGAGATTTGGCTGTTGAGCATAAGGGTCCAAAGTCCCTGATCATGAGCAAGCATTGAGTCAGACTCTGAGTCATCCCAAGGCAGACTGGGAATGTGCCAGCTCTTGTGACAATGTCTCATGTCTTAGAAAGCAAGTGACTGGGGAAGGAAGGGAGAATCTAAAATTCTTGTGTGCCAGAGGGGGAACTTTTACTGACCCTAATAATCTGAAAAGGATATAATTGGAGCACTGCATAGTTAGAGCTTTCTGCCTAACTATTCCTTTTTCAGCTGAAGTTGATGTTTTCACCATGGGAGCTAAAAGCTATGAAATTCCTTCTTGAGAACGGTTTGATTATTTACATATCAGACCTTGGAAATGGTGACATGCTCCCAACTTTTTTTTTAATTGTGTGTGTGGAGAATTAATGAAGAAATAGCAGTTTTTTTGAAGTCAACAGGCTCAGAAACATAGACAGAATAGTGAATTCCATAAAGGCAAAGCACCTTAAGGTGAAGAGTTTCTCTCTAGGCTCGTACATGGACATCTTATAGAAGTGCCTCTTTGGCATCGCTTTGCTTGGATATTTACAAATAAAACAAATATGACACTGCAAATCTCCAGAGGAAACTAAATGCATGGATTGCAGACAAAGCTTTAATGCAAAGGCCCTTGACCATCCGTTAGGGAAGTGGGGAACACACGACAATACTTGTATGCCTGGCAAATTTATCAAGCACCCTTATCCTAAGAGACAGGTAATATTTTCTCCTTGACTTTATTTGAGCACAAGCAGTGACGAACATTATTTCCCTTGCCATTTGTTTTCAACGTGTGTGTTTTTGTTGGGGTGGGGAGTATTGGGGTAGAGAGAACATCAAATGTAATCGCAAGGTCAAAGATAGATTCTTGGGGCGTAGGTTTGAATAGTATTTGTTTTTGTTTCTTTTTGATACCTCATAGTAAACAGAAACATAGCTAAGTTTTGCTATGAAGAAATTGCAAATGGTGTGAAACCCAGAAGGGGAAAAGGAGGAATTGTTCCTGAATCCCTTCTTTAGTTTTTTTCCTTACCAGGCATACTTCAGCCATGCACGCAGCTCCACTTTGTCCCTTCCTTGGAAACTTCCCCTAGTGTGAGTTTTAGGTCTTCTAAATTTTGTCACACGCTCAGCAGATCCTGCCAGTGCAGGAATTCCATTGCATAAGATGTGACAGTGATCCTCATTCATTAACGCAATCCTGGGTAGAGAGGAATGGCCAGAATGTTTGAGTAGGAAGGTAGACAAATAGGACTGGAAGAGGAGAAGGGAGTCAGAATGCACAGACAACTGCCAGGGCTCACTCGGAACTTGTTGTACTGTGCCAGTTACCTTCAGTTTCCTGGCTTTATCTGAAAGGAATGAGGCATGTCTTTCCACGCTTTGTACACCCATCCAGCTGCTCCCAGTGGGACCCTGTTACAGACAAATAAGTTCTCCAAAGGCTCCCTCAAGCAGATCCAATTGTATGTTTTGGGAAGGAGAAGAAGAAAAAAGGAAGAGAAAAACAGATGGTGCGGTGCCTGAGATCACAATGTTCTGTAAGAAGTCATGAGTGCCGTATTGGCATTTAGAATGTGGGAGGGGGAATTCTCGCTGCATATTCTTGTCCAAAGCTGCTCCATCTTGTTCTACTCTTTGCTGCATTTATGGATGTGCGAGCAGAGACTCGTCACCCGAGACACAAGTAGGACAAAGCAAGGTGAGAGCTCAGTGATCCATTGGGCTTCAGATACATTTGTTCAGATCTTATGGTTAGTTATGACTGGCCTAGCACTCTTCCTACAGCCCCTAGTCCTTATGGCATTCTTGTATTGTGTGAGAGATTTGATGTCCTCAATACTGTATAGTTCCTTCACTACCAGCAGCTGGGTAAAAAAATATAGGACGCAGGTTAAGTTGCACTAGACTTTAGTAGATATGACATGGCGCTGCCATTTTCAGCAGTCATCTCACATGCTTAATAACACTGGCTTTGTTTTATCAGTACCTTCCCTCTGGATGTCCTTTTATGAACTTAAACTGAACATTGCAAATATTGTCTAATGTTCCCACTCAAACCCTGACCCTTTCTCCCACCTGATTTTCAACAAGCAGAAAAGCCATAAACTAACAAGCTCGTAGCATGCTGAGAAAATTAGCACTTGACTTTTGGGTGACTTGCTATCTCTCTTCTTACCCTTTGTTTCAAGTTGGTAGGAAATTAATCTGCATGAAATGCAGGTCATTTCATTATTTAAATGAAGGACAGACTTTAAAATGATGGACAGGTAAGAAGTCTCCCGTTTCCTCTGTTCTTTTTTAAGTAATTGGAAGGGTAAAACATTCACAAGGGCAGGCTTGCATGAACAAAGTGTTATTGAAAGCTTCTCGAGCCAAAATCTAGCGCAAGTGCTGAGCCAAGCAAGATCTTGCTTTGCTGAAAGTGGGTTTCAAATTAACTGTAAACAGTAAATATGTCAATAATGCTTTACTTCCATGCTGTTGATAATTGCTGTCTTCACCATCAACATTGGTGCATGATGCAAGTACAGATTCAACAATTCCTTGAAGACGCACTAGGAAAGTTTCTATCACTGTACCAACTCCTGAGGCTGGTTGGGTACAAAGCAGTGTCCTGTGTGAGGGAAAGTGGGCTGAACACCATCTCATGTGGCTGTAAAAAAAAGCAAGCCCTTGTGACAACCCCAGTCAGCCACAGGCTCAGCTGGTCTTGGAGATTTGGAATCTGTTCCGTGAGGCCTTAGGATAAGAAGCAAATCGCTGAGAGCCAGCATGGTGAAGTGGTTAAGAGAACTCTAACCTGGAGAACCAAGTTTGATTCCCCACTCCTCCATGTGGCCAGTGGACCCTTATCTGGTGAACCAGATTTGTTTTCCCCCTCCTACATTCCTGCGGGGTGATCTTGGACTAGTCACAGTTCATTCAGAACTCCCTCAGCCCCACCTACCTCACAAGGTGTCTGTTGTGGGAAGAGGAAGGGAAAGGAGTTTGAAAGCTGCCTTGAGTTTCCTTACAGAAGAGAAAGGTGAGTCATAAATCCAAACTCTTCTCTTCTCTAGTCACATACAAATTGATTTGTTTATTTATAGCCAGCCTTCTGCCATGTGGCACTCTAGGTGCCCTACAAGGTAAATAAAACACTGATTAAAAATACATAAAAGATCACATGAAGCCTGGAAGATTTTTTTTAAAAAAAACTAATCTCATCAGACTAGCATTTTGAGCTGAGGAATGGTAACAGGAAAGGATACTTAGCTCTCTCCATTCCCCCCTTATTGTTCCTACCCCTATTCCAGTGTTGTTTCCTCCATCCCTGTTTTATCCTCACATCAACCTGGTATAGTAGGGTGAGGAGAGAGACAGAGACAAGAAGAAGAGTTTGGATTTACAGCCCCACCCCCCACCGCCTTTCTTTCCTGTAAGGAGAGAAAGGTGGCTTAGGGCCTTTCCCCACGTTTCCCTTGGCTGCCGTCGCTGCACGCAATTCCCAGCGCGCGGCATCCCTGGCGCGCGCCTAGGCGTCCCCACAACGCTCTGCGCGGGATCATCAAAAGGCACCCTTTGCAAGGGCGCCAGGGATGCCTCACGCTTGAGGGGCTGAGACTAGCTGCAGCCGCCCTTCCTCCTGCGGAGTGCGCCGTGGAACCCCACGCCATCCCTCCTCAAGAGCGCGGCTTAAGGTAAGTGGGGAAAGGCCCTTACAAAATCTGTTTCCCTTCCTCTCCTCACAACAGACACCTTGTGAGATAGGTGGGGCTGAAATTTCTGACAGAACTGTAACTAGCTCAAGGTTATCCAGTAAGAATGTAGAAGCGGGGAAACAAATCTGGCTCACCAAATAAGTGCCCGCAGCTTATGTGTAAGAGTGGGGATTCAAACCCAATTCTCCAGATTAGAGTCTACCTGCTCTAATCTGGAGAACCACCACACCACACTGATGGGAGACAGAAAGCACAGAAGTAGGCCAAGTTCACCCAACAAGCTTTCTGCAGAACAGAGATTTGAACTGATGTCTCCCAGATCCTATTCTAACACTATATCCACCATAGTACACACACATTCATTTTAAAAAAGCTATTGTAGCTCATTGCATTATTTGTGTACAACTGAGTTTGTCCTGAAATCACAAGAAGATTGCAGGCACACTTCCTCCACTCTGCCTTCACAACATACTATGATGAAGGACTCCTGTTTCACATAAAAAGCATTTCCTGAGAGGAGTTGCTGTTTTGGCCCAGAGGGAATGGTTAGCTCCTTGCAGCACAGTAGTCATAATCCTGTCCCATGATCTGCTCAGTATATGAGAGGGCAGGAACAAGGTCTTACATCCCAATGTTGAGCATGTTTATTCAAAATTAAACTCCATTGAGAGAGACTTACTTATTCCCAGTTAAGAATGCATAGGGGATCGCAGCCCGCAATGTCAGAAAAGTTCTAGCACTTGTTTATTTCTATGCCTGTCAAGGTACTCCCTCATTTAGCTGTCTGTTGCATATACATAATCCTACAACACACATTCATGTAGTTTCATTACGGTCCCCTACTCTTCCATGCAGAGCAAAACAGAAATGCAATCAATCAAATATTCCTGCGCGAAGGAAACAATGCTCTTATGTGCTCCCTACAGCATACAAAAGCACGATTACCATCTGGCAACAAGAGAAGAGGAGCAGATTAATTTAGATTTCTATCCTATTCTGCCTCGAAATCTCAAGTTAATGGACAACAGGAACTTCAAGGAAAGGGCAAAAGCAAAATTGATAGGCAGCATTTCCAGTTGGGTTTGCAGATTGCACTTTCTGCTGGGGAGGATCTTTCTAATTCTCCAGCCATCTTGGTGAGTGGGAAAGGAAGGCAGGACATTCCTTCTGTCAAGCACTATCCTGAGCAGCAAATAGTCTAGAGGCAGAGTGAAACAGTATCTTCCAGTCTTGCATAAAAGATAGAAGTTGCACCCCAGGGTGACTCACCATTGGTCTTCTTATACCTCTCTCTCTCTTTCTCACTCACTCTCTCTCTCTCTCTCCTCCCTAAATTTAGTGTATAGCTGCTTCTGTATTACAGCGCATATCATGTATCTGAAGCATCTAGCACACAAAAGCTTATGTGTCAATAAATCTGTCTGTAAACTGTCACGAGACTCTATTTTCCGCAGCCATAGCAGCTATTTCTCATGTAAACTTTTAAACGTGAAAGGTAAATACATTTCTTTGAATATATAGTAAAGATATAGCTGCCTTTCATAGTTTACATTTGCTGACTGAAAATAAATATGCACCATGGTGGCTTGAAAAGACTCTTAGGGCGGAGCAAAATTTCATCTTAGCAAATGTGGGTTCTAAACTGTTCCTCTTTTGAAGTAACACAAGACAGAAAGGGCGTTTATAGTAGAGAGTTAGTAAATGGGGGTGGGTACACATTGATTCTCCCTTACAAATGCTTTCCCGAAACTCTTTTCTTTGAGGTGGACTTACTTATGGATTCAGAGTCTGACTAGAAAAAGAAAGCATGAACAGCTAGGGAATGCAACTGAATTAAATCTGTGGGGAGAAGAAGGGTTAACCACACATACCCTTTTCAAAGCTCCCCTGCAAATATAATGCCCCTCCTCTGCCCCCACCTTAAAGTAATCCTGTGTTTTCCTCATAATGTGTAGTTCTGCCCTTACAATAATACCATGTTTCCCCAAATATAAGACAGTGTCTTATATTAATTTTTGCTCCCAAAGATGTGCTATGTCTTATTTTCAAAGGATGTCTTATTTTTCTGTGTTCTGTTCGTTGGGCATGCTTCCAAACAAAAACTTTGCTATGTCTTACTTTCAGGCGATGCCTTATATTTCGCACTTCAGCAAAACCTCTACTACGTCTTATTTTCAGGGGATGTCTCATATTCGGGGAAACAGGGTAGGCAGATTGAACTTACAGGATTCCCTTTGTGTGACTGGACAATGTTTAAAGTTATATATACCTCCTGCCTTGTGCCACAAAGAAAGATAAACTGTACCCCATTCCGCACAACACAAATAGAACCATTTTAGCTTCTTCTTCTTTTGTCTGCATAGAATGGGAAAAAATGTGTTTCAGGGGAAACTGGTTCTTTTGTTTGGCTTTTCCAGCCTCAGCTCTCGCTTTTGGTTTGTGAGCAGCTAGAAGATACACTAGAAGATACTCCCTGAGGGAGAGGCAAATCTGCTGGCTTCCAGTCGCTGCAGTGCCCTGTGGTGCTCCCAGCTGCATCGGCATGGTGGGGCATTCTGGGGGTGTTCCAAGGGTGGGACCAACCTTAGTTGGCCTCCAGAGCCTGGCTGGTCCCTGTACACCAGCAAAAATGACAGCAGAGATATGCCACGATTTTCGCACTGTGGGAAAGCCCTTTGGGAAGGCCCTTTGGAGTGGGCGGAATGGCGCTGAAGCGGTGCTGTCCCCTTCCACTTGACAGCTCTGGATTGCACTATAAGTGGAAAAAATTGTCTGGATCCAGCTGAAAGTGTGCCTTTTGCAGTTCTCCAGGACCATGAAGTAACAATCAAGATCTTTTAAGATACACACATGAATGACTCAGCTACCTGTATTTACATCAGTGCTGTGATAATGACCACTGAGGGACTGGCATTGATCACATACTTAACAGAGGAAACCTTCAAGATGAAATTATGCAAATGCACATGTTAGTTAATGAGATCTTAAGCTGTTCTACATCATCCTCTGGGAATTAAATTTAATGGGCGAAGCAACAGAGCATTTAAAAGGGAGTCTCTTGTGTCACTTTGCGCTGAGCTTTCAGAAACCTAACACCTGAGTTGCCTGTATGTCAGGCACAGTTAATATCCCTAGAATTTTGTGTTGCATTTATTCTATGTTCAGAAGCAACCTGTATAGCAGGGCACACTGAAATGCCTGGTTGCGACTGCCAAATGGCATCGGAGAAGGAAAAGGAGGGCCACACAAGCTACTAGCTCCCAAACAGGAGGATCTAACTTGTATACACTTTGTGCACTGTGACACTGCAGCTGAACAGAGGCTTCTATACTAGCCCCTGAAGATTATGCTACAGGTTCAGCACCTGAACCAGGAGAATAGGACTTCCCCCCACACATACACAATGGTGACAACTGGTAAGTGCTCTCTAAACGATTCACGAAATAACTCCTAGCACTTGCGTCAGATGCCCCTGTAAACAGTGAGTAAAAGTAAAGGAATTCCTTTGTGCAAGCACCCGGTCATTACTGACCCTTGAGGTGACATCACATCACAATATTTGCTAGGCAGACTATGCTTATGGGGTGGTTTGCCATTTCCTCCTCCAGTCATCTACACTTTATCCCCAGCAAGCTGGGTTCTCATTTTACCAACCTTGGAAGGATGGAAGGCTGAGTCAACCTTGAACTGGATACCTGAAGCCGACTTCCGTTGGGATCAAACTCAGGTTGTGAGCAGAGCTTTAACTGTAGTACTGCAGCTTATCACTCTGTGCCTTGAATGGGTAGGGATAACTAATTCATGGCAGAAAAAAATGTACAAAGGAGTGATTCCAAGTTACTTTTAGCCTAACATGGGGACAGATGGCAGTCTTAAAGAAAATTTTCTTTCTTCAAATAAAAGCCTTACAAAAAAAATTAAACAAATTCCACAGTTCAAAAAACCTCTGAATTTGTGAAATGTGTAAAAACAATCTAGGAACAAAATGCATCCTCGTATTTTCATGGCTTGTTCGGATATGAAACTATGCATCCTAAGCAGAGTTACACTCTTTGAAGTACACTGCAATTAACAAGCTTAAAAGGGTGTAGCATGGCACTTTAAATGCCAGACCCTAAAATATGCTAGTACCATATCCCCTGCATGTTTGACCTATACTTGTCGCAAAACACACTACCTGGGAGCAAGCAGATTCCATAGCAGACAGCAATTGGTGGAGTATAGCACAATATTTCTGCTTGTTGCCAGTGTCTACAGATAAGTATGACACTGAGAAAGATAATTGCCATAAGCTGTATCTTGGAATGACTCATACTTTTGGAGTTGTTTGTAACTATGGGCTCCAAGGACTCAAAAACTGAAACACTGGCTGGATGCTCTTAAAACTGATAGTGGGAGAAAGTAATGTTAAATTAGTCCAGGAAACATAGTAATGTGTGTGTTGAAAAAGAACTAAAACAACCCTAATGTGTCTAAGGCCCTTTCCCCACTTACCTTAAGCCCTGCGCTACTCTCCTCAAGTAGCGCGGGGTCCCCCGGCACTCCCCACTACAGGGGCGGCGACAATGCAGCCGCCCCGATGCTGCCACTCTCGTGCCCCCCTCAGCTAGCATCCCTGAGTGCCTCCTCAACGGGCAGCCTTTTGATGACCCAGCTGCGGAGCCGCTGGGTCGGGATGAACCTCCAGGCGCGTGCCAGAGATGCCGCGTGCTGAGAGTAGCATGCAGTAAAGGGCAGCAAAGGTAAGTGGGGAAACGCCCTAAATCACCTGCCCGAGATACCTGAGCTCATGGGAACAACCTGGGGCAAAGCTACCAGTATGTGACTTATGAGATCAACTATGATTAGGAATACAAACCTCCAGTTGGATCTGGGGATCTCCTGGAATTACAGCTCTTTCGAGGGCAGACTCTATGGGATTGAACCTCCCCTTTCTCTCTGTACTCCTCAAGCTCCACCCCGAAATCTCCCAGAGTTTCCCAGTCTGGAGCTGGCAATCCTACCCCCTACCCCACCAATGGCCAGGGAGGACCTTAGCCACCCTTTGTCACAATAAGTCATAGTGTACAAATTATGAATAGTTAGACTCTCTAAACTGAACAACATGAACTCTAGGTCACAAGGGGAAAAACTGTACTCCCTGTAACAACCAACCCTTGGTACGACAATGTTCTAGAGTAAACTCTTCAAGAAATTGATCTTGCTTAGCATACTTATAAAGAGATAATAAATCAATCAAACAACACCCCCCATCTCCTTTACATTTGCCTCATGTGTAACCTTCAGCTTCCTCCAAGGAATGACAATGCATTCAGGGCTATGTCATTTCAGCCCATGAGGCTAGGTTGAGAGAGAGAGATTATAAATTAATTCCAACTTTTCCAACATTTTCAACTTGGTGATATCTACAAAATCTGCTTGTATCTTGGTTTCAATGCAACTATTGATCCATTTTTCACCATTTCCCACACTGGCTAATGAAACACTTTCCTGGTTGGGGCTTCAACCTTTCCAACCCAGCCCATTTCTTTTCCTTGCATTCTTCAGCTTGTCTAATTTCTTCAGCACTGTTTTTTTCAATCATATTTTTATTAATTTTTATCACTGCCAAAGCACACCACAAAAAAGAAAGTTAAAAAAGAACATCATACCATTTAAAAACAACACATAAACTAGTATTCGAACAGTATATATCTATGTACACAAATACATGAAGTGGATCTTAATTTTCAATAAAGTATAAACATGATATAAATTTGAGAGAGCCTTTTATCTGACATATTTCACGTACATTCTTCTGTTCAGAAAACACACCTTGCATGTTAATTAAACAGTTACTAATAGCCTTGGCTACTAACGTATCCATTCCATTGCTCTACTTCTAATTTTAATGCCTGATGATTCTTTAAAAAATTCTTCAGTGTTGTTTTGACCAAATTCTTCCTTTCTTTTTTGCTGTTCCTAACACTGGTTCCCTTTTTGCTGCTTGCATCTGCTTTAATGTCTATGTTGACCTTTAGATGCATTCATATCTTGTTCATTGCAAAATGGCTGCCCTGGGAGACAGGATCAGTCATCAGATGGCTGCTCTGGGAGTCAGTTACAAAAGGTTGGAAGGTCCCAAGCCAAGCATCCTCCTTTAATAGGAGCAGCTATTTCTGAACGAACAGGCCCTGTAGACTAAAAAGTGATGCTGTCTGCTCTTGGAAGCACCTTTTGCTCAAATGAAATGGAGGAAAGACAGGATTGGCTCTCTGCTTTGGGCAGGAGGTATTTGGAGAAGGCTCAAGTGGGCACCATGAAACAGATCAGTGGGAATCAGGGTACGCATGGGGGATCACTTCCTTTTGGGCATACTTTGGCTTACATTGGTGGAAGAGATTCAGGATAGATAAAATGGAGTACTTCTTCACACAATGAAGAATCAGTTATGGTGTTCACTGCCGCTGGATGGAATAGCTGCTATCTTAGATGGCTCTAAACAAGGGATTAAAAAAAGTCGCAGAGAACTCAGCTATTAGCTATGATTGCTAAATGGAACCTTCTTGTTCTATATCAGTTGCTATAGAGCAACAATAGCAGGTGGCTTTGGTTTCTAGGTTTTGCCTGCAGGCTTTCTTAGGGAATCATCTGATCAGCCACTGTTGGAAACAGGATGCTACAGTAGATGGACTATTGGTCTGATCCAGCAGAGCTCTTCTTATGTCCATGTGATGCAGTATTATAACTTTTTAAAATAAAGATACATAGGTGCATGTTATTATCCAGAGACACTTGGGAGTGAGCCATATCAGGTTAAATGGGAGGTTATTTTGACCACATGAAGATAATCATATATGCTGGATGCAGGCACCTTTCAGATCTTGCTGTTTAGGTGCACTGCAACCTCTTCATGACAACCTCTTACAGCCATCATAATTGAGGGTTGCTCAATAAAAGTTTTACTGCTTAAGTGACACTGTAAGCAGAGAGAGATTGACAAGAATGAAAATATCAGGATTTGGGAGCAGCATCACATAAGAGTCTAATCTCCAGCTAGATAAAGCGAGTAGACTTTGTCTATTGACAACTTGAACTTACGCCAATGGGGCTAAGTAGCGAGGGCACTGTTCTGGCAGTCAACAGACCTGGACATGAGGATAGCTATCCTGCCAAGGGCACATGACCTTGATTGTTTCTTTATCCCCTACCCTGAACTGAAGTTACCATCTTATCATCAAAAGCCACATTGTTATCGTTACTCTGAATACTGGAGCCATTCCAAAAGCGTAGCCATATTAGTCTGCAGCAGCAGAGAGATTACAAAAAGGCTGGTGTAGGCTCTTACTTAATTGCCATTTTAAAAAAATCTGGCGCCAGCCTTTGGAATGCATTTGCCTCCCATCCTTCACCCTTGCCAGGGTCATGGAAAATGGCAGCCCCCCCCCCCCTAGTCACAGCAGTTAATGCTAACCAGGGCTCCTATTTAACCAGTAGCTGACCCTAAGGTTAAAAACTTTTTTGAGGTTAGAGCTACTTGTAATCAAGCATACATTCCCCTTAACTAAAGCAGGGGAATAATTCAGTCCAGAGAGAGAGAGAGAGAGAGAGAGAGAGAGAGAGAAGTCCAAATGTCTGAGTCAAGTAGAATACAACTGGAACTTTTATAAGCAAAGAACAAACAAAAAACATACCCAGCAAGATCCGTAACAAGAATTATAGCAGATAATCTCTTAATATAAGTGCAGTTTGAGATGTGGGATTGGGAGATAAGGTGGTTGCCCCAAGTTTATCCAGCAGGCTTCATGTAGAGGAGGGGGAATTGAACCCAGTTCTCCAGTTCATAGTCCACTGCTCTTACCCACAACACCATGTTGACTATCTCTAAGAGCAAAAACAACATGTGGAGCCTTTCTTTGGAACAAAAGCACTCCTACTATCTTCATTCAGCTACAACTAATCAAATAGTGGGGTTATGATTATTTGGCCTGGTGTTTTTGAGATAACAGCAAAACTATAACCCAGGAATACCTTTTTAGGTCAACAAGAACAGGGGAAGCTATGGATCCAAGATCAAAGAACAGAGGTCATTTACAGCAGTCTTAGCTGGTTGAAAACAACATGTAAAGACTATAAAACCTCAGCCTGTTGAATAATATTGTTGTTTTGCAACATACTTTATGGCAGAAACTCTGCTTCTTTTCCTCTGTGGGGTTCTAACCTTGTGTTTGCCTTCAGAAAAATATGACTAGAACACAGAGAAGAGAATATCTCATAAGCATAACTGTGGCCCCTTCCACAAATTCAGAATAATGAACTTTCAATCCACTTTTCAATGCACTTTGCAGCTGGATTTTACTGTGCGGAATAGCAAAATCCACTTTCAAACAATTGTGAAAGTGGATTGAAAGTGTATTATTCTGTCTGTGTGGAATGGGCCTTAGAGAGGAGGCATAAGTAAGTAAGTCAGCATACCACTAACGACTGTGAGGGGCTATGCATGCAGAACATCCCAGGTTCAAGCCCCAGGATCTCCAGGAACAAGGACCAAGTAGTATGGGATGTAAAAGACCTCTGCTTGAAATCATGGAGAGCCATTGCCAGTCAGAACACCCAGTTCTGACCTTGATAGTTCAATGATCTGATTTAGAATAATGCAGCTTCGTGTGTTTATGTATGTTTCATAATCAGAATGCTAGGGACAAAGGAATAATACCACGTGCTTGCAAGATATTCTCCTCTCTGTGGAGTTCTAATCATATTTTTGTGAGCGCAAACACAAGGTTAGAATCTCTGGTGTTATCAGTGATGGTCATAGTTATCGGGGGCAACTTTTTAAAAATGTACGTCATTTATACCCTGCCTGTCCCCAAAGAAAACACAGAGTAGTTCATCATTCTCCTTTCCTCCATTTTATCCTTACAATGACTCTGTGAAAAGGGTTAGGTTGAAAGTATGTGACTGGGCACCTAGCAAGCTTCCATAGCAGAGTAGGGATTGGAATCTTTGATTCAAAAAGTCAAGGATGGACACCCAAAATCACTGGGGGGGGGGGAGCCACCCCCACTGCACAGTTGATTGTTGCCAGCTTCCACTATGACAGCAGAGCCTTCTCAGACTGAGACAGCTCAGGAGATCAGTAGTAGGTCAGTCGGGCCCCATCCTCCGTAAAGAAGGGAGGAGAAAAGGTCAGCCTGCGCAGTTACATGTGACTTGGCCTGAGTGCCCTCCTCTTCACTCAATATGGGGTTGGTCCAGGCACTCTCCTTCCTGTGCAGCAAGTAAGTTGGCCAGATGCCTTCCTCTCCGTGCAGTACCCTCTTCCCCACACAGCACGGTGCTTGTCTAAGCTAGGCAGACACCTCTTTTCTCACGCTGCAGGGCCTGCTTGGTTCACAGCTCTCCTACTGCCCAAAGGTGGATTTCCTCTTGAAGTGAAGCTGAGTGAAGTCTCCGTCACTACAATTGCAGGGGCTTCAGAGCTGGGGTAGGAGCAGCTGCCTGAAGGACTGTGGGGGAGAGACAGTAGGCTCCTCATTGTGGGGCCTCAGGCAGTTGCCCTGGATATCTGGGGGAAACAGTGCCTGGGATGTTACCTCTCAGACTGTCATGTAAAAGAACCAAACTTCAACTAACGGCTTAGGTTTCTGTTAGGGAAGTAGCTATAATAATTCTGGTAAATTTATAGAATACAGGGTCTACATTTAGCCTATGAAAGAAGGAAAAATAGGGCCATTGTGCTGTTCCTTTTTTTTTTTGCTGCTGGCATCTGGCCACATTCATGAGGTCTGAGTCTCTTCCATGTTTACTTCCTGAATTCCAGTGTTCAAATACTCCTCCCAGCTTCTTTCAGTCTCCCTTCACAAAACAAGTCCAAACTCTTAATGCTACGACAGAGGTTTGTCTGTGATTGGTGTTGGAAGGAACAATATCTAGCATGCAAAGGAACTGAGAAAAAGACCAGCAGGGAGCAGGCAAGTGGTCAGCTAGAGAGGGCTATTAGGTTAGAGACCCTTCCGCCCTTTTGTGCACAGAATCAACCCCTTACCTCTTGCCTGTCCTTAGACTGATACTCTCAGGTCCAATTTCCTCCTCCTTCTGTTTCCTTCCCTAGCTAGCAAGGAAGCTGCAGGCTATCCCTGTCTGTCAGCTTTCCTATCGAAAATGTAGTTCCTGAATAAACATTTACTTTTATCATGTAACCAATGTGGCTGCTGCTTCCCTATGCATCTAGCATCCTGTTAACAATTGGTGCCAACATACCCTATTGCCACGCTCAGTTCATGGACTCCTCACCTTCCTTCCTTCTCTCCTTGAGTGCTGAGCACCATTGAAGGCTTCCAAGTTTAGGAGGACTCGCTTGGATCAAGCTTCAGTTTGCCATGATTATTGGCAAACACCTGGATTATTGGAAGTTCACTTCATCCCCATTAAACAGAATTCTAAACTGGAAGTAGACCAAGTTTTTAAAAAATCCCCTGGTTTGAGGATAGGAAGCTAAGTCCAGTTCACCAAACATAAGCATTCAGAATTCAGGATGAAATGGGAATTGATTCAAAGCTTCCTAAAACCATAAGGGAAATATGCAGGCAATTGAATGGGATGGATTTATGCCTGTCTCGTACAAAAAGAAGTACTCACATCCTTTCTATAAGATGTTTGAGTTGCACTTTGGAATTTCTGTTCATGTGATGTTTTCAAAGGGGAATTTCCAGAAGATACTGCAGCAGCGGTAGCTCTACAGTGCCTCCTGCCCTGCTAGGATAAAGCAGCTGGCAAACCAGGCTTCAGTCTCTGAAATGAAGCCTTTAATTTTGATTTTCATTTCTGTCTGCTTGGCTCCATCTTTGCAGTTAGCAGCCACAACGCAGGCCAGTGGCGCCTTTACAGGTGCATTCAAAGTTCAGGCAAGTTTTGAAGGACAACTGCAGACTGCAAATGAAGGAGAACATTCTTTGCTGACCAGTTAGAAGTTGGCAATCAAGGCTGAACTTAGGAACAAAGATATTAAGCCTGCAGGATTTGGCAGAAGAATGGAGGTCTTTTTTTTTTTAAGACCAAGATCATTTTACCATAACATTCAACAATTGTGTTTATCTAGTCATGTAGATCATGAGTGGCAATAATCTGAGATGGACTCTGAAAGAGCAATTCTCCCTCTCCCCTCTAAGGTTCAAAGGTTCAACATTTGTGTTTAGTTCACAAACGGAAGGGGCGTTGTTTAAATACCTGAGTAGTTGTGTGCTTTCCAGGATTTCTTCCTAAAATTTGTATACAAACTTCCTGATATTAAACTTACTTTCTGATAGGAGCAACCTATCTAGGAAGGGGAATGCCACAGATGGACGAAGGCTCATGCCTAGTCCCCCTAAGGTGGAACCATTTCAAGAGGCAAGATGTGAGAAATGCATGAATGACCCCCTTCTCTACAGAAAGTTCCCACTGGGTTCAAAGCTTCAGGTTTATAGGGTTTAGCGGTCCACAACCATAAGGATCAGGTGCTTTTGCCGCATTCCCTTTCTTCCACCCGTCCTTTCTAATGTCAGGAAACTGATTCCCAGACTCACAGGATCTACATGAATTGTCACCCAGGTCAGAGGGCTATGCTGAGGGGAGGGAAGGGGGCAAAATCATCCCACCCTACCCCATTACTGCATGGAAAGGGAGAAAAAGACAAGTTATCCCCTTTCCCCTCCATACTGCAGCTCCCAAACCCTCATGACAATTAGCCCATGCAGGGCCTGTGACTCCAGGAAACCAAAGTTTTTGGAGTTAATTGAGCTGCTGTAGGGAGGGGAATGCAGGCAATATACACAACCATCAGCATCTTCCATTGGTGGATTACTGGATCAAACCCATACTTGTTATCTGGATATATGAGAGGAAGAGTTTCTTTTTAGATGGGAGTGCCCACAAATATATTATTTTCTCACATTCTTAAATGATACCATCCCAGGAAAGTTGTCTGAATGTACTTCTTTCTGCACCACACTGGCACACCTGTGCCCCTGTCGTCATAGCAGTCAAGGGTGTAGCCAACATTAGCTGACTTCCACCCGGCTTTGCTGCTGGAATGACAGGGCTGGAAGCTTGGAGATTTTTGGGGCAGCGCGGAATTTTTTTTTTGTTTTTTGCCTCCCCATGCCACCCTCCTGGAGATGGTGAGGTGGCACCACAGTTATCCGTTGGTGCGACGGATAACCCGTATTTGAGACACTGTGTCCAGAGTAGGGTATTCACACCTATTGTATACTTTTCCTCACTGAAGGTTGTACATTACACTTGGAATATTACTCTGCTGATAAACACTGTCCATTAACGTCTTAAGGAAGTTAAGCGAGGTGAAGAGAATTTGCGTCTATCACTTTAAGAACTTTACGAAGCGATCCAACATTGCGGTTTGTGAAGTTGCTCGATACTGTGGCTTAGGAAGAGATTTATTGAAGACTTTGAATGATCCCTGTATATTCTTTGGGGACTCATAAAATGACTTCACAGTTCAGTTGCTTATTTGATGCCATATAGGACGTTTATTGTGTCTTGTATTTTTAGATTGTTTAGATTGTTAAGTTTATAGTATATAGAGCATGTTAAGTTTCCTTTTCACAGTGGCTGGTGATACTGAATGCTTATTACAATAAATTCACATATCAATTTTGAGCAGCATGTAGTGCAGCACGTTTATCTTCCTTTGTGATTTATCACGTTGCACTCACTTATTGATAGTTTACTATATTTTATAGTAAACAAAAATAAACCCAAAAAGGCATAAGGGAAAGAGCAAGGTAGAACTTCCATTTTATTTCTTTTTCTATGGAACTCACAGAAGTTTCCATAGTTTCCATAGAATTCAGAAAAGGCTCCCATAACCAGATAGGACCTGCTTGTCTTCATCATGGGTGTGAATCATGGACCTTCCAACCATATCTGATTCTAATTTCTCCTTGTGGATATCAGAAAATAATTTGGGCAATATCAAAAGTACAGGATACAAATTTATTGACACCAATATTATAAACCCAAAAGGGTTCAGAGCATCTAGAGTATTTCTTGCATCTAATCTCTTTGATGCCCTGCTCCAACATGAGTTACTAGTCTACTAACTTCTGTGATGGCAGCAATGAGTAGATTCCTAAATGGGCTGTGTTCCCCAGATCTGGATGCAGCCAGAAGTGCTACCTGTGAAGGTTGCTAGGTATTTAAATAATGTTCCTTCTTCAGTGCGTGTGATTCCAGTTTCCTAAGTAAAGTATAATGCAGTTGACCTGCATTTCAGCACACTGACAGCAATGCCTTTATGTATTGCTTGTGTTCTTTGTCCTTCAGTTGCAGCTTCTTGAAAACTGTTATCCTGGACTTGCATCTGAAAGGGGCAGGAATCGAGCTCATGGTGGGGTGGGGGGAGGGGGGAAAGAGGAGCTGTATTGTTGTAGCTGCTTAGTAATCTAGTCATAATAAAATGAACCTATAAATTAGGCCTAGTTCTGGCTATCTGCCATGGAAACTGCTACTCATCTGCTTGTGTGCATACCGGCAGCAGTACTAAAGATTTATATTGGCTTTGCAATATTTACTTTGCATACAAATATACAAGGACAGTATGAGTGGAGGCAAAAGGGACCTCCTACAAAGCAGATTTGCTAAGCTACAGCAGATACTCTGGCTCCCGAGTGTTTCATCCGCAGACATATTAATATGTTATTTACTCCTCTATGCCCTTCAAGGTATTAACTCATTTCTTTCTCACACACATAAGTCTTTACCCTTCCCTCAGCTGGAGACAGCCCCACTTCCCCCAAACTCTAATAAATATTTCATTCAAGAACACAGAGCTTCCAAGAAGCCACCTCTAGCCACTGGCTCTCACTGATGCAGTATCAGCCCACCATTCTGGGCTATTACCCGAATAAGAGACTCAGCAGCAGCCACAAAGCTTTACCCTGACACAAGATTAAGGTGAACCAAGCAATTACAAATTCCAGGCCTTGAGGCTCATAGCAGCAGAAGCAGCTCTTTGTTGGGTTTGTTTGTAGGAGGCTCTGGAACATTGCACATGCCACTACGATAAGGTGCACCACAAGATGCCACAGAGCGTTTCACAATGCAGTTGGAATTGGCTTCTCTTCAGATTCTTCATGTCAGAGCTCTTGGTCACATCTTACACAATCCAAAGCGAATTCCAGTTCAAGATCACAGCAAACACTACCTCGTGAGCCTAGTTCTGCTATTCAAATCCTTGTTCCTGACTGCTGAAGTTTGTATCAGGCTAGGCCTCTGAAACCAGGCAAAGCTTCTTGGCCAGCGTTATGCAACATCGCCATCTAATGGGTGAAGTCTGCAATGCAGGACAACGTCACCAGTGTAAATCTCCAAACTACTAACTCTCCAACTATTTATTTACCAATCAGTTAGCAGAGGGATTCAAAAATCTTGTGGACCTTTCAGGTACTTTGGAGATTGAAAAAAAGAATGGAGGACACCATTACAAAATGACTACCATGGAGGAAGCATAACCTTAACTTTCTGCCTTACACATCACTTTCAAATAAAAATTCTATTAAATAAAATGTCAAGATTTCAATTTTCATAGAAAGCCAAGAAAACTTTTAGATAATAGCATAATAGCTCATGTTTGTTAATACTTCCTTAACTGAAGTAAATTGTGCTGGGTGGCATCTGAGACACAGAGGGGCAGGATCCAATTGGAGCCAATATTACGGAGGTCTACTACGTTTGATTTATTGGTAGGGTAGACATGTATGAGGGGAGAGAGAGATTATTCTGAATGTGACTGGTGCTAGGAGGACTGGCTGGGTTTTAAGAGACTGAGATCAGAGTAGTGCAAATCCTTCATTTTCCTCCTCCTCTATCTGTCCCAGCTTTTCTTGTGTTCATTTTCACTTCTCATAGGGGTTTCTTTTCCCAGCCTTCCTTTCTGTTGCAACTGGAGCTATTGCTGTGGTAAAATCACTTCAGGCAAAGAAACAACTGGACTAATGGTGCATGCAGGCAGTCTATCACCCTTTGAGCTCCTGTCTGGACCTTGCTAGAGAAGTGATGGGAGCTGGGCTCTCCCCTCTTCTCCAATCCCAGCTCCACCACTGCATCGTCTCATCTCTTTTTGCTGACCACAGAGCCGGCTGGAGAAGGGTCATAGGACTGGGATTATGGACAAGAGAGAAGCAAGGGGGGAGGGGAGAGAAACATTAAGGGTGGTGAAAGACTAGAATCGCCACCTCTAGGTTTGGAAGTTCCTGGAGATTTGGGAGTAGAGTCTGAGGAGAATCCTTTTTATCCAGGGGAAACCCATGGCAACCCTGGGGAAAAAGGGAGACAAGGAAAAGAAAAGAAGTATAAAGAAAGAGTGCGGAATGGGTTGGGAAAGCAAGACAGCCAGCAAGGCAGGAAGTTGATGCCAAGAAACATTAAGGGGTGTGCCGCACTGAGGATTGCTGGAACTGACACTTTTAATTTGCAAGGTACTTTGCAGCCTCTTCAGTTTTGCAAATTCAGATTTAGATATTTTCACTTTGCACACTTTGGGGTTCTAGAGCAGGCCTAACACATGGCGCAGGCTACAGCCTGAATGTAGAGCTGCCAACTCTGGAATGGGACATTCTTGGAGATATGGGGGTGGAGAGGGGAGGGTTTGTGGAGGGGCGGGACCTCAATACAGAGTGCACACTTCAAAGTGACCATTTTCTTCAGGGGCTCTGATTTCGGTTGTCTAAAGATCAGTTGTCATTCTGGGAAGTCTCCAGGTGCTA
The DNA here is from genome assembly GCF_021028975.2 of Sphaerodactylus townsendi. Classification (NCBI taxonomy): domain Eukaryota; kingdom Metazoa; phylum Chordata; class Lepidosauria; order Squamata; family Sphaerodactylidae; genus Sphaerodactylus; species Sphaerodactylus townsendi. The sequence continues at coordinate 48,072,169 of NC_059427.1, forward strand.
CTTGGAAGTTGGCAACCTTGGGAGCCAGAAGTCCCTGTTTCAGTTCTACTTCCTCCCACATACTCATTGGTCCTTTCAGCTTCAGTCCACTTATTTGCAGTATGGCAATAATACCGGCCTACCTTGGGAAAGTTGTTGAATGGACTATAGAGTTAATGCACACCAAGGTATTTTGGATATTTAAACAAAGGTTACTGTTCTCTGTACAGTATCCCAAACTGTACCCCTTGGAACAAATCAGTACAATAAGGCTGCACTTACATTCTGTAGGAATGTTGGTTAGAGATATGAACACAAAGCTGAGATAAGCTGACAAGGTAAAGGTTGTAATAAAGACAGCTTTGTTTGCAAATGCAAATCACTTTAGCATTCATCTGTTTCCATCTGTGCTTCTATCAAGGCAATCCTAAGAACAGTTGCATCTTTCTAAACCCATTGGCTTCAATGGGCCTAACTATGTTTAGGACTGCATTGCAATTGACCCAATGCCAGAGTATTTAGACACAGCACTGGGATTAATAGCATCTGCTTTCTATCTGAATGAGGTTTCTGAGGGTTAATTGATTTTTGTAAACATGGCCTCCTGAGGGCCTTTCTAACCAAGGCTTTGGAATAACCAAAGATTGCCTCTAAATAACCTAAAAGAGGATTTCTGCTGAGGTGAGCACATGCTATGTCAGAGCTTTTGAGAAATTTAGGCAGTCCCCTGTCAATTCAATAATGATTTACCTCAGAAATCCAAGTGTAAGGGTAAAACCGTATATTCTATAACCATATCCTCCTGTTCAAATTCTAAAAATAACATGCACACATTCTGTGATTACATTTATTCATCATAGTGCAGTCAGTATTTTTCAGCAAATTTAAAAGGCTTTGTCAAGGACATAAAGAGGGGGTGGGGGCAGGGGCAGAGTTTGATGATTAAACAGCCAGTTAAAGTCTTAGGAATAGTAACCATGAGTGGAAGGTCTTGTTCCTATTTATTTGATTGAATTATCCTCTGCTCTGTTTTATCTTAAGAACAAACTTATGAGGTATAGTAAGCTGAGATTGTGTGACTAACTCAAGATCACCCAGCAAAGTTCCGTGGCAGAGTGGAGATTCGAACCTGGGTATCCCAGATGGTAGTTTGACACTTTAAGCTGAAGATGACACTGGCTTTCTAAGCTTTCCCTGATCCTCTTTGATCATTTACCAGATACTCCCTAAGAGTTCAAATCTTCCCTTTTAATATAAATCTCCACTGTCTAAAAATGGAAAATTCTGGCACAGAATTTAACACTCTGCAACTGTGCTGAGAGACTGTGATATAGGAGCTTGTGCATAAATGAGGTCTCATGCAATTTTATCAAACCACAGCCATGCATTCCACATGGAGCTACCCTTGAAGACAATCTGGAAACTGCAACTGGTTCAGACTGTGGCAGCCCAACTGCTGTCAGGTACCAGCTGCTGGGAATATATGCTGCCCATTCTGAAACAGCTTCATTGGCTGCCAGTCTGTTTCCGAGTTACATTCAAGGTGCTGTTTATTACCTATAAAGCTCGTGGTCTGGAATCCACAAACTGGAGAGACCATTTTGTTCCATATGTCCTTGTAGCAGTGATGAAGGGAAGGGGAACCATGCCTGGGGCATGAACTGCCTGCATGCTCCCTCCCCGCCCCTGCCTCCTTACATGACTGCAATGACACCGCCTGGGACAAGCTGCCCTAGATGTTCCCATTGCAGCTACGCGCCTGCCTTGTAGGCAAGTTATGGTCATCTGCTGGCAATCTCACCACTTAGGGTGGCCATCTTACATTGATCAGAGCCCAGTTCTTTCAAATAGTGGGTCTGAAATGGGTTCCCTGAAGAGGATACAAATGTTTTTCTTTTTTAAAATAAATAAAAGCAAAGTAGAAAAACTGCTCTCAGCAAAACAGGTAGGGCCTATTCTTCATTGAAAACAAAGGACACTAATGGACATTTGGCATTCAAACCTGTATGGGCCTAAAACTTGTCTGTGTTAAGAACATCTAAGCAAGATTAACTGGACAGCAGTTATATGAATTTAACTGAAATTTGGTTATGGCAAATATGACTAATGTTATATTGGGATTATCATTCTTTCCTCATGCCCTTGCTTCCACAACCCCTACCTACACAACATTTCCAAATAAATGTCAGCTGCTACAAAGACACTTTAGATCTCCTTGAGGAGTAACAGTTATAAAGTGGATAAAAATCAGTAATTAAAAAAAAGATTTTTAAAATTTAAACCTGAAATTTAAATCATTTTTAAATATAATTCTTTGTGAGGAAAAAGCAATTTCGAGATAATTTTCTGTTTAATTATAGTCCAAAGATTATTCATCATGACATAAGGATTAGTTTTTTTAAATTATGGACCATGAGGCTGCGTATTCATGCAATGTTTACATTTTTTTGGTAAAAGAATTCCATTAATCCTTTTGCAATGGCATGTTCTTCCCTAGGAATATTGTGGGCAATTTTTCTATCTAGAAGGTGTGATCACTGATGCTCGCTTGGTTCTGCAACATGCCTCTTCTTCAGAGCAAAACTGTTATAAAATAAACATACAGAGCTGAGGGAAAAGACATTAACCCCAGTGATCCTTTTCAAAACTATGTGCACAGAATCAACCCCTTACCTCTTTCTCCAGTGCTAAGCTTCAAGAAATCCAGTGAACAAAAAATAGTTTGAAACAGAATAGATCTGCACAAGGAGCTAAGTGGGAGGAAGAAGGGGCAAGAAGTAAAAATGAAAGTGAAACCTTTTGAGCAGAATATTCCTCAAGTCTTTATGTGTACAGCCTGAAGTTTCTTATATTGTTCTCTCTCTAGAGAAGAAAACCTATAATGGAAGTAGTCCGTAAAAGAGACCCAGTTTGAGAATATTTTAGTCAAGTTCCTCTACCTATGGGTAAGGCAGCCATGCATGCAAAATGAAAACACCGCAACAAAGAAATGCAAGGCCTCATGGCCTGAATGAAACTGGAAATGGATAATTATGAAATTATTGTGAGGTGAACTATCTATACAGTTCTAACAGTATAACCAAATCAGTAATTTTTGATATAACCATAAAATTATTATTCTAAAAATGAAACCTTTGTCTGGTTGTAAATATTATTTTACCAGAAAGAAGACATCTTTATGTAGAAAACCATGATCTAAATCTAGTCTAACTGACCAGTGATTTAAATAATTTAAATCATGCTTTAAATCAGTTTGGTTTAAATTAAATCCACCTTGGTTACAAATAATATAAAAGTCCTCAGTCCTGACTGAACTCAGGTGAGGTAGAATGAAACCACTGGTTAAATCCCAATTCAGGCATTTCTGTTACCGTTTTCCTTAAATTATTTTGTTGAACGACAGTATCTTTGAGGTCAGTGTTCCAGTAGAATATTCTTCCACTGGCTTCTGAATATCATGATTTTTTGTGTCAGATTCATATGCATTTATTCTTTCACACAGAGAAAGACCAGCTTATCTTAAGTTGGGAGAAAAGGGCATTGCTGACACATTGCTGACACAAGACAGAAAAGCTGATGTTTACATACTACATTGGTGTGAGGTCTGGTCTAAAGACCCATTGTTGTTGGTAAGAAAGTATTTTAGGGTAGGGGATTGTTTTAAGCAAGACTAACATGGCTAGCCCCCTGAATATTTGACTTTCTTCCAGGTAAATGAATTCATTATGACTTACTTCTAAGTGTATTATTTAAAGCATTTTAAGTTTATAAGTTAATGTGAAATCGTTTGCTCAGTGGCTGAGGAAAGGATGTGGCTGAGAAAGGATCTGAATCCACTGTACCATGCTGACTCTCTTCCAAAACCTGCTCATCTCCAAAACATGCTCACTTTTGATCCAAGCATCCTAAGACACTAAAGTAAACATGTGTAAGATTGTCTTCCATTGAAGCAATGAGAGGACAGCATTTCTTCACCATCTCCTTTAGAATTAAGCTCGTTGTTGTTTATGCTGCAAAGAGGCTGTAGAAGGATTCATTCTGCTTTTGAGATCTAGGCAATACCCACAGAAATTCTATCAGCAAGCAGACTTGTCAAGATATTTGCTGATGCCTAAAATGGTTTCTTCCCCTAGGCTTACAAGTGAGAGCAGTGGTGTCGCGCCAATGGTTGGGGGCGATGCCTTGGGCAGAGGCATGGTGGAGGCATGGCCAGGTCATGGCGGGGGCATTCCAGGCATGGTGGGCGCCACTGCAGCAGGGGCGCAGGGTGCATGTGTGCCACGGGCGCAGTTTCCCCTCACTCCGCTCCTGAGTGGGAGGGAGCTAGGAGAAGCACAGACTGTACCAAATGCTATACATAATTTATGCAGTCCACAAACTATACTAGGCCTGGGCTAAAATAGGGAGAAATAGTCAAGGAGATTAACGCCAGTCTTTTGTTCACTGTGTTAGAATCTCCTTTAATCCTTATCAGATGAGCCAGCAATCCTGCCTTCCTCTGCAGGGATATATTCACCACTTCTAGACACAAGAAGCAGAAGATGATTCAGAGGCATCAGTCAACCCAAGGAGTGAGGTGCACTGTGTAGTCAAAGGTGTTCACAACCAGAATCAACAGGCTGTTGTGGGTTTTCTGTGTTGTGTGGGCATTGTGGTTTTAGAAAATCTGCAACAGAACAATGTGTAACAGCCAAATGAGATGCACTGTTTATTTAGGTTTTGACATTAGCCACACACTATAGGATACTGTGTTCTTACCGACCATCACATTCCAGGATTTAGCTGCTGCTGTATAAACAGGCCTATGACGTAGCAACAGGTAAAGCAACACAACCTGCTTCCTTTCAATAAGCTCCTTAGGATAATAACTGGCTATAATTAGTGGAGCAGCCTTCAGTTTGGGGGCAGTAAAAGAGTTCTCTTAGCATGGTGCAAACTGGAAGGACCTCCCAAAATGGGAGGGAGTGGGTAACAGGGACCTAGACAAGAACTGGAAAACACAACAAACCAACATATTGTCGAAAACTTTCATGGCCGGATTCAACTGGTTGTTGTGTGGCCGTGGTCTGGTAGATCTTGTTCCTAATGTTTCGCCTGCATCTGTGGCTGGCATCTTCAGAGGTGTATCACAGAGAGAGGTCTGTTACACACTGTGTCCAGTGAGAAGGGAATATTTTTAGTGGGGTATATATTTCCATGTCCCAGGGTGGGGAACCAATCAGTAAATGTTTGGGTGGAATTTGCTATGCAAAGGTGTGGTTGACTATATTGTATTGCGGGTGAGGTTTCTCAGTCCAGGGAGTGATTCACATTTGCATTCCCTGCAGCAGCAACAGTCTTAGTGAATGCAAACCCTATGTCTGGGTGGAGTCCATTACTCAAGAACCCAGCATGCCCTTGGGCTTTGATTCTGGTGTTTTTAATTACTGGTAGCCAAGTTTTGTTAATTCTCAGAGTCTCTTCCTTCTTGTTGAAGTTTTCTTGGTGTTTATGGATTTCAGTGGCCTTCTTGCATATTCTGACATAGTAACCTTCCAAGTTGTCCAGAATTTCAGTGTTTTCAAATAGAGTGTTATGTCCAGTTTTGTTTAAAGCATGTTCTGCTACTGCAGATGTTCCTCTCCCCTCAACCCCAAACACCTGATGCATCATTGAGAGTTTAGTTTTAAAAAAGTCTATGCTCAGCTGTAGCATAAATGTATTTCCTCTGGAAGAGACTGAATGAAGAGAGACAGAAAAGAATTATTTTTAGAGAGCTAACAGGAAGCAGACACAAGAAACACAGGCTTGCATTAATTAGAATGGGGAGAGAACAAGAAAGATTAGTTTGAGATGGTGAACATAAGAGCCCTGCTGGATCAGATCAGTAGTCCATTCTAGTCCAGCATCATGTCTTACAGAGTGGTCAACCAGTTCCTTTGGAGGACCATCGACAGGGTGTAGAGGTTGAGACCATTTCCTAATGTTGCCTTCTGGCACTCACATTCAGAGTTTGACTGCCTCTGAATATGTAGGTTTTCTTTAGTTGCCATGGGTAGTAGCCACTAACATACCTCTTCTCCATGAAGCTATCTAATCCCCTTTTAAAGCTGTCTACACCTGTGGCCATCACTACATCCTCTGGCAGTGAATTCCATATTTTAATCACTTTTGTGAAGATAGTTTCCTTTTGTCCATCTTGAATCTACTGTCTATCAGCTTCACTGGATGCCCTTGAGTTCTAGTATTTTGGGAGTGGGAAAAATAATCTCTTTGAAACTTTCTCCATGTCATGCATAATTTTATAAACTCCTGTCATGTCCCCCTCTTAGTCATCTCTTTTTTGAAGCAAAAGTCTCACCCTTTCAGTCCTTTTTGAAATGAAAAGCCTTCAGCCTTTTCTCACAGAGAGGGATACACCATTGATCCATAGAGGGATATTGCCATATTGGCCATCATACCCAGTTCTCCAGATTAGATTCCACCTGCTCTTAATCACTATACCACAGTGGCAAAGGTACAAACACAAGGACCGGCCTTTCATTTCCTCATAATTCCCACTGAGTTCAGTCAAACCTCCTCTTCAGTATAGTTAGGCCTGAAGCTAGTATGTACAAACAGCCACTTACTGGAACCAAATGAAGAGCAAAAATGGTGAGCAAGCCTTAAGGGCCCCCAGAATGACGCTATGTGTTCAGTGCCAAGACCCCAAAAAGCGGAGGAAGCAGGACGAAGTGCAAAAGATGTTTCAGGTGAATCAGAGAAACCCAGAACTACACTTTGGATCTGTAAGACAAAGCACTGAGGAGTTTAATTAGCTGGAGCTGGATGTAGAACAGACTTCAAACTGAGAACAAAAGCCCCCAGGTCAGACCTCTTAAGCACTACTTGGTAATGCAGGCTGCTGACAAGGGCAGAGCTGGGCCTTTCCCATTTTATCCCGGAACATTTATTTATTTTCTTCTCTCTTTTTCCTTTGTACTGAACACTCCAGCCCGATAGAGTTCTATAGAACTCAAAATCTTATTCACTATAGCTATATTTAGTTAATCCTAATGTAATTACCAAGCTGCAGTGTTCTTTCCCCTGTGAACCAGTATGGCCACCTGCAGTCTTTAATATGCACTAGTCCCTGCAATGAACATGAACACTCAGTGGTAGCCTCTCATTCCATTCTTGTCTGCTTTCGCTTTCCTTCTCCCACTCACTTTCCCCCTGGCACTCTTGTGCAACTGGGGCTATCAAAAAACCATGTTAATCCAGGAAGTGTATCATTTAATAAGACTTCGACTGGCTGATAAACACACTAAACCATTATTCGTCTCCTGAGAGTGCCACTGATATTTACAAAGTGATTGAGAACATTCTGTTCTTTAAAGCTGTGCTATTCAGAATGTTGCTACTGCCCACTCAGGGCAGCAGATGATGGCAACTTCTCATTTGAAACAAATGACTTAATTTTATGAAACACTTGGCCTCTTAGTATATAGTGTCACATTACTGATAACTGTCAGGCAAGACAGCCAAAAGATTTTCATGCAGGCAGCACCACCTAGTGCCCAGTGAGGATTCTAAAACTCTTGAATGAGGATTACACTAGGCCACATTCACAACAAAGATAACAATTTGGAATCCTAGATTCTCTAGAAAGTAAAGCAGGGAATGATAAACACCCAACAGGAGATAGTTGAACACCATCACGAAATAGAGAAAAACACCCTTATTCTAGAGCAGGGTGACCTTCCAAGCTTATCATAAAGCAGATCAGATCATTAAGGCAGAGCTTGAAACGAGCTGCCCTCATACAAATGTAAGGGCTTTCTATGGCTGTGATAGCAGCTACAGACAATGGAGGATCAGCACTGGTAAGCATCCAGGTTTTCCTTAGTTAACTGCATAGTAATGGGGAGTGGATTAATTTTCCTGAAATTCTATGATTTTGAAAAGATACAGCATTGATTCTTATTCTCTTTCAAAAGAAGAGTTTTCTTTGTAGTTTCTCTATCACTCGTGTGTAACTTTAGCTTTTGCAGGGTTTTAAAAAAATGTTACACATTCCAGAGTGCTGTAGCAAAAGGGGTAGGAAGATTTGGGAAGGCATTTACTGCCTCCTGGCATCACCAGAATGAAATGTTTTGCAACAACCTCCCTTCCAGGCCCTCATCTCATTCAGTTTCTCTTTTCATCAAAAACTAAACTGATTTGAAACTGACTCCAAAATCTAAAAAGAGGAAGGGACCATTGGATTTTAGGGAGAAACTGGTTAAAGAGGAGTTAGGAGAATATTTCTTGACACTATTCCATTTCCCCCTAAGGCCTCACCAATGGTTGCGGTGAGCTTATTTTGCACAATGGAGAGGAAGGTGAGAGATGCCCTGTTCCATGAAGGGAACTAAGTGCTCAGGAACAGGTCCACCCACTCCCTCTCCAGCCTGGCTGGACCACCAGTGGACCATGCTTCCAATCAAAGTACAAATCTTGACAGATGAATGGCTGGACTCTCACTAAGGCAACTTCAGCCCGGTTGCTAAGTAGCTATTTTGCAATATGAGAAGTCCTATCGCAGCCATTTGGGTTAGGGCACCATTTATTCACCTAAGTATATCCCCTGCATTTCTTTATGGCTCATGCAAAATTCCAAGTGTGTCCATAGTTTTATCTGGATATCCAACTACCAAAGAGAAGGGGGGGGGGGAGAACTAGACAAGCCGCAGTGGTGGTGAACCTTTGGCACTCCAGATGTTATGGACTACAATTCCCATCAGCCCCTGCTAGCATGGCCATTCTGGCAGGGGCTGATGGGAATTGTAGTCCATAACATCTGGAGTGCCAAAGGTTCGCCACCACGGAGCTATGGTTTCCTTTGTGGTCCTTTGCTCCGCTAGATAGCTTGTGAGTTTGAGAACTAGCACACACTCCAAATAGTTCTACTGTTGAATCATACGAACTACATACATGCAACCTATCCAGATCGCTGGAATAGTCCCAAGCTAAATTGACATCTGATGAAATGTTGGCTGAAAGCAGATCAGCAACAGCAGACAATGAACAGCAACTTAACTGCTTTTGCAGTGCAAACACCTCTCTTGTGGAAAGCCCCTCCCTTTGAGGCTGACCTGGCATCTACTCTGCTCTCAAGTGCCAGGTGAGAACATTTCTCTTTTCACACAGCCTTTTAACAAAGAGGATTTCATGTTTAATTTGTTTTAGTGTTTGTTTCCAGCCCAAGGACTGTTTTATGGGGATCCTTTCATGCTGCTAAATGTTGTGTTGTTTTAATACTCTGGCTGGGTGTTCTGTGGTTTGCTAATGATTGTTATGCTTTTTTAATGATGTTATTATGTTTTACATTCTGAGCCACCTTGAGTAGTCCTGTGAAGAGGTGGTATATGAACTGCCTAAATAAAAGCAGCACTTATTGATAATAATCACTTTTTCACACTAAATACACATTAAATAAGCAAACTAGAGATTTATTAAAAAAAACATAACTGCCACAAATATAACTAAATAGGTTAAATCCACAGATTTGACAGAAGAGACTGCAAGGGGTTTAAATTAATCTGGTAAACTTTTACACTTTTTTGCCAAATGAAATGAACTCTGGTAATCTTCTGTAAAAAGAGGTGAGGAATCGTAATGTGTGATCAGCAGAAGCCAGTGACAAAGGATACTTTTTTTTAATCATTTCAGCCAACCCTCAGGGGAGGAGCCACAAGCACAACTCCATCTCCTCTGACGAACAGCATTGGGATGTTCCGTTTGGTAGACTGTGGAAGAAAAGCAACGTACAGAGTATATCAACGGATGTAAGCAAGTGTAAAAATTAACTTTGCTGTGATTCTGCAGGGTAATTATGAATGCACAAGATTTTGTGGAAGCAAATTCAAACGAAAATATAGCAACTACTTCACTGTACAGTGAAATGTAGCTTTCAGTGATTATAATTTACCAGACATCAAGGCACTACAATGATCTTGCTAGAGAACTACAAGGCTAGAATTCAAATGTGAACACTGTGCTTAATTTCAGACTAAGAAAGGAAATTAATACAGCAAGAGATGTAACAACAGAATTGACCAAATTCAAAAAGGAGATTACACAACCAAAAAAACATTAGGACATATTTATAAACTGTTACTTCAATTTGATACAGAAATTGAACAGATGGAAACATTTATAGTCAGACAGATGCAAAACTTTAAGAAATATATTTTCAAAAATGGAAAACCCTGGGGCGAGTGGGGGGGACGGGGGGATTCGTTGCCAGCCATACATTAAGAGACAATAGGTACAAGATGTTCTATCAGTGGTACATCTCTCCAAAGTATATTGAGAAGATGTAAAGAATTACAAAGGGAAATTCTGGAAATGTAAAGAAGTGGATGGATGGCTCTTTTTATCACATGTGGTAGATATGCAGAAAAGTTTAAAAATTCTGGAAGCATATTCATGCAGATTTAAAAAAAATCTTAAAAAATTAAACTTGCAATGGATGCTAGGACAATGTTATCAGGCATATTGTCAAAAATATTGAAAAAAATTCAGAACTGTTTCAATAATAACAGCAGCCAGAGTAGTGCAACAAAACAGAAGGCAGAACAATGTTCGAGACATGAGAATTGGGAAAATAAACGACCGAAATATGCAATAATGGCAAAACTAACAAGACTTTGTGAATAAGCAACCAATTTAACCATTCCAATAATGGTGAAATGCAAAAAGATATTGTTGAAATGATGTATAATTATTAACTTGGATGATATATTAGATTGAAAAGGAACTTAGACAAATGGTTAATCAATTCATGAAAAATTACAGTATATTAATGTAAGAAAAAAAATCAGAACATTATAATAAAAGGCATCCATCAGTGGTTTTTTTATACTTTAGATTTTTAGAAATAACTATTATTAGTCACTGGTAACCGCTTCTGATTTCTATAGAATATATGTAAAATTTGGGTTTGTGACAAGCTTTGGAACTCAATGTAACTATAACGATTCTGGTGTCTTTTTCTGTTTTGTTAATTTCTATCTATAAAAAAAACAAAAAAATGCCATGATTCTGAAACAGCATCTGTAGCTTTAAAAAGCCATGATATGAAAAAGGGACTAAAGGTTCTTACTTTATAAATCTCTTCATAGGTTTCTTCATCAATCTCTATTGTTGTCACAGTCTCCTCGACATCACCCAGAATCATATTTAAGTGCTGGTCATAAGCCTGTAGAAGTTAAAAGTAGTTTTAAATCATGGTGATTATTATTGATGCAATTCAATCTTGCTCTTGGATATTTAACTCAAAAAAATTATAGAGCCAGAATCTTCAACTACACTGTCATGTAGTTTCACAGCATGTTTTCCTCCGCTGGGAAAATATGAGATTGCTCAACACACTTGGGGAATGGTCTTCCATTTGAAGGCTAATCTATCTGTTTGATCAGCCTGGAGCTGAAAGTCAATTACATCATTTATATTTCACGCATTCTTCATCAGATCTCATCACTCAATTAGTAGCTCCTCCACAATAGTAACAACACATTCACATTTATTAGGACAAGGAAAGGAGGATATGAATTGTAAAAATAAATTAGAACTACCCCTCAGGTTTCCAAGAACAGTAGCAAAAATGACAGTTCTGGGCAACAGGAAACACATTTTTAAAAACAGCTCGCCCTTCAGCATGCTAGCTGCAAATAGTTTGCACATTTTCACTTACACAAAAAAAATGTACACTTTGGAGATGGCACTTATTTGAGATTTTACAGTACAAATACCTGCTCTATGGATGATGTCAAGTTTGCAACATTTGTCTTTTATGCACATTAATGAGAAATGCCCTCTTGCACGCAAATCTTTCAGCTTAAGAAGAACTTAACTATGCCCATTTACCATGTTTCCCAAAACTACCCAGATAAACACTTGACTCATCATTCTCAGTATCCTTTTAATTTTTTTCTAAGAAAATCAGTTTCTCAAGAGGGTTTCAACATAGGTACCTGACCTGACATTACTACGTATCAGAAACTGTTCTAGAACCATCTCAGTTCTGCTACCTAAGCCTCCTTTTTATAATGGCAGAAGAATCTTAAACACCCATCTTGTTTTCCAGCATCCCTATACAGTTTTACTTACATGTAGTCTACCTCGCAGTTCTCTGTCATTCCTCATTTTCACATATATTCGCTCATCAAGACTGAGTCTGATGAGATCCAAAGGCTCTTCTACAGTGTTAGTAGTTTGTTGCTAGAAGAGAAGAGATATCATGTACTTCAAAGCAATGGTACCACTGTCATAAGGAAAAGAGCCCATGGGACCAGAATAAATACTATTTATTTGCTTGACTTTTATCCCATCGATTCCTGACAAATTTGGTTCAGGGCAGCTTCCAACAGCAACAATACACGATTTAAACACATTAAAATCAAAATATTCAGCTACAAAATCACGTGAGAGAAACAATATGTCTCACAATTTGGAGTTTTTAATTGGATTGTTTTAAATGGTTTTATTATTTGTTTTTATTGATTGTTATTTTTAGGGTTTTTTAATGAATTTTATGTATGATTTTAGGTTTTATAAGCCGCCCTGAAACCTTTGGGGGTAGGGTGGGGTATATAAATAAATGAATGAATGACTAAGCTCAAAAACACTGTAGTGGGAAAGTATAAATGTTAACCCTTTATTCCACCTTGTAATGAAAAACTGACACAATGAATTGCAGAAACATTGGCAATTTAGGCTATGATCTTGGATAGAATCAGGGAAATTTACAGTGCAATCCTAAGTGAGCTGCTCTGCCTAAAATGTGATTTGGATCAACTGTACATGGGATTACACCGTTAAGCAATCTTCATGTAAATTATAGACCTGTCAATAATTTCTCATAATTTTTCATTCTAACCCTGAACTTATTTGTTAGAATTGCCCTAATAATGAAGACCATTGAACCCACAGCAGATTTAAGCTGTCATTTCTCTCACACCATTAATTACATACTGTATATTAGTCAGTGGTGAAGCCACCAGGGGACGGGGACGGGGGGTGCGTGATGCACCGGGCGCACCATTTCTAGTCACGTGGGAGGTGGAAAAATCCCCCTCCCCCATGGCGCCCCCCCCCACTTACTTTTATGAATGGAGCAGGCCGGAAGCCTTCCTGCATTGCCTGGGCCTGGTGGGAGGCGGGGCGCAAAAGCCAGAGTGTGCACTGGGCGCACTCTGGTCTAGCTATGCCTCTGATATTAGTCACAGAGAGTCCCCCATATTGGATTAGCTATCTTGCATAATGAAATCAAGATACCTTGATTTCTTCACATCTGATAACTTTGTTCTTAATGCCTGTTCCAGAGATGAATTTTTTTGTACCACTGGGTCAATCCAGACTGACCTCCAAAACAACCAATTATTCCTCAAGAGTGCAAGATAAAACCTGTGTTGTCTAGCAGCAAAAACCATGATAGTCAAGGAGTCCATGCTCTTCACCATAGTGACTGCATAAAGAAACATATATTCACATAATACTGACTGCCAGATAATTCCGACAATGCATGTAGGCTTAACTGGGCTCTATTTCCCTATACAACATATTGGATCCAACCTCAGAACCCTTGCCTATGAACCCAGGAATCCTTGTGTGTATACATCTTACTGTACATGAGGTTATCTGTCTCAGTGGTGTAGTGGCTAAGAGAAGTGGCTAAGAGCAGGTGCACTCTGATCTGGAGGAACTGGGTTTGATTCCCAGCTCTGCCACTTGAGTTGTGGAGGCTTATCTGAGGAATTCGGATTAGCCTGTTCACTCCCACACACGCCAGCTGGGTGACCTTGGGATAGTCACAGCTTTTCAGAGCTCTTTCAGCTCCACCCACCTCACAGGGTGTTTGTTGTGAGGGGGGAAGGGCAAGGAGATTGTAAGTCCCTTTGAGTCTCCTACAGGAGAGAAAGGGAGGATATAAATCTAAACTCTTCCTCTTCTTCAAGCTGATTCTTGCTGTCAAATTGAAATGGACTGCCAGAGTGGTGCAGCAGTTAAAGTGTCAGACTAGGATTTGGGAGACCCAGCTTCAAATCTTCACCCTGCCAATGAAACTCACTAGGTAACTTTAGGCCAGTCACACATTCTCAGCCTGAACTATCTCCCAGGGTGGTTGAGAGGATAGATGAAGGCAAGGAAAAGCATTTACAGCCACTTCGGGTCACTCACTGGGGGAAAGGAAGGGTTTACATTTTTTTTTAAAAAATTAAAAGTATATAATATAATATAAACCTTTATTAGGCATAAATTTAAAGGTATATACAAAAGAGATGTACTATCCAAATGGGGAATTTCTCCATTCCTTAAAATTAACTTCTATACTACAGAGAGAGTTTACCTTATCAAAAAAGTTTGAGATTGTAACATTTATTGTAACATTTAGCATTAATAATTACATAGTATAGATACATAATTGACAAGCAAAGGAAAGAATAAGTTAATAACCATCCGTCAGAAAGATTCCCAGTACAAGCTACAGTACAAAATTAAACGCTCTAAAAAGGTTAGATAGCACTTTTTTTATCCCACTGTTTCTCCAAGTGATTCTATTGTTCCAGTGGCAGTACAGAATCGCAACAACCTTGCAGAGCAGGGTGTGCTGAAAGAGTGAGCTTGACCAGGTCGGCGTTTGAACCAAGAGCCTAATTCAGCACTCTGATCACGACACCAGATTTTAAGCTACAAAGAGATAGAAGGCTGGCTGAAACAGGAACATACTCCCTTTCAGCCAAACTATCTGACACAGAATTCTTAAAAACTTAAGATTGAATTCAAGTAGGAAAGACAAGCTAACTGTACGTTCACACCCACGAAAGCAAAGCGCCATGAAGCCACCGCTACACGAGCGATTCCCCTTTACCTGGTCCACTTCATCCGCCATTTTTCAAACCCAGCCCCAGTTTTTCCTCGCGACACTTTATGCCCGCCGGTGGCGCATGCGCAGTTGAGAGAAAGACGACGCGAGCGCGAGGAAACATGCGTAGTGTAGTCGAGCTGCTGCTGTTGCTGCCGCGAGCCGGATATAAAAATAGTAGTTAGGTTGTTCGGCCGTGTATCCGTCCGGACGCGCGTTCGTATTAACACAATATTGATTTCTTGCAATGGTGGATGAACCATCAAATGTTAGGAGTAAAACTTGCCCGTCTAGTTTCAGCCGACCACCGGTGTCTTACGGTGAAGTCACGTATCACATTCAGTTGTTTAACTCCAAAGGGGGATTCACTCGTGCATGCAAGAATGCGTGAACTGACTCCAGTGGAGAACTGGGCGATGGGGTCAGAAGATCCTACGATGGTTAGTTTGCTTAAGTGATGGGAGCTTGTGCTCGTTAAATGACAGACGAACCCCAGTAACCTCCAGTTACAGGTGCCCAAGCATCCTTAACGTGTGTACTGCCCCGTCAACAATACAACTGTCAGGAAAGAATGGGGCTGTCTTTCTATTTCAACTCTTAATAGTGCTGGAAGTGTTCAGGTAGCCCTTTCAGTTCGTTGCAGGAAACTAAACGGCATCTGAAGAAGCGGGTCCTCAAACCCACAAAAGTTCATGCTACAATAAATGTGTCTTTCATGTGCTGTTGAACCTATAGGTCCCTCCCCACTAAAGCCTGTTAATGTCAGGTAGGTGGAGACGAGTTGGTGGTTTCAATTCTTGTAAAACGTTCCAGTCGAGGGTATCAACTGAAGGAGAAGGATGCTGAATAACAAGATCAGCCATCCTAACCATGCTCACAAGGGGGTTAGTCTGTCTCAACGCAGTGGGACTTATTTCCGAGTAGAGACGACGCTAAGGATCGCTCTTGTTAGCCTGCCGTCGCAACAACGAACAGAAACCTTTAAAAACTAGCAAAAGTTTGCGTGGATCAGCGCCTACGCGGGTTTCCAACCCACAAAAGGTTGGTTTTTGCCCGACTACGAGAGTGTTGACTTTTTAAAGGTCTCCAAAGGCTGCCGCTCGTTTCCGAACGGCACTGTTCGCTGCAGTTTGTTGCACGTGCCTATCAGACCCGGCACGGAAGGGACGTCGGGAAGGAGGAGCGAGGAGAGAAGCGCTGCTGCAAGGCCGGCTTTCTCGTTCTGCATCCCGCGGGGCTTTCGGGCTGTCGCTGGGAGAGAAAGCCGCGGCTGGCTCCTGCGACCTGCAACAAGCCTGCGGGCTGTCGCCACGGCCCGAGCCCTTTTTTTGGCTACCGGTCGCCTTTGCGCGCCTCCCCGGTTTCCTTTGTGCGCCGAGCACCACGCCTCTTCTGGGCAGGTGGCGGCATGGGCAGAAAGCGCAAAGGGGGGCTGCCCCCTCTGGACGGACCGGGCCAGAAAGTCAGAGGAGCAGCTGCAGAGGCCGCCTCGGGTCCGGCAGCTCCCGAGCAGGAGGGTGAGTGGGCAAAAAGATACGCGCAGATTACGACTTGTTCCCGGGGGTTGCATAAGCAGTCGGGATCAAAGTCCCGAGGGGGCCAGGCATGCATAAGTCAAGGGGAACTTTCAGGACAGGATCTTTATGCACCTTCTCTGTCAATGAATAATTTGTCTTGCTGGACAATGGGTAAAGCAGAACCCGGAAGGTTCTTAGAAAAGAAGGTGAAGCAGCTTCCGACACTCCTTTTGCATAATAGCCTTATCTAAACTCTTAAATAAGTTAGGGTGCTGTGTGGTTTCCCGGCTGTATGGCCGTGTTCTAGCAGCATTATCTCCTGAGGGTTCGCCTGCATCTGTGGCTGGCATCTTCAGAGGATCTGATAGTTGGAAAGGAAAGCAAGTGGAGTATGTGTATATATATAAGTCAGTCTCCTTTGTCTGCACTATGCAAGTGTTTTTCTGCTGGTGCTTGAGGAAGAAGGACAAAGTGCACTCTTTTAGCTTTGAAAGTGGATGTTCTTTTATCTCCCCATGGCGCGTGTGGTGATTATTGTTGTTTAAATACAAGCAAATACCAGTAGTGGTCAGAGAGTCACACTAAGATCTTGGAGGCCCGAATTTTAGCACAGGCTTGACTAGTGAATTATCATATTCCTAATGCTCTTGAAAAAAAAATTACATGCTACTCTTTTTCCAATGAAATGTCCCTTAACTGGATTACAGGGTTTCAGAGCTTACTTTCAGTGGGACTTCATTTTTCTTTGTCTTTTGTTTTTCTAACTGAGCAAAAAGTGTGAACACTTAGCTATAGTTGCTGGGCTTCTTCAAGTAATGAAACTAGACCAGTGATGGCGAACCTTTTTGAGACCATGTGCCCAAATTGCAACCCAAATCCCACTTATTTATTGCAAAGTGCCAACCCGGCAATTTAACCTGAATGCTGAGGTTTTAGTTTAGAAAAAAACAGTTGGCTCCCTCTTCCTCCACCCCATCCGCTCGAAAAGGGGCCAGCCTGCTGTAGTCTCCAGCAAGTCCTGCGCGCAACGCTCTGTGCCTCTCTAGCATCTCTGCCTCCTCTGCGCCCCCCCCCCTTGGGCAGCAGCCACTCGGAGCACAGGCACCTGGCCCGCCAGCCAAGTCCTCCCTGCTCACTGCAGTGCTTGCGCATCGTGCTCAGTGGCACAGGCCAGCCTAGGTGTGTGTGTGTGTGTGGGGAGTGATTTTCTGTCCCCAACATGACGAACTCTGTGTGCACGTGCCCACAGAGAGGGCTCCGAGTGCCACCTCTGGCACCCATGCCATAGGTTTGCCATCACTGAACTAGATATTAGCAAATTTGCTTGGTTATTGCATTCCTCACAGGTTGTTTTGGTAGCAATTAAGAAGAAGAAGTCTCCTGTAAGGAGACTCAAGGTGGCTTACAAGCTCCTTTCCCTTCCTTTCCCCACAACAGACACCTTGTGAGATAGGTGGGGCTGAGAGAGTTCGGAAGAACTGTGACTGGTCAAAAGTCACCCAGCAGGAATGTAGGAGTGCAGAAACGCATCTGGTTCACCAGATAAACCCTCTGCCACAGGTGGAGGAGTGGGGAATCAAATCCTGTTCACCAGATTAGAATCCACCTGCTCTTAACCACAATACTACACTGGCTGGTTCTAAATCAGCAGTTCTCAACCTTCCTAACGTCACGACCCTTTGATACAGTTCCTCATGTTGTGGTGACCCCCAACCCTAACATTTATCCATTTTACAGATGGAGAACACTGATGCAGAGAGTCTTAGGCAACCCCTGTGAAAGGGTCATTCTTGAGAGACTGCTCTAAATTGTGGAATTCATTGCCATGCAGTGATGACCATTAGTGCAAATGTCTTGAACAGAGGAATAGACGTTTATGGAGGGTCTAACAATGACTGTTCTCCATGGTGACTAATGGAAACTTTCACAGTTAGAGGCAGTGAATGCCAGTGCTAGAGGGCAACATCAGGGGAAGGTCTTGCCCTCTATGGCTTCTTAGTTTCTGGGGCCACTGATGAACCACAGTGTGATAAAAGATTCTGCACTAGATGGACCACTATTCTGAGCTAGGAGGGTTATTATTCTTATGTAGATATGTGCATCCTGATTCTATGCACATTTAATTGGAAGTAATACAAATGTGTTCATTGGGGCTTTCTAAAGTATTGTACATGTGGAACTGAGTTGCACACATTGTGTCTTGGAACAAATCCTCTAGAGTCCTAAGGAAAGTATTTTGATTTCAGTTTTTTTTCTTTTGCTTAGGCCTGTCTATGACAAAGTAAAAGTGATTTTATATTGACTGGTGTAATTTGGAGTTAATAATAACATAATTTTAATATTTATAGGAGAAATTACTGGTTTGTTATGAAAGGCTTCTCAAAATATGGGTTGCTTTTTAATTAAAATTAAATTGGCATTGTTTTCTAGACACATGACATTTGTTTTTATTTCTGATTTCATCAGATGATTTTCAAGAGGCAAAACCAAGTAAGTCTAAGGCTTTGTCTGAAAAAAGAAAGAGAACTTGTGAGAGGAGTGTCTACCATCCACCCTGCAGGAATTCAAAGGCGGCAGCAAACTCCAGAGTCAAAGTTGATTATAACATAGAAATAGAAGATAAAGAGGGAATATGCAGGTGAATGAATTTATCATTATATCAGATTTTCAACATGGTTCTATCTGTGGATATTTAAGTCTGGAGGGGTGTTCTTGGGAGTAGGGGTGGCTTTAGACAGCTTCCAGAGTCCTTTTAGCCCCCAAGCAGCCGCGTTCGCTGGTGTAGACTTGTGCTGTCAAAAAGGTAGGCACAGCCCATGAAACTACATCGAACAGTTTTCATGGGGACTGGGTGAGCGCCCCTGTCAGCTTTGGAGGCCATGTGACTCTGCCATCCCCAATCACATCGCAGCTATCTCCTCCCTTAGGATTGTACTGAAAGTCTCCATTGAAAAGTATTAGGTTTCCTTTTATAGATCAGGCTTACTGGGTTATGATCTGAGAAAGTCCTTGGTAAAATTTCTGCTTTGGATAGCTGAGATCTCTTGAAACCCAGATCATATCTATTATTGAGAAAGATTTATGTCTTTATATAGAAAGGTATATTCTCTTCAGTTTTCATTTTTTCCATCCATATATCAACCAAACCCAAAATGTCTGCCATATCAAAAAGCAAAAGCTTTTGGCAATTTGCCTAGCAAATTTTTAATGTTGTTTTCTGAAAATCTGTCAATTTGTGGCAGATTCCAATCTCCCATCAGGCACCCACTTTCATATGAAAATTCTATAAGCATATCTGTAAAATGTTTATGACAGACTCCTTGATTTTCATTTGGAACATAGATTCCCACCACCATCCTTTTAACCCCAAGCAAATGAAGTCTGCCCACATATCTATCTTACCGATCAGTCAGTACCAATTTATAATCTAAATGTGTTTTGATGTATAACACTGCCCCATTTTTCTTGGTAACACTAGCTGAAATAAATTATTCACCTAAAGAATAAAAAGTCTGTATTTGGATAAAATATATCACAGGAATATCTCATCTTTTGCCCTTTCTTCCACTTTGTCAAATTAGAACAAGGACTTAGTTGTCTTTCCCCACCTTTTAAAGTTCCATTCTGATTTATAGTTCCCGGAGAAAAGGATTATCTCTTTGCAAGGTTGCTTCTTCAGCACAGACAAAATCTCTCTTTATCTGTATGATTAATTATTTTCCAATGGTGAAGAAATGGGAGGTGATCATGTTTAAAATCCATTTCTGTTCTGCGTGGCTGCAAGATGGTGATGTTTCCTCCAGCCTCAGCCCTCAGTCCCAGGGTGAGTTGTAAAAACCTCAGCTTCCACAAATTACTCAGGAGGAGAGCTTCTTAATGCATCTTGAGTTATCACTTTCTATCTAGAGTGGTTACTCAGCTGGTTATTTATACCTACCAGCTGATAGTCTAGCTGTGAAGCTCCTCCGCAGGTCAGAAGCAGCAACATGTTATCAATCCTTCCACCTGAAGCCTAGCAGGCACTTCTTACTGCTCATAGATGGGCTGTAAACAGCAAAATCCAATTGTTTTCATTCCTGTATTCTTGATGCGGGTGGTGGAACACCCCAGTTTTGCAGATGATTCTTTGTTGTTAAACCCTCTTTGTAGAACTTAATGAAAATGTAAAAAAGCTACTTTTAAGCTCAAGTTTTAACTTCTACTATATACTAAACAGTTTTCAAAACTTCCCCACCCCGTTTTAGAGGTCATACATATACGAGTTTGTGTTTTTCTGTTGGGTTTTTCAGCAGTGCCTGCTGAAACTGTGCTTCAGACACTCTCTTAAATGTGGCCTCCTTAAACTAGTTAGTGCATTGTTCCTTCTTGCATCCTTTATAGTGGTTTGCAGAGCACTTTTCTGCAGGAAGAGACATGTGTGAAAAGAGAGCCCGCCATCAAAAAGATAGAGGATGAAGAGGAGGAGTCATGTAAAAAAAGAAAACCTGCCATCAAAAAGAGAAAGGATGAAGATGAAGAGGAAAGTGAAGATGAGTGGGAAGATGTGGAAGGTAGCTCTTTTCTTTTGTTATAACAAAATCGTTTCTATCAAGATTTATCATTTTTTGGGCTTGTTCTCATGCTGAATTCCCCTGGGTTTCTATGATGACTCAATTGAGTTTTGTATTCTTTTTAGGCATTCATTTTTTAGCAATTTCAGGTAAGTTTTAATCAGGTGAAACTGAATGACATAGCCTTCACCTCAGTCAGCTGGGCGTTCCAGCTCTGATTCCAATGTTAAAGTGAAGATATTAATATACAGAAGTACACTTAGAGTGAGTGTGTGAACTAAAATGACATAAGGCACTTACAGTGTGTGAACTAAAATGACATAAGGCACTATTCATTACAAATGTTTGGCACGTATTTTACTTTTTCCAAAGGGTACAAACCTGCAATATTAAATAAAGAAATGGAAATGAAGTTATGGAATATGATGCAGTTGAGTCTATGTGGTATTGAGTTGTCAGGGGTCAAATTATGTGTCTTATGGAGTGATCTATTGGGAAGGAGAATATATCCCTCAGTATGCCAGTACTTACTTTTAGCATGAGGGTATAGGTTTTGTGAGACAGAGTGAAAGATTTATATGTGAGACAGAGTGAGACAGAGTGAAAGATTTCTGTGAGACAGAGTGAAAGATATATGTGAGACAGAGTGAAAGATTTCTGCTCTGTGTGGCAAAGAATTCTACATAGAAGACTTCTTTTCCAGTATGTCAGAGAACGAGTTGTTTGGGCCTTAGAAATATGGAGCTAGTTTAGTCAGTTGGCCGAACTTTAAAATTCAGCCTATAGAGACAGACATTGTGATGGAGTTCTCTGCCACTCTCTGGCAATTAATGGCAGAAATCATTATGGCCTGTCATCCCCCCCTTTTTTTAAACAAAGTTGCTTGTATTCTGAAGCACGAATCTGGTGAGTTATGGCCTTTCTGGTCATTTCCCCTCACAATGGTTCATAGTGATGCTCTGTTTGGTTTATTCGACTGTCTTCAGAGCTGTAGGTAGATGGATAGATAAAATTGGATCCTTTGTGGGCAGCTGGGCTGTGTTTGTACAGGACTGGAGGTCTGCTCCTCATTTCACATTTTTGGGGTCTTCTTATATGTCCCTTGTCTTAAGATCCATGTAAACATCAAGTAGAAGAGTTGCATACCCACAGATTCAACAGACAAGATCTCTGTTTGGAAAGTCTCTGAAACTATTTGAGATAACTTATGTGTTCTCTGTGAAACTGAAGTATTCAGAATTCCCTTAGGATGTGATTTTTTCATAAGACTCTGGTTGAGAAATGTATGCTTTTTAAAAAAGTAATATAGGAATAATCTGTGAGTTAGAATTGGAATGCTTAGTATCTTACTGGGCATCATCTGAACTGTGCAATTTAGATTTACTCTTCCATTTCCAGAACTCTGTGAGCCTGAGATAGGGATTCTGAAAGACATTTCTCCAGTGCCAGCTCTGCCCAACAAAATGGTTGAGATAGAGATTGAGACACCAGAACAAGCAAAGAAAAGAGAGAGAAGGTAAGCTGAGGTTGGAGAGCTCTGTACGCAGAGATCTGTGGCTAGCTGTCTCTTTCTTCCATGTGAATCATCAAATCCAAAGAAAGCCCACATTTACACAACTACCAATAGAACATGGTGGCTGCAACTCACTGTCACATCAAACCTCAGTCTAAGTGTCCAGTGTGCTTCTGGCTTCTGTCTAACTTCCTCCATCTACCCTGATTTCTCATACAAAATGTAAAGATGTTCTGGTTTAAAATTGAGCCCCGTTACCCATGAAATGAGTACAGAGTTTGGCTTGGATCCTGCAAGATAGGATCACTAGATAGTCTGCGCTGCAGAATTCATTTTACTTCCACTAAAATGTCTGTTTGCTCAAGGGTTCACTGAAAACCATTGGTCTTGAGCAAGCAGAAGTTTTAGTGGTAACGGAAGGGTATTCTGCAGTACAGACTATCTAGCATGTGCAGAACCCACTCACAGGATGCAGGCCACACTGTTTTACCCAGTTAATTGTCCCTTCAAAAGCCATAATTCAAAGCTTGGATTGCATTTAACTCCTTGCCTGCCCTTTGTAAATCCTGGGCAATTAAAGTTAATTTTAGAGCAGGAGAACGGAAGGAGCATGGCATTCATGTTGAAGCCCAGCTCCCAACTGGATTTGTGCTTAATTTTGGTTAGAAGTGAGGTCTGAATATGGTGGTGGAGCTCTGTACACAACTATATGCAAATTATAACATGAAGAATCTGTGCTTGTGTCTTCTGGGACATGAGCTCTGATTTGACTGTGGCATCTTGCAGTGAGAAAAGGCAAGCTGAGTTTGAGACATATCTCCGAAGAATGATGAAACGCTTCAACAAAGAGGTTCATGAAGATATGCACAAGGTAAGGTGTACTTGATATATTTTATTTCTATTGTGCTCTGCTTTTCTCAACTATGGAGACCTTAGGAGGCTTATAACAACGTTCCCCCCATCTCCAGTTTTTTCTTACAACAACAGCTTTGTGTGATAGTAAGACTGAGAGTAAGTGACTTGCCTGAGGTCAGTGAGCTTCCATGGCAGAGTGGGGATTTGAATGTGTGTCTCAGATCGTACACTAGCACTCTGACCTCTACATCACACTGGCTCTTAATGGAATAGGAATGTTGCTGAAGAACATAAATGGCAAGGGGCAAGGATGAGATTCTGTTGCTGTTACCTTATTCTGGCTCTTAAAAGAAGAGTTGATTAATTCAGTTTGTTACCAGCAAGGGAACTCTACATATGCCATAACATAGTTATTTTTTGTGGGGAGTAGAATTTTTTTAGATAGCACAATGCCACTCATGAGACCAATATCCTGTTTCTCGTACACTTCTGTTTCAATCTTAGGGCACTTTTGCACATGCAGAAAGGGCACATGTGCAAAAGTGCCCTTAGTATAGCTTTCATCCTGTAAGTCTAAACATTGGTTTATTTACAGTGTTTATATGTCACACTTTCTGTGCTCTGAATAGCATTAAAATCATGAATAAACCAGCAATGAAAATAATAACTTCAACCGGTAAATCAAACAGGATCTAAGTACTAGAAACTATTGCCTGCTGGTACATTATAGCCAGTGCAGTTAACAGTTAATTCCAACCCAAATAAATCTGATTTACAAAAAAGGTAGAAAGGTAGATATTTAATTTTACAGATTCAGAGTTGGTTACAGCAAAGGACTTGCTGTTCCTGCCTTAGGAAGACTCGTTGAGAAGGGCTGGTGAAGCAAGTAGCTGGTGAAGCAGCATTGGGGCGTTGATATAACTGTTGTGTCTCTGGAATGAATATGGTCACAGCCGAGATTGCCTTTTTTGATCTTGATTTTCACACTCAAAGCAGCATCATTAAACTAAAAGGTCGCTGCTTCCTCTATTGCAGACTTGTTTCCTTTTCCCAACAGGTTCACTTGCTGTGCTTGTTAGCAAATGGTTTCTATCGGAACAGAATCTGCAGTCAGCCAGATCTCCAAGCGATCGGCCTTTCCATAATCCCAGCCCACTTTACAAAAGTACCTACGGATCGTGTAGACCGCTTATATCTGTCAAACCTTGTGAAATGGTAAGAGTCTCTCTCCATTACCAGTTCTTTTTTCCAATAAAAAACCCAAAACAGTTGTGTCTTCAGAGCAACAGAGAAAAAAATATTTGTTTCCATGTGTAAGCACCTAAGTGTAAGTAATCTATCCTTTCTAAAATTTTAATTGTAAGAATGGGATATTGTAAGTCCCCTGAAAGAATTGGAATGCAATATGAAGAGAGCAGAAACAAAAATTAAAACATTATCTTGTTCTTCAAGGTTTGTTGCAACCTTTACTGTCAACAGTGAGCTCTCTGATATTGAAGAAAATTGGCAGTCCACCTTGGAGAGGCGTTTCGCTGTTTATGCTGCACGAGATGATGAAGAATTGGTGCATGTAAGAGATCAAACTTTTAAGGAATTAAAGATTTTGGGAGTGTAGATTTTTTAAATAGGCTTTTTTTTGCGTGGACCTCAAATGGATGATTGCTGTTATCACATGCTTTGAACCTCTAGGTTTTCCATCCATTTGGTTCCTCCAGTAGTGTCTTTAGAATGCCATGCAAGCCACACTGATTTCCACTGACTCCAGGGTACATCACAGGATTTATGTTTTCTCTGACACTCAAGGCAGGTTGGTGTAAGATGATGCAGTCAAATAATAACGGAGATCTAATAGACAATATGATAGTCCAATGAAGTTCCTTTAATTTTGCAATCCTAGTCCTGTTAGACTTGATATGTCAAGCAGTACAGAAAATGGAATTACACATTAAAAAACAACGCAATAAGAACAGGATAATGCAATAAGAACATGCAATGAGCAGATTATACATGCCATGCACAGTGGCTTAGGCCCCAGTCCTGTTCTTTTTATAAAAGCACCTTCCTAAACCATTCCCTTGTTACCTGAGATGGTAGGGTCTGTCCCTTTTTTAGATGAGGAATTAGCAGGACAGACCTTGCTTTGTGTAGGGGGTAACAATGGATTTTTCCATCAGATTTTACAGAGGGGTTTTTTTGCAAGAAATCTGCAGGAGTCAGAAAATAAAGTTTGATGAGTTTTATTAGAAAAAATAAAATAATAAACTTACATATACTCAATGGTAAAAACACAGTCACACAGAGAAATTGAGAGCCATAAGATTTTGAAAGAGTTGAGTGGGTAGGTTGGGAATAGAGCAGGTCATTGTGGGAAGGGTAATATTTATCTGTCTTGAAGAAGGAAGATCCAGGAGTAGAGTCCAATGCTAGCTTGGGCTGTTCAGATAGACATTATACTTATTCCTTCCTAAACCATTCCTTCCTAAACCATTCTGTTTTACATAGTTGGTGGAGTGACAGACTTCACAAAATGGGGACCACCACAAAGAATGCACCTGGATAGGCAGCTTAGCCATTTGCAGGGTGGCACCTGCAGAAATATGCTGCTAGAACAGCCTTTTTGGTCAGAGGCTTTTCTATGGAACCCAACCAGCACTGGAACAGCTGTGCAAGTGGCAACAGCCATAGAAACTGTGTATGAAGGAGGTCAGAGTCTGAAATGGGGTACATCTTCTGTGGGGAAAGTGCTCATCTTATTGCTTTTCATTCCATTTTGTCTGGAAGGAACTTTTGCGAAGGTCATTGGAGAAGCAGTAAAATGTATTTGCATGTTTCTGTGTGGGAAGATCACTGTGTGCCTGTGCTCAGATTCCAAATAAATTATTTCTGTTCATGTTTTAAATAGATATTTTTGCTCATTCTGAGGTCTTTGCAGCTTCTGTGCCGGCTTGTCTTGTCGTTACAGCCCATTCCTCTGAAAGAGACATTAGGGAAGGTAAGAATGAAACATTAAAGCATTGAATGGCAGAATCATTGTGGGTGGGTTCAGATTTGTAAAAGAAAATGCTATTTTTGTTTGCCTGTCTTTGTTTTTTCAAGACAGATTCTGATCCAATCTTGGATCCATGAAAGGATTGCTATAAACAGAAGCGAGGGATGATTTTCACTGATTTCACCCCTCTTGCTGTGGGCCTTTGACTCCTCCCTTACAGGGCCGGAGCAAGGGGGAACTGCACCTGGGGCACACGTGCGCCCTGCGCCCCTGCCCTGCCCTGCCCTGGAACACCCCCTCCATTCCCTTCACCGGTGCATGCCCGGTGCATCACGCAACCCCCGTTCCCTTGGCGCTACCCCACTGCTCCCTTATAGTGTTCCTGGGGAGTTCTGTGCCTACCAAGAGTAGCATTTTACACTCCAGTGTGAAGGAATAGGGGAAAAAGCTGTGTTGCGCTGGTGGCAGTCCCCTTCATCAGAAATGTTTGGTGGATCCAAGTTCCTAGTTTGATGGATTGTAATGACTAAATTTGTTTATCTGAATGGAAGCTATGCTACAATCACAGTCACCATAGTTTAATTGGACTGTTGTTTGGTGTGATTCTGAACAGAGCCAACAGTGAGTGTACACAATACATATTTCAGAGTGTAGTACTGGTGACCTAGTTGCTCTTTCAAGCTGTTGACCTGTGCAAAAGAACCCAGAGGGTTTTAAATTTCCTTCGTCCTCACACTCATCAGGAATCCCCTTTTCTTTATTTCAGGGAAAGCCCCCAACCAAGAAGCGTTCTGTCAGTTTAGTCTCTGAGAAATTGTCTAATTCTGCCAAAAAGCCTAGAGTTGCACCAAAAAATTGCTCAGGATCAAAGAGCAAACAAAGAGCAGGCCAAGAGGAGACTTCATCAAAGAGCATAGAAGCTAACAGGAAACCAAATACCCCTGAAGCCAAAAGGAAAATAAGTAAATCCACGGTACTGAAGGGTACTCAGAAAAAAAAGGAATCTGATGATGGTGAAAACAACTTGAAGGGAAGGGAAGGGTTGGGGAGGCCCAAAAATGACCGCCAACGAAGAGTGGCCTCAAAAGTGTCTTACAAAGAGGAGAGTGGAAGCGATGAGGGCAGTGGCTCTGAATTCCATGCTTCAGAAGAAGACCAGGATGATAGCAGCATCTCTGACGATGATTTTGCAAATACTAGTAGGAAGCTTGGATCTTCACGGGGAACACCGAAAGCAAGAATAGCGTTTAAT
This sequence comes from Sphaerodactylus townsendi, assembly GCF_021028975.2. Classification (NCBI taxonomy): domain Eukaryota; kingdom Metazoa; phylum Chordata; class Lepidosauria; order Squamata; family Sphaerodactylidae; genus Sphaerodactylus; species Sphaerodactylus townsendi. Next base: position 48,099,693 of record NC_059427.1, read on the forward strand.
AACAGACAGAAATCTACTCCTTCAATGTTGAAAGAACCTAAGAATCCAGACAGTGTTGAACACTTGAGGAAAACTACCCCCTCAAGCTCTTCAAAGCCCCCAAAGAAAAGTAACAAAATAATTTCCAGTAGTGATGATGAAGAAGGAAGTCAGGAGCCAGTCACACAGAGAGGCGTGGATCAGTGGGTGGAAGTTTTTGTTGAACGAGAAGACAAGTGGGTGGATGTGAATTGTGTTCATGGCACAGTTGGTCAGCCTCCGCTGTGCTTCAGATATGCCACTAAACCAGTGTGCTATATCATTGGCTTTGATAACGACGGGTGTGTAAAGGATGTAACACAAAGATATGATCCGGCATGGATGACTTTAACAAGGAAAAGGCGTGTGGATGCCCAGTGGTGGGACGACACTTTGAATCCGTACAGAAGCCCATTTGTGGAACGAGAGAAAAAAGAAGAAAAGGCGGTCAGTGCTATGAAATTGGTCACCTTTTTTTTCTGTGTGGCCAAAGTGGATTCCAAATGGCCTTGGTGCTCACCTGTCCTGTTAACATTTTTGATTTTCTTTTCTTGAATATTTTAGCAAGGGAGGTAGGAAGTGGGAAGATGAAAGTTAGAGGTGCGAAGTGTGCTCTGGATTTTTGTGGAATGGCTTTTCACTAACAGCTTTTTAGGAGTAGCAGGCTCTGCAATCTACAATCCTTGCACGGAGGCAGCAGATGCTATGTTAAGCATTCCTAATACATTAGCACATTCCTTTTAGATTCCACAAATTGTAAGTTGAATGGATCAGTGGTATTCCTTATATCACAGGGATCAACGGGCAGCTTTTCCCAAAATAAACAAAACAATGATAGCTCACACAATATTGATATAAGGAATATCAATATTAATTTAAAGGGCTCAAAACAAAAGCTGGCAATCTTCAGTCTTGCATTGGACAGGGCAGTGGTGTACCTAGGCAAACTGGAGCCCTGGGCAAAACCTGAGTTTGATGCCCCCCCATGAGTGGCCACCCTCCCCTACTGTGACCAGACAATGATTTTTTTTCCACCAGGTCATTTCAAAGTCACCATCACATTATAGAATATGCCCCAACTCACAAATCCATGTTGCTGTGTGGTCATGCTGTCAGGGGTGCAAATGCTGTCAGGGGTGCAATTATTAAGATAGCAGCACCAAAATTTCAGATTATCTTCATGAGACCCTACTGATGATACCACCCAGGTTTAGTGAAGTTTGGTTCAGCCCCCATCTCAAAGGTGTAGCCCCCATCTCATTTTAGTTCCCATTGGAAACAATGGGGGATGGGGGCACTCCCTTTGGGAGTCCACAACTTTGCACTCCCTTAACCAAACCTCACCAAACCTGGATGATATATATACACACACACACACACACACACACACACACACACACACACACACACACACACACACATATACATATATATACATATATATATATACATATATATATATATACATATATACACATATACACGTATACGTGTGTGTGTGTGTGTGTGTGTGTGTGTGTATATATATATATATATATATATATATATATATATATATTTATATTTATATTTATATATTTATATTTGATTTGATATACCGCCCTATCCCCGAAGGGCTCTGGGCAGTGTACAGTATCATCAGGACAGTCTCCCGAAAAATCCCGGAAATGTTGGTGCAGCTAGCCTACGAACTGCGCCCCTGTAGGCCAAAAACAGAAAAAACACCGAAATTACACCCCCCCCCCCCACAAACGAACCTGCATTTTTGGTGCCTGCCACAAGGGGGCGCCCTGGGCAACTGCCTACTTTGCCCAATGAAATGCTACTGGGACAGGGGAGTCACCCCAAAGGAGCAAAACGTGGGGGGGGGGGACCTTCCTGGTTTCTGTACTCTCGCTAATCTTGGGGCTTCTGGGGTAGTTGACTGCACAAGTGGGATCACATCAGTACAGAAATCTCTGCCCTGGAGGAAACTTATCCTTACTACAGGGCGAAGCACCGGTGAATAATCAGCTTTTGTGTGTAGAATGTCTTGAGAACTGGTTCACGCAGAGGTGTATGCTGTCAGTCTCATTGCTTGTTTTATTCAGGCCTTGACAGCACAGCTGAAAGCATGATCTGACCACACAAGAAAGTATTTCTCCTGAGGTAATGTTGGGTGATACCAAAGATCCATTTGTGGTGTTAAAGCTGTGATGGTTCATCCTCACAGGCAGGTCATTGCTTTATCAAATGATGAACATGCATATATCAGTTGGTCATAGTCTTTCAACAGCTGAAGAATGTATTTGTGTGGTATAAACTCTGAACTGTGATATTGACTTTATGCTTCTTATAGTTTCTAGCTCAGCTTCAAGACAAGCCCCTGCCAACAGCCGTTGGTGAATACAAGAACCACCCGCTTTATGCCTTGCAGCGCCATCTTCTTAAATATGAAGCTATCTACCCCGAGTCAGCTGCTGTGCTAGGATACTGCCGAGGGGAGGCTGTGTACTCCAGGTGAGAGATCCCTTAGGTGTGTATGCCATGAAATGTGGCTTCCCCAAGTTTCTGTGATCAGATCTTGGATCCCTTGCTGTTGTGGTACCTTGAATAGAGCTAAACTTTTACAGAGCAGATCTAAAGTTCATTCTTCACATGCTTCTTTTATGTTACTCTGAAGCTTTTGTATGAGCCATGTTAATAATCAGGGCTTTGTGCTTCTTGTGTGAAGCCCGCAGAAGAACAAAATCCCACATTTTAACCATCCCAGATTTCCTTTTTTAGAAGAGAATTTCTAGTCCTTGTGGCTGTGAAGGACACTTCTGATCATGTGTGGGCAATGCTTGGTGAGGTTTCAAAAAGATTGCTAGTTGGGGAGAGGGCATAGGCCTTCAGTAACCTACTAACATGAACTCATTGGCCTTCTTTATGAAAAGCAGAATAAATGCAAAATCCTAACTACTTCCAAGTTTGCTCAGTTTCTACCGACAGCAAAATGTTTAGCTTTTCTTGCAGAATTTCAGTTGTATGAGCACTGTTCCGATTCTCTCTTTTTAAAGCATGCTATTAATAATAAATGATAACCAGAGTCATTGTTCATATTTGCATTGAGAAGGGTTGCTGTCTTATTTGGGCCTTTTCAGAGACTGTATCCACACACTGCACTCTAAGGACACATGGCTGAAGCAAGCTCGAGTGGTGAGGCTCGGGGAAGTACCATATAAGGTAAGGGAAGGGAGTGGCTCCTGTCAGTAAGCGTTATAGTTATGTCTGTACCCTCAGTAGCAAAATGAAGTGTGTACGCACAAGGCTTTTCACCTGAATTTGGATCTGTCAGGAGGATAAGCAGAGAGGGAAAGACCTGTATCCCAGCGACCCTGAAGAGCTGTTGTTCAGGTGTTGCTCCCATTTAGGGTGACCAGTGTTAGACTAGATAGAATAGTACATTCAGTCATAGAACCATAAGAGTTAGATTAGACCAGTTGTCCATGTAGTCCAGCTTCCTGTTTTACATGATGGCTAACCCATTCTCTGTAGGACAGTGACACAGGGCATTGAGGGCTTTCCTCTGATGTTGCCCCCGTGCCCTGTAATTCCAAGGTTTTATTGTCTTTGAATGCAAAACTTTGAGGAAGAAATATCTTTTTTACAATGGCAAACCTTATTGACTAAAGGTATAAAATTTACTCCAGCCAAACATTAAGAGAAAATTAGTACAAGATGTTCAATCAGTGGTACACCACTGTAAAGGACAGATGTTCTTTTTGTTGCATAATCTGCTTTTTGAATTATGTCATTCACTTAATGTTGTATTAATTACCGTATTCTTATAAGCCTCTGTAGTTAACATTAGTAGAAATATTGGCTATTTTGTGTGGCTTCCCAAATTTTAAACAATCTGTCTCTGATTTCATGGTTCCCATTTTGCACCATATTTTTTTCCTCTTTCATTTTTTCTGTCCATAAAGCAATTGTGTAATCCTTCTTTTGAATCTGCCATTTCTAATTTTAATACTCTCTGACCTGGGTTTCTAATCCAGTCTACAATTCAAACAAGACCAGCTGCTTTATAGTACAATTTAATATTAGGTCCTGCTAAACCTCATCTCGTTTTCTCATCTTGTAAAAATTTGAAGCTAAGACCAAGCTTTCCGATAGCCTTCTATCAGTAAGTCAGTGACTTATTCTTTTATCTTAATGAGCTTCTACTCCATTTGCTCCTCTCCGAGCTTCACCCTCATTCCTTCAATCTTAACTCTGCTGCTTGCTTGATTTTCCTCTTTTCCTTACATTTCTCCTTTGCGATGTTCTACCTGCTGGATTTCATTTCCTTATCAAGCCTGGATTAAGCTTCTGTTTTTCAATGTGAAATCTCTTCATTCATTGACCTCTTCTGATAAATCATCTTTGTCTTTCTATTCTAGAAACTGTCTCCTCTTCAGCAAGCTTCACATTATTTTTGTTTCATTCTCCCATCCAAGGTGTAGTGGTTAAGAGCAGGGGGATTCTAATCTGGAGAACTGGGTTTGATTCCCCACTCCTCCACTTGAGTGGCTGAGGCTTTCTTTATCTGGTGAACCAGATGTGTTTCCGCACTCTTACATTCTTGCTGGATGACTTTGGGCTAGTCACAGTTCTTTGGAACTCTCTCAGCCCCACCTACCTTACCAGGTGTCTGTTGTGGGGAGAGGAAGGGAAAGGAGTTTGTAAACCACCTTGAGTCTCCTTACAGGATAGAAAGGTGGGGTATAAATCCAAACTCTTCTTCTTCTTCTCTAACTCATGGTTCCCTGACATATGCAGCTCTCTCTCCTTACTACAACTGACCCCTGAAAGTCCCCTTCAGTCTGAAGTTCTATTTATGAAGTACTGTCTAGTATAAAGAGCTGTTCTCATAATGGACAGAACAGTGCGCATTTCAGTTTGTTCAAAGTGATACTTGACTGCATGCAGTTTGGCCTAAAATATACCTACCTGCATCAAGTAAGCAAACCTGCCTTTTATGCCCCATTGCATCTGAATGGAGTGCCTACCTTTGATGTGTCCTTAGTGTGTGTTGCATTCATTTGTCGTCTTTGCACAGATGGTCAAAGGCTATTCCAACCAGGCAAGGAAAGCACGAATGATGGAACCTGCAAACCGGGAAAAAAAGGACTTGGCGCTCTTTGGTCTCTGGCAGACAGAAACTTATCAGCCCCCTATTGCAGTGGATGGAAGGGTAAGCAGGAGAAAAGATAATGTATGATGGAGAGAGGCTTTGGAAACTGCCTCGAGACTGGCAGGGTATGGGTGGTATAAAAGCCTAAAGATATAAATTAAGTAATAAATATAACTGCTTGCTAACCCACGTAATATAATCATTTTTGACAATACTGATGGCACAGCATTCCATGTACAACTTACCCTGACAAAAATGCTTGCAAGCCAGACCATAAACTATTTTGAATTTCTTCTAAAAGGTAAGACACACAACCTCAGGTTAGTTGCGAACAGAGTGAATGCATTTAAATTGCCTCTTTTTGAAGGTGAGATCATGGCTGGAGGGTCTTTAGTCTTTTCCAGTCACTGCTCCTACCAATAAAAGTGGTAATTTCCCATGTCCCCTCACTTCCAATTGTAGCATACACAGGGAAAACAAGTATTATCAAAAGTAGTTTCTGTCCTCTCTCTCACCCTCCAGATGTTTTCTTTTGCTATCAGTAATATTGGCAAGACTTCACATTTTATATTATATTATTGTGCCAATTCTATGCATAGCCAGTTTTGGGGATTCAACTGTAGTTCCTGTGAGCTTTTCCAAACCAGCCCTAGTATTGTCTATGCAGTAGTCTCATTGGAGTCAGTGGGACCACATCTTGATTGCTGACAAGATTGCATCCTTGGCATTTTTGATGACCTTTGGGAAAAAAGATTATTGTTGGGGGTTTTCAGGATCAACGTCATGAAGAAATTCTCATTCAATTTGATGCATTTAGAATGACCTTGCCTTCTTTAAAATTTAGGAGACCAAAATATTTTTCAAGATCTCAGGGGAGCATTTTTAGATGTGAAGTTAATTAAAGGCTTTCTGATTTTAAACAAGACTCAACTGTCTGGACTACTGTAGGAGCAAATTGGCCTTCATGAAAATCTTGAGCTAATTGGGTGAATCAGGCATAGGGCAGGATCCCTCTGTTCTCTTATGTCTCTGTGTTAAAGTGAAAATATTAACACCAGAAGGAAGTCCTCTGATCTGGGGGTTGTGCTGTTGTTATAAGGATAGTAATCTCCTGAGGTTTTTTCCCACTCTTCTTTCTTTTTTCATTTCAGGTTCCTCGAAATGAATTTGGGAATGTGTATCTTTTCCAGCCCAGCATGTTACCAATAGGCTGCGTGCAGCTAAAGCTTCCCAACCTTCACAAAGTGGCACGTAAACTGGATATTGACTGTGTTCCAGCTGTTACTGGATTTGATTTTCATGGTGGCTACTCACATGCAGTGTATGTCAGTTTTGCTTTCTGGCTTGGTAGCCTACAGTGATGTCATGTGTGCGACCTGACACATTCCATCGGTGAAGAGTATGTCTTAAATATGGCTAGGCTGCGAGGGTCTGGCTGAAGGTCATCCTGGAAGATTCCAGGATGACCTGGGTATCCCCACTGTGCCATGGAAACTTGCTGGGTAACCTTGGACCAGTTATCCAATCTCAGCCTAAACTACATCACAGGTTTTTGCAAAGATAAAATGGAGAAAAGGAGAATATTGTAAGCCAATTTGAATCCCCGCTGGGGAAAAAAGTGGACTATAATAAAATAAAATTAGAGGATATCCTTGCTAACAACAATATATGTTGTTGGCTGATGTTTCGTTCCCCATCTTGGTGGGTTTTTTTGGTGGGGGATTGTTTTTGGTCTTCTCATCCATGGTATTCAGGCAGTAGAAAAATTCTTCAGGAGATGCTGCTAGTTCAGCAATTGGCATATTTAACTAAATATTGTTCATGTGAGCAGCATTCTGGTGTTGCCCTTTTCATATACTGTTTCCACGGAATAATCCCTCTCATCTTCCCACATTTCATGAGGACATGACACTTCAGAAGCACCCTGTCTGGCATTCACGTGCCTCCTGTTCCCCTCTCTTTGCGTGCAGGTGAAGCCAAATTCAGTAATTCTCTAGGAAATCATTGAGTAGACAGAGAAGTCTTTAACCCAAGAACAAAGGAACAATATTTTGGGAGCCTGAAATAAGCAGATGTGGGGATGGGAACTCAATTTTTCTGTATTCTCCTTTCTCTAAATGAATTAAGGGGAACAAATGCGGATTATATCATTTTGTGTACACAAGCATCCTGTTAATTGGATTAGGCTGAGAAGCAGTGGCTAGGCCCAGGGCCATCTGGTGAGCTTCAGGGCCCAGCAGAGATGTGAACACAGCTCTTCGCTCAAGGCCAACAGCCTGTCCCATACACCGTGCTAGTTCTGGCACTGGATCAGGATCAACTACAGAGGGGAATGGGGTGCCAGTTGCCACTGACCAAAGGTATAGCAATATTGTTGTTTCTAACTCATCCTGTTGATTTCAAACATAATCGAGGTTCCCATAATGTCTGGTCATGTCGTAATGAATCTTACCATGAAAGTATTGTTGATGTGTTGTTTCAACACACAAACAATATGTGGGTACTGTCTGTTGTGGGTTTTCTGGGTGTGGTGGATTTTTGCTCCAAACATTTCACCCGCATTTATGGCTGGTATCTTCAGAAGCATGCCATGGTAAGATGTCTTTCTCTCCAAGTGATTGTGTGGTGGGGTATATATTTTGTTTATCTCACAGGAATGGGAATGAGGCCAAATTACATGTGTTTGAGTAGAGTTAACTTGCAGTTTCATTTGCAAATTGCATTTACATCTGCAAATGAGTAAATATGTGTATGGGTGAAGTTCATTTTTTCAGTTGCATTTGAATGTCTTTGGTTTTGGGGTTTTTTTTAGTACTGATAGCCAAGTTTTATCTATTTTCAGACTGTTCCTTTTTTTGAGACTGTCCTGGTGTTTGTGGATTTCAGTAGCCACCACGAAAGTCCCCTGTAATCTGACATGGTAACTGTTGAGAGTTTTCAAGCATTTCTGTGCCTTCAAATAAGATCCTATGTCTAACTTGATTTAGAGCATTTTTAGCTACTGCCTGAGAAATCAGCTACTATGTCAGACTATACTGGAAAGCAATTGAAATCCACATATACTTGGAACAGTTTCAATGAAAAGAGAGTTGAAAATCAACAAAACTTCACGGCCAGCATTAAAAAATACCAACACCAAAAACTAATGACATTCAGATGCAACTGCAAATTAACTTCCACCCAGATACATGCAAATGTACCACCCCTCCCACAGCAAGGTTGACAACATATATGCCCCATCATACAGTCACTCCACACTATGCCATGGAGAGAAATAAGTCTTGTCATGACATGCCTCTGAAAATGCCAGACATAAATGCGGGTGAAACATTAGGAGCAAAAACTACCAAACCACGGCCGCAGCCTGGAAAACCCACAAGAGCCTGTTGACTCCAGCCATGAAAGCCTTTGACAGGACTATATGTGGGTAACTAGATTATTATGTTCTCACCAGCACTGAAGGCTACATTGTCTGTGAAGAATACAGAGAGGTGCTTGTGGCAGCCTGGGAGAATGAAGAAGTAGAGAGGGAAAAGAAAGAAAATGAGGTAAGAAGAATCCCTTTGAAAGAGTTTGTTCCTCCCCCAGCTCCATCTTTAGTGAATTGAAATGGCATTGATGCAATTGAACAACATTGCAGAACAAGGCAGTTCCTTAAATGTAAATCTGGAGAACAGCAAAGTGTTTTCAGTTTCTGATATTAACCTCTACCCGAATGGGTTCCTAAATGTTTGGTTTTTGGGTCATAACTTGGTTGTAAATATGGAAGTAAACTTAACATCAATGATGCTTTACTTGGGCTATTGGAACCCCACTTTTCAAGGTCAGGCCAATTCAACACAATAAATAGTAAGTTCTTCCCTTTGGTGTGAGGAAGTTCCGTTTACTAAGTGTTCTCTTGTAAGATATAAGGCCTACAATTATTTTAATTGTTGTACCTTTCATCTCTAATTTTGAATGATTTTTAAACACAGAAGCGGGAGAAGAGAGTGTTGGGGAACTGGAAATTGTTGGTGAAAGGAGTTCTGATCCGAGAGAGACTGAGGAAACGTTACTCCACTAAGGTAAAATAAATCTTGGTATAAGCTATGTTTGCCTGTTTGGATGTTGTTACTGCCAAGATAATTCAGAAATGTATGGATATCGGAAGCCCGTATTTGGCTGCGGAAGAAAAAATGTGTGTGTAAACTGTTTTTGAACTGGAATGGTCAGTACTGTCCTTTCCCTAAAATCTGTGTAGAGTTTTTCTCTTCTGTATTTCAGCAAAGCCTTGCTTCAGATGTTGCAGCTCTCAAAACAGGGGAAAGTATATGACAGCTGTAGGATGGATCTCTAATGTTCAAGGAGGATAATGTTTGCTGTAGGATTGCCTTGTATTAATATTAATCTGCATGTTAGGTATAAAATGGCTTGTTTGATGTCTTAACCCAGTTGTCTGGATTGGAGGAGGAAGAAAATCACTTGAATTTTTAAAACATTGTGTGGTGAATAATAAATAATAATAATAATAATAAAAATGGCTCTTAGGCTTGAGATGGCTCAGGACAGACCAGAAAGTGGAAATGGCATGCTCCCCCATCCCCGACAGCATTGTGCTACTGACAAACAGGCTTGAACTATTGCTATTTAGTTCATTTATTATTCTGTTACTTTGCTCTGAATGTATTAGAAAAGGTTGTCATTTGAATATTGGAATTCTATGTATTATTTTTTCCAGGGAGCTGAAAATACTTTCATGTTGCTGATTTTTCCAGTGTCAGTTAAATCTTTTAACTCTTCCAGAATGAAGCAGCAGATGGCATGATGGGAGCACAGACTGGCTTTTCCTCTGATGAAGAAGGACCATGCTCAAAGACTGGAGCTGAAGACATGACTGTTTCTTGGCCCCAAAATCGGGAAGTGGAAAAACAGAGCAGGGAAGGAAAAAGAACCAGAAAGAGCCAGCGGGAGAAGAAAGGAGAAGCAAAGCATTTGTTCCCATTTGAGAAGCTGTAACCAGGAGGAGAGGTTGTTTTTTTCTTGAAAAAGGGCATATGTGACCTTTCAAACCAGCCTGTAGTTTCAGGCTTAACAAATTACATTTTTATATTTGCTAAAAACTGGAGACCTGGAATTGTGTCAATATATAAATATAGCAACATTTGAGTAGGTGGCATTTAAAAATTCTTCAAAGAGTGTTTATTAACTAGGCCACAAAATTGACCTTTTCCAAGTGTGAATATTCCTGAAAAGCTCTGGATCATGTTTTATTATCTTTTAAGAGCTTTAGTTCTTCCACTTGTATTTGTAGGGTTATTATGCATAGATGGCTTGACTGCGAAAAAGAGCATACATTTATCAGAAGAGGCCAGTCTCTTAAGAGAAATCCTTGTGAACATTCTTCTTCCATTGAATATTCTTGTAATTTAAAATTTATTAGTTTCCCTTTCATTGTCTATTACTGTTGTTGTCTTTTGATTTAGTTTGTTCAAAACACCTGGAGAAGTTCCCCAGAGGTGTCATAATTAGCTTCAAGGTAGAGTGAATAGAATTCTGTGCTTGTAAATTGGTAAGAATTCTTTCTGGTTCCAGGAGGTGGTATTCTTCCACATGTCAGAAACTATTCATTAGGACATTCTTCTACACCAGCTCCATTGAAATAAAATGACAGTTGTGTGACACCATTGTGTTATGGTCTTGTACAGCTTCTGTTTGTTTTGGTGGGGCTTGTACAGGAGCATTTCTCAATGAATTTGTGCCCCAACACGTTTTATTAGCACACAGGCAAAACTTTTTTCACACTTAATGAAAATTATCCAATTACTTGTGTGCCTTTTAAGATTGCCTTGACTTATGTGCACTTTTATTGTGGGAGAAATATTCAATCTGAACCATGTCGTACCATTTGAACCTGACTGCAGTTAGCTTTAGCACTTTAAATACGTTCAAAATTATTTTTATATTCAATCCTTGGCAAAAAAATTAAACTCTTTAATAAGATCTGGTATACAAGTATACAGTTTCTTTCCATTCATGGTAGTTGTTGGGTGAATACTACAAGTGATTAATTGGGGGACTTTAGCAATTTATGCTACGTTGTCACCTCCAGGCTCAACATAGTTGGCTCAAATCATGGCTTGGCTCCAAAGGACCACATTGTCCATAAAATCAAATATGCCTGTTGGACTATGCCGTGTGCAATGGTTACAGACAAATATTTGTAATGCCCAGTGTGCTCTTTACCTCCCTCCAGTATTCAGAGTCTGACTAGAGGGTCCAAAAGATGCATTTCCACCTTGGACAAGAATGAACAACTCTTAAGTACTCACAGTCCAATAGCTCAACCCAGTTTAATACCACACTCCTAACATCTCAGTGAATATATCCTGGGTTATGAAACAATTGTACTTTAAATGTTGCAATTTCATACGAAACCAAATTTCAGAAGAAAAAGTAAATTTGGTAGTTTGTTTTGACTGGATGTTGTACCAAGTTGTTGATAAGTATTTTTTCACAAAGACTTAAAAGTTTTAATGCAAAATGCAACACCTATTAATATTTGCAGCATTACTACACTCCTTTTTAATGCAGGCTATAAACCTTTCAGTTCCTGGAACACCGGGCCTTGGGTCCTAAGATACTACATGGTCTTCCAGCTACTGTGGAGATTTTCGTTTTTCTCCAGTACTCACTTCTGATGTTGCCAACATTTCCACATGCATAATAGTTCTGTATAAAATGCTGATCTTTTTGCATGCAGACATACTAGCAGCCGAGGAAAGGAGTGGTACAGTGAATGCCAGCGTCCACAGCAGACAGAGAAGTGTCACAGGATCCAAGCCTATGCTGGCACTGGACATTGTTAGGAAGAGCATGTATGCTTTATGAAAAAGTTTACAGGAATGCCTGTAGTCGACCCACGCGGTCAGCGTAAGAACGAGACGAGACGCGGAGATAACATCTGGTGGAGATCGCCAGCAGCGGGAGACCGGAGGTCCGTGTTCCTAGCGAGTCTCCCGTCTGCCGGTTCCTGGCACCTTTTATTGTTACTCTATTGGGGGCGTGTAGGAGGGAGGACTGGGGGGAGTTCCGGGAGAGCGGGAGGTCGGGAGATCATCATGTGATGCATGATCTCACCTGGCTACGTGCGGAGAGGAGCGTACGCGTCTGAGCCTAATCCTCACCTGGGGGCAAGACCATTGTCCCTGCGCCCGGTGATTGAGCCAGACAGTTCATGACCCGTGACTCATAGGGGATGAGGAGTGGGGGTGCGATGCGACCGGCAAGGCCGCAGGTCCGTTGGCGTCCCAACGTTCTACTACGGCACTGCTGGGTCGGCAGTGCACTACTACATCTCCTCCTTTTTTACATTTTAGAAAGCGGGGGGCCGAAACGCTAAGGGGCGATTTAAAGGGGCGCTTGTCTCCTCCGCCGTTTGGTCAAGTTGACCAAGCTGCTTGTGCAACATTAGAACTTGGTTGCGGGGTAAGGGAAATGCGAGGGGTTTCTTACACACGTTACAGGCAATATTAGACACGCATTGAACGAAACAAGATCCGATAACAAGGCACACAATTAAACCAATGCAGAGCTGTAAAATAGCACTCAACCATCCTCCCGGCAGCCAGCTCCAGAGGCTGACCACCAATGGGGCAAAACATCATACTTCAGATTAGATACAACTTCTTGCAGCTCACGCACTTTCATGTGGATCAACTGGGAATTATCAGAAAGATTAAAACAACACATATTATGTACATTCTCACAACCTTGGTGATGTAACAACAACAAATAATCAATAGCGGCACGATTGTCTAGGGTAGGCTGACGAAGTTCCTGCTGCTCGGAGGCCAGGGCATCCAGAGCGGTGGAGGTAGAGTTGATGGACTTCGCAAGGGCACAGGCCAGCCGGCCAATAGTCTTAGCATTGTAGGAAGCGAGTCCGGGGACTCCCACTAGGGAAGTTGCGAGGGAGACGAACTCCGCTTCGGAGAGGGCGACCGCGTCGCTCCGACAGGAGGGGTCGAAAGGCAGGGCGGCGGCGGCGGCGGCGTCCGGGCTCCCGGGGTGGAGCCTGGGGTAGGACAATGGTGAGGCGACTGAGGCAGCAAAGAGTTCCGGCAGGGAGTCGGGCGGGGATGTAGTTAAACGTCCTCTCCCCGCAGGTCCAGAACCAGCCCCTGGGGAGCAGGATGTTTCCGAACACGGGGAATGTCCTCCATGTGTGTGCAGTTCCAACTGGCCGAGCCGACGAATGGGCCCGGGTCGGTTCCTCGTTCGGCTGCGCCGGTGATGCGGGCGCAGGTGTTAGACTCGTGGTTAGCGACAGTCTTGGTGACAAGGGAGAGAGCGCCAGCCGGGAGGGTTTGGACGACGGGTCCCCAGTCGGCGCTCATAGAGTATCTGATGGATGAGGCATTCATGAAGGGGCAATCAGCCCAGACTCCGCTTCTAGGGAAGTCTCCGGGTGCTTTGCAGGCGGGGGAGCAGGCAGGAGCTCAGCAGGCTCCCCGGACTCCTCAGGTACTGGGCGAGGCAGAAAGATGAAGAGGCGTTGGCAGCGGCAGCAAAACCTGCTCCCAGATGTTGGTCTGGTGAAAGCTTCGTCAGGGGGTGGCCGACCGCCATCCGGGCAGGAGGAGGCAGCAGAAGCAGGCAAAGGATGAGTGAGTCGCTGGAGTTGGTGGTGATGATCGCAAAGAGAGCGGCACAGAGGTTCTCGGGTGTCTCGGGGTGAATGTCTTGCTGGCGCAGCAGCCGCCTTAGGGCCTGGCTGGTGGGTCATGCCTTGACGTCTCCCCCCCAGGTCATTCCGGGTCTTTGGGCGTTGGCCGGCTGAAGCAAAGTTCACTGCTGGGATCGCTGGGCGGGATCACCTCTAGAGAGATCGCGTTCCATCTCCGGGATGAGGTTGGTTTCCTCCTGGCGCCATTCCATGGGTTAGGCCTGTCATGGCGAATGTCCGGAGTCCACGGGAACCTCTGGTAGGGAAGAGGGACTGAAACACACCCCCCTTTCCCAGGTTCACCGGGGGGGGGGCGGGTCCCGCCAGGCTCAGTTCTCAGAGCGGATGGCGGGAGATTGCAGGATCGAAGTTAGTGTTTAGATTTAATATGGGAAGGAAGAAGGCTTGTTTTGCAGCCTGGTGAAGGTTGCTTTTAATGCAACCCTCCCAAATGGGGGGCCGCCTACACTCCTCTTTCTTTAGTTGTTTGACAGGGGAGGGAGGGGCAGGAGGTGGCGACCCCTGGTGGGGAATTCATTGGCTTCAGAAGAGCCGGGTCATCAGAGAGTGCTGTCAAAGGCTGAGGTCCGGAAAGCCTCGAGGAGGGAGGGAAGCAAAGAGCGAGGTCCACTGGGGGGATTGTGGGTATGCATGCTTAATCCAGCAAGCACAAAGGGGGCTTTGGAAGCACCTTTTGGGGGGATGGGTGCATCCGGGGAATGAAGCAATCAGGCTTTATTAGAGGCAAATTCCTCGCATCACACAAAGGGAAGAGAAGGAAGGGGGGGGTTTCTTTAACAAAGGGAGTTGCACTTACCGTGACCTTGGTGGCTAATGCAGGAAGCTGGATGGTGCTAAATTTATGCGATCGGAATTATCTTGGGGAATTGTCGCCCATGAGACCGCTCCTTAAGGGCGAGCTTCGGCTGAGCCGCCCTGGCCTTTAATGTGGTAATTGATAAAGTTGCCAGGCGCTGGGCAGCCATAACCCAAATGGGTTTGGGTATTAGGCGCATAATGGCGGCAGCCCCTTTTTAAACTGGCCAGCCTGTCCTGACAGTGCTGCGCAGATATCAGGCATCTACCCAGATTTTAATCCAGGGAGGGCCAGTCAGCCAATTGGCCCTCCCGCCTTTACTGGTCGAAAAAGCAGAAGGAAAAAGGGGAGGGAGAGGGAAACAGATCTCCTGTGGAAATTAAGAGGCAACTTCGGAGAGGAGCCGCGATTGGAATCAATGATCCGTGACGGCTTTACATCTCCATCCCAGACTAGAGTCGTTTTAACCTGACTCATGAGGTCTCTTCCCCAGAGATTGACATGGATGTCTAGGAACGATGGGGCCCGGACTGTCGAGCTGCCGCTTCGAGTCCCTGGGCTGTTGACCGTGCAGCTGGCGGATGCTCACGTCTCACGGTTTGTCTCCCCACCACCCCCCAGATATGCGGGCGAGGCCTCGGTCGGCCACTGAGTGCGGGCTTTTACTTTCGGCTGCTCTGATGACGGTAACATCAGCGCCCGGTGTCCACCAGGCCCTTGAACTTACATCCTTCTATGGCGAACAGCCTTCCAGATATGGGACGGGAGCCTCCCGATAAGGCGCCTCCACCGCTGCGACGGTGGTGTAGGCTGGCGCCATGTTGGCTGCTGGGGAGCTCGTAGCCTTTATTGGGTCGGCTTAGCGGGCAGCCGCATGGGGCAAGAGAGAATCAGCTGAGCGCAGCTGGCTCCGGCCGGAGGCAGCTCCTGTGGGATGTTTGTCCAGACCTGAGGGTGGAGTGTAGGTCCGCGCCCAGTGCGTGGAGTCGATCACTCCGAGGGACGGTATGAACAGTCCCTGTTCAGCGGCAGAGGTTTTGGCAGCATCTAGCCCAATTGTCCCGGTAGGGATGGGCTGCGTCATACTGGGTTGGGGGCGACAAAAGAACCTACGTGGGGAACTTAAAGGAGATGGGCTGGGTGCATGCGCAGCGAGATGCCACGCAGAGGGGGGGCGTGGTTTTGGCAGGGGGGGCCTTGGCTGTTTGGGTCTGCTCTAATTACTCTCCTCCTTGGTCCTGGGCACAGGGGAGACGCTTCTTCGGGCGGGAGTTTCCTCGACCGGGCGAGTCGTTTCTCCAATGGAAGCCCTTCTGTAGCAACGTGGGCACCGGGTTTTAGGTGGCCTTCTCCTCCTAGGGGAGGACCCTCCTCCCATCCCGGGGGTTGTAGGCCCCCCCACCGGGCTGCTCTACACTCCCTTCGGAAGTGCTCGGGTCTGCCGCCCAGTTAAAGCAGTCATCCTGAGACTGTCTCCCGCCCGGTGGAGAGTGCTGCGGCGAGGAGGCTAGCTTGGTGGTGAGGAGGACCCAATGTCCTGGCAAGCCTTAAGCATGTCGGCCAGTTCAGGATTTTTGCACCCTAGGCCTCGTGATTTGCCCTGCGGCACTCCATGGAAGCCGTTCTCGCTTTGCGCAGGCGCATGAGGGAGCTCGTTTTGGAGCCTCCTGGCTATCTACCTGCCTCTTGAGCGCTTCCTCGGAGCCTGTTCACAAATTCAGCATAGGAGCTCTTGGGGTTTTTGCCGGATGGAGGAGAAACTCTGGGTTGGCTGGTCGGGCATTGGGGACTTTGATAAAATGCCTTATAGAAACTCAGAGGCTTAACCGTAGAGGTGGCCTCAGCGCAAGAACAATCTGATCGTTGGGATTGGCTTCAAAGCATCGAAACCGTGAAAGCTGAGCCGCGGTGTAGGCGCCGCCAGAGGTGGCTGCTTTCTGTTGAAGCATTGCTGGCGGAACTCACTTCTCCCATGACCACAAATTGCGCGAGGAGGCTCAGGAGAGCATGCGAAAGGTGGTTTTCCCAGTCATCTGGAACCATTAGGTGGTTCCCTTGGCGATGGCTTCCAGCATGCCTCTCACGTAGGGGCTAGTGATTCTTACGTCCCGCATTGCTTTCTGGAGCCTTCGGTAAGGAATATTATAGCTCAGGGGGCGATACTCGACAACCACGCCGAACTATGCCATCCTCCCTCAGTATCCTGTGAAGTGGGATGGGGCACAATGCAAGAACTATCGGCATCGTCTTCCGTCCAGGGTTTCTTTCTTCTGCAGATCGTGGCTAATACGTTCTGCGAGGAGTTTTAAACCAGCGCCATTACGTAAGCTGACGGAGGTGCAGTGGCTAACCGGAAAAGCGAAGGCCCGAGGAGCAAGGGGAGGGGCGGCTGAGCCGCGGGAGAGTTTAGAAATGGGTGAAGGAGCGAGGGGCAGAAGGAGGACAGCGAGGCGGTCCAATTTAGTGGATAGAGAAAATTCCGGGGTTGAAATTGGAAGGTGAAAGATCGAAGGAGGGCTGCTCTACAGCTAAAGGGAGCCCGTGGGTCTGCAGGCTGATGGCGACAAAACATTGTCTGCCATCGCCAGTAGTGCAGCGACATCGGCGCGCTATCAGGCTCTTGTCGCGAAGAGTCGCCCGATGTTTTCCCAGTCCTTAAGATTCAATGTCCCCCCCCTCTGGGTACCATGGACACTGAGCTTCAATCTCACTCAACCAATTTTGGCGCAGCTCCCTTCTCTTCTACGGGGACCCTGCCGCCAGATTTCGTTAACGCTTTCAGTTCGTCCAACGTGCTTGTCATAAGCCCTGCTTTTGCAAGCTCCCCATACTCACCGGTGTTCCGTCCGGACCGAGAGTGTCCTAGGACTGGCTGTGTCTCTGGATGCGCCGATCCAGAGGACAGAGGCGATACCGAAACGGTGGTCCCTGGATGCGCCGATCCAGCGGACTTCGGTATCGCGGACCCTTCCCCAGGCGGCGGTGAGCAGGGTGGAGGTTCGAGGATTCCCGGGTTTTCGGCACCAGCTTGTAGTCGAACCCACGCGGTCCAGCGTGAAGAAGCGAGACGCAGACGCGGAGATAACATCTGGTGGAGATGCGCCAGCAGCGGGAGACCGGAGGTCCGGTGGTTCCCTAAGCCGAAGTCTCCCATCTGCCGCAATTCCTGGCACCTTTTATTGTTACTCTATTGGGGGCGCGTAGGATGGCGGTCTGGGGGGAGTTCCGGGAGATCGGGAGGACGGGAGGTCATCATGTGATACATGATCTGACCTGGCTACGCAGGCGGAGAGGAGCGTGCACGCTGTCTGGAGCCTCAATCCTCACCTGGGGGCAAGACCATTGTCCCTGCGCCCGGTGATTGAGCCAGACAGTTCATGACCCGTGACTCATGGGGGGATGAGGAGTGGGGGTGCGATGCGACCGGCAAGGCCGCAGGTCCGTTGGCGTCCCAACGTTCTACTACGGCACTGCTGGGTCGGCAGTGCACTACTACAAATGCCTTTCCAACGTTTTCTCCAATATGTTACTGGAACACCAGAAGTTGGCAAAACTTTCCAGCCCAGGCACTATCACAGTTTCAGGAGATGTAATGGAATTGATAAGAAAAGGAGTTATTCTGAAAAGTCCCACAGAAAAGTCCCCCTGTGCAGCCACTCAGGTAATATGTAATTCACCTCAGTGAACCCAGAGGCAAAAATCAACATCAACCACCATGTATGAAGCTTTATTATGAAAATACAGAGGTTTGGTGCTTCCATTAACAGAAAACAGGTTTTAGAAGTTACTCCTGGAAAATATACAAATACTGAGAAGGGACAGTTTTTTGCTTTAAGCAGGAAGTCACACTGACAAAGCACACAGTTGAGTTTGCTGGTCCAGTTGTAGCGGTTTGCCTATTAGGTTAACCTATCATATCACCATTGGGATATGGGAAGGACATACTTTTACATTAATTTTCTGGTTGGTCTACCATAGCTTTTCAAATACTCTGGATAACAGCAAAAACATTAAAAATAGTATGCAGTAGGGATCAGACTGTGCCTAAGACTGGGGGCGATGCAGGTTCAGCTGCCTACTCTGCCCTGGAACTCATGAGGTGACCTTGGGCCAGTCACACAGACTCCGCTTAATCTCACAAGAGTTCTTGTGAAGATTAAATGGAGGCAGGAAGAGCTGTGTATGCTGCTCTAAGCTCCTCAGTAGAGTGATGGATGAACAGTATGTCCATCTACATAGAAATATTCTTTTTAATTTATTGCAGTTGATAATGAGACAATTATACATTTCAGCTTATTGCAGACTTGTAGAACACAGCGCTGCGTTTCTCTTACAGGAGTTTATGTGCCTTCATTGTAAAGCCATTGTCTGAGAAGTCCTCATTTCCTCACCATCCCAATAAAATGATGATTACAGAAACAAATCCAATAGAGGTAATATAGTATCTACCAAACATTATATTCCCCCGAGCAAAAAGGCACCTTAAGTTAACACATGATTTGCTTGAAATCCGCATACAAATTTCAGCTCAGTGGCAACAGTAAATAAACAGTGTTGTTAAACACCTTGACTAGACAACAGAGGTAACCTTTACAATGCTGAAGATTTTTCAATCGATTGTAATTTAAATGCACAAGCAAAAAAGAAATAAAAGGACTATAACTACAGCAGCAAGAAAAACAAAATACAGGGTAGCATATATTTTTAGAAGACATAAGGTGATGGATGGCAGGGAGGGAAAAAAGTGCACAAATTCAGATTAAGAATATTAAAAAACCTTACACTGTTTTGAAACCTCCCGGCCCCCGTCTAGGCTACAGGCCCCGATCCTCCTCTTATGAGAACCGGCAGATGCTTTCAAAGTTCCTGCCACTTAAATGTAGCAACCAGGCACTCAATAATTGTCACATCTCAAGATTCATCAGCTTAGTATAAAAACAAGTACTTGATCACACAATAAAAACTGTACAAATTTCTATGCATCTAGGTCCACTAATAACATTTTTGGTATTAATTGCCTGTGCTGCATTGTCAAGTTTTGTTTTTCACACACAAAACACACACTGGACAGTGATAATGGCTTCAAGCTGGATAGATGCTCTGGATGTGTCAAAGTTCCAAAGGAATTAAGCCACAAAGATGGGCGCGCTCTTCGCCCTGTTACTGCTGCTTCTTGGGTGGAACTCGAGACCTGGCAATCACAATGGGAACTGCCGCCAGCAACCCAATCAGTATAGCCCAGAGTGGCCGGTAGAAGAACCACCCCACTGAAATAGTTAGCAGGGATAAAGAAGTGGCCAGACAAAAGGCGAATGCTTTCAGGCCAATGTTAACCAGCTCCCGGATTCCTGGAAACCAATCCACTGTAGCAGAGAAAAGAAAAAAAGATAGGGAGCATCAGCAAGCTGGTGTCAACTCAAGAATATTTATCAATTAGAATACAGTGAAAACTCTGTTCAGCAGCACTGATGGGAAACTGAAGATGATAGTTAACCAAACATGCTAGTTTGCCAAGTGGAGACTCATGGCTGGCTCTTCCACAGCCTGAGAGCTGGTGGAGGGACCAGTGGACTCCTGAGTTCGGGCAACAGTGCAAGTGGTGCCTCATAGTCAGAACATGAAATTCCCTCCACAGAGTTGATTAGCTGCATGTTGCACAGCTGATCTGCACCACAGGGTCAGGGAGCAAGGAACATGGCAGCAGGAACCACAGCTTTTACAGTAGTTCTCACCTTCTCCATTCCTTGGAAGGGGCTCAAGGTAGCTTATATATCCCCATGCCTCTTTGAGATATGTCAGAAATATAAACATTCATAGAACTGTTTGAAAAGTTTAGCAAAAAATATGCACATTATCATCATTAGACAGACACGTGTCCAAACTCCAACACTGATCAAACTACATCAAAAGCTTTTCTATGTAATTTACTTATGGGGCTTCCTGAAGGCCAACAGAAAAGGTGACTTCCTAACACCTCTTCTGAAAGCCCTGTTACAAAGAAACAAAATAGAGCCTGTTGCTAAAAAGACTCATAAATGGGGGTCTGGGAGATGCAATGGCCAGCAAAAGCTGTTGGGAGGAAAGGGGTTAATCTCTAGAATCCAACCCAATGTCCACTGATTTCATTACAGGCCTTCTCCTCCACAGTTCTACCATTACATTAATGATTAGATCCTTCCTATTCTGTAAGATACTGATCTGAGCACTGATGAGGCAGAATCAGAGGCAGTATAGCATAGTGGCCAGGGTATTGGACTAAGGTTCCCATCTCCACTCAGCAACAAAAATCACATTACCTTAGATTAGTTAACATTTCTCTGCACATCCTACCTCACTGGCTTAGTAAGGGAACAAAACAGAAAAATCCCATATACAGCATCCTAAACTGCTTGGCAAAAAGGCAGAATATTAATGCAATTAAAATAATTCTCAGCAAGTTTGGAAATGCAGCTGACAGGTAGAATCATTTAACAAAGAGACCTGGTGAAACTTAAATGCTTCAACTTAACACCTGAAAGAAATTCAGCAGAATGAAAATGAGGAACAATAGGACAAGCGAAGCATGGCGGGTTTTTTTTTCCCCACTTCACGGAGCACAAGGCAAGATACTGGCTTTTGCTCAATGTATGAGAGTTTTTAGCATGCTGAATGTGTCCTTGATTTGTAGGGCCACAATGTCACTTAAGATTCTATATTAAAGCACTTCTGCATCTACCTTCCTTCTCATTTCCCAAGCCTCAATAAGCTATTTTCTAAATCGATACAATGACACGTACATCCCAGTTTTGTCTCCTGAGCATGAGAAAAGGAGGATTGGTTTGGAACTTCTCAGTCAAAGAAAGAGTTGAAATCTAGGGCCTAGATCTATATAGCACAATACTGATACTTCAAGCGATATTCACTCTTAATAAAGCAAAGCAACCTAATAATTGAAGTTGCTTGACCCAAGATCATGACACTCTTCTTTAGAAAATGAAACTGGGCTGCTATCAGCAGACTTACCCAGGGTGTAAAAAATTTTCATCATAAGGTTGATGCCCACAAACATAGCCAGCCAGCCAGCTCCACGTAGACCCCAAGTCTTCATGCTGTTACATTCAAGCTCCTTCTGGAACACCTCCTAAAATGTGAGTACATCTGATCATACACCTTGCTATCCTAAATGCATTCAATACATCTGCATATCTATCTGTATATGCATCAACGGCTTCTGTTGGGGAGGGGGAACATGGCTTCCACAGGCCCTGATCCAATCAGAATTTTGGGAAATTGCAAGCTGAGCATCCCCTGCGAAGGAGGTAGCTGTTTAGAAATGGGTGTTCCCTGCAGGAACAAAGGTGGATTTCATGCTCCACCAAGCTGGAAAAAACCAGGACTGGTTCTTTGCTTTGGGAAAGAAGGAAGCAAACATGAAGCAGGCTCCATATTGGGGATTATTGTACTACTTTGACTAATTACATCAGCTGGAAGAATCAGCATTTTGATACTGTGTGCCAGCCCAGAGAACCAATCTGCCGATGGGGAAAACTTTAACAATAATCCTGTGTTCACAGCTCTGTTGAAGAAATGCACAGTTTTTGTATGGAACACTCTGAGGAAGAGTTCTAGGGAATTCCAAGATTTGTTATTTTGTGATATTTTGACTGGCCTAAATAAAAACGATCTGCTTCCCCAAACATACGGAGTAATTAATATTATTTTTATTTTTAGTACACCTCAGCAGTGTGTGTGTGTGTGGGGGGGGGGGGGGAATGGGACCCTATACAAATAGCCACAAACAGGTTAGGACTGGTCTCTAAATTAAAATGGCTAGTTTCTCAGAGTCTTATGAGCTTCAAAATAATCTTTTTACAGCCTGCAAAAGGTTAAAAACGCAACAGCTGCATCACAGTGCCTGCCTTTGCCGCATACTCCAAAGCAACATTCCATTAAACTGATCTATACTGCTAAATTATATCAATGCTCCTTTGGAGCAAGGTGTGAGATAATCCCTCTGTGGAATCAACCCGCCAGAGAATGACTGACTAGTGCTGCCCAAGCATGTAGGACACTCCCATCCAGTTCACAGCCCTTGAACACAAGGCTTCATAAATAGAGTGGGATTTATTCAGGGCGGGGCAGCTATTTCTTGCTCAGCTCATAGATCTAGTGGAAAGTATGACCTTTAATTTTCCAATCTGGGTGGAGGGAAGAGACAGATAAGAGATACTAGTAGTGTAGAAAGTAGAGACAGAACACATATGCATAACGAACCTGCAAATTCAGAAAGTCAGAGACATTTACATACCTCTACTGGAGTTATACTTTAGTATTACTTTAGCCTACAAATAAACATGGTACAAAGAGGAAAAGGCAGAATCACACTAGAATTGGAGAATCTTCAAATTACAAGAAATGTTGGGGAACTGATTTATGGAAGTGTTCTGTAATTCCTATGATGTTGGAAGGACTCCACCTTATGCCTCCATAGAGAAGACTAGTGCTTTTCAATATTAGTCAAGCAACCATTTGCAGCAACACTCTTATACATATCTTCCCTGTGCTCCTTCCCCTCCCTTCTTCCCTCCCCTTTCATGGAGTAAACTGAGTTTAGGGGGTAGATGAGCTACATTTGATGTAACTGGAAATATTGGTTTATATCCTCCGTTTGGGTCATAGAACACAATGATGGAGCGAATTTTCATATATTTCATACGTTTAATTTTAATAATTAATCTTGAATATTTTGGTTTTTTATTGTATTAGATTAACTATGTTTGTACATTGGATTGTAAATGTTGTATTGATGGGTTGCGTTGTAAGCTGCCCTGTCCAGCCTCTGGGTGAGGTAGGGCAGGATAGAAATCAAAATAAAGTAAAAGTTATGGAGTCAGTCTGCTATACAAAAGAAATGTCAGAAGCAACCTGCTCTTCCAATGTACTGTGCTTTCCAGTAATAAACAAGAGAAAGAGTTTCCCTAGGAAGGCAGGAAGAGACTAAATTAATTAGTCCATAGTGTCTTTTAGCTGCCTATCCAGATACAAAATATTATTATTTCAGTGGATTCCTTATTATTTCAATGGATCACTCTTACCTCAGAGTAACTCTTACCTCAGCGGAAAGCTCATCAGGATGAAGAATCTCCAGAGCATCACCAGCTTTGGTTTTGTATGAAACTAAGCGGTCCCCTCGTTGCCGAGCAATTATAGTCACCTAAAAGATCAGCCCAATTGATAAGATTAACAGACATGTGATAATTCGCAGTGTGTTTCTGCTTTAGAGTGAGAAGATGAACATTTACCATATCTGCTGGACCCAAGTGGGATGAGTCTCCACTCAAACCCGAATAAAAGAAAGAAACACGAAGGTCTCCAACCTAAAAAACAGAGGGGAAAAGGTAAAACAGGTGGCAACAAAAACTTCTTAGAGGATATTCAGGGCACAGGTTTACTGTATTCTCTGAGCAGAACTTATTTCTATGTCTTAAGACGACTCTCAGGAGACATCCTCAAGTTTGTCATAGTGCAGAACTTTGGAATCAGCATACTTCAGTCCCAGCAAATGGTAGATTCTGACAGCTGTGCATGAAACTCTGCTGACAAGGTAGTCACAACAAATTCCACAATTAATATTGGGCCATTACTATCCCATTTTACAGGTGGTGAACTCAAGTTGAGACACGTCTGAAGAGCCACACCATCTGAGGAGTACATAACTAACCACACCAGTTATTTAGTTATTTAAATGTTTATCAACAGATCCACAACAGGTCCACTGTCTTTAAAAAAGGTCACAAGGTCCTCCTACCACAAAGATGAACTATGAAATAGTCATTCTGTTCCTAGTTCATCACAATTCAGAACATCAAAATTGATTACTTAGAGAAATAGGAAATTATACACAACTCTCAATTTCTTTTCATGCAGTGTTATATTAAAGACTGCCAGCATGACAAAGAAAAGGAAAGAAGACACAAGGACCGATTCCAGTGTGAAGCTCCGTTTCTGTGTAACGGGACCTAATGGGTACCTAGCATGTTACTGTCACCACCTGCTTACTTGTCCTGTTCCTTTAAGAGAGCAGGGCACACCAAATAAATCAGGTGAGGCTTCTGATGGAAAGTATTTACTGAATTTCTCCCAGGCAGCTATTAATGGTGTAGGAGCAAGACCAGTTAAGAAGGTTGCAATCTGATAGCTGGTTAAAAGAAGACAGTGGGTTTACTGTTGGATTTGCCTTTGGGTACTTACTTCTGGACGTCGAGGATTGTCACTGTGAAAGAAGTAATCCCCAGAGCGGATCACATCAGCATGTGGATCTTCCAGTTTTGACAAGCTCATTTGTTTGAAGTTATCTATTTTCTCAATGAGGCCTAGGAAAGAATAAAGCATTAACTTTGTTCCACGGTCAGCATAGACATTTAACGACAAAAGTCCATCCAGACAATTTGGGTTTTATGTACTATCTGCTTTGCAAAGGTTTAATAAAACCAGAAAATAAAAACAAAATAAAGTGAAACATTCCCTTTCAGTTTTTCCAGGAGCTGCCAGCTGTGCAATATTTTTTTTGCTGAGAAGAAACACCTTACCTTTGGAAAGAAAAAAACTGCCAACTTGGACATCAGGAGCAACTGCTGTGAAAGACTCAACAGCCATGGCACTGCAGGGACAAAAGGAATGGCAAGATGAATTCCAGTATGGTAGCCACAAAGCAGTGGTGTACCTTTAAAAAATGATGCCCAAATGAAACTGCACCCTCCCTGCTTGCAAAATGCCACAGCACTTTGTGGGTCCTTGTTACAGAACACCGCCTGGGAGATTTGCCCCCTGCCCACCCCCACCCCCAGGTACGCCACTGGTACAGAGAAAGTCAAACATGATAACAATACAATCTTATGCAGGGTTATTCAAGTCTAAGGTCACTGAAATCAATGGGCTTAGACTGAAATAACTTTGCACAGGACTGCACTGCAAGGCTTCTATCTTATGAAGTATTTCTGGCCTATCAAAAAAGAGCCAAGCTCCTTTCCTTGTCCCTAGCAAAGTAACCAGCGAAGCAGCATAGTTTTTCAGAAAAGCCTACATAAATGTACCTGTTGAGCGTTTCTTATGAGCTTAGTGGGAGGGGGTGGGCTGGCTGCCATCTGGTTTTATCTGTTTATTATATATTTTATTCAATGGACCTTTTATTGAAATATTGTATTGTGCTGTTGGTCCTCTTGTACGCTTCCCTGAGCCCTTCGGGGGAGGGCGGGTTACAAGCAGGCAAGGCAGGGCAGGGCAGGGCAGGGCAGGGCAGGGCAGGGCAGGGCAGGGCAGGGCAGGGCAGGGCAGGGCAGGGCAGGGCAGGGCAGGGCAAGGGCAAGGGCAAGGGCAAGGGCAAGGGCAAGGGCAAGGGCAAGGGCAAGGGCAAGGGCAAGGGCAAGGGCAAGGGCAAACTCTTCCTATTCTGTTCCAGAATAGTTACCAAAGTCCAGTGGACTGAAGGATTCAGTCAATCAAAAAACAATAATCCAATCAAATGACTCATACCAGACAGTAAAAAGAACAGAGCCAGAAGTTCATTCCACCACACAAGATTTACCTGGGGTTTTTATGGCCAATTTCTCGATCAAAGTTTCTGCTGTTCACAACCTCTGATTTCCATTCAGTATCTAAGAAGAAAGAAGTGAAATATGTACTTGAAAAAACCCCAGAAATGCTAGTTTCAAAATATTCTTAGTTTCCAGATGTCATAAAATATACACAGCACAACAATCAAGGCACTCTGGAGTACCGAAGGAGTGCCCCATGAACATCATTAGAACAGGTCCTAAAGGAAAGGTTTACAGGAGTAAGGGGTAGCAACAAGACAAAATATCATCAACTCAGCCTGAGGTGAGGGAACAAGCCATTAAAACTGAATAATAAAGTTGTATCTTCCTTATGTTCTGAATGGCAATAGAATATCTGAACTTCCACAAGCCATTTATTTAACCTTCTTCATCATGCTCTTTGAATAATGAAGTCCACAAAGCCTCAATGTAATGCAGATACCCTACTAATGTATGCTTGTTGAAAGCTTCAGAAAGGCAGAGTACAGATATCATCAATAAACACTCCAAAAACTTTTAAAATCCACAATGCAGATATCCACATAACAGCTTATGGTGAACCGGGGGATAGCGATCAGCCACCTGTATTAAAGGCATTGGGGTGGGCTAGGGAAGTTTAACTGCCTTTGAGGGAAGACAGGTCCATTGTAAGCTTCCCTAGCCCACCCCGATGCCTTTAATACAGGTGGCTGCCATCAGCAGGACCCTATTCTCTCCCCCACCCCCCCAAAAGAGGACCTGCACACTTCTGGATAAACAAGAAGTGGCTGTCTGCTGTTTCCTGTAACACTCCCTCCCACCTTAAGTAAGAAAACCCCACTCTCTTTTTTACATCCGCGTGACCAAGACTGGATGGTTTGAGAAAGGACAGCTCTCCACACCAATGTTAAAGTTAAAAAAAAGAAGGCAATTAAAGTAGGCAGGCTTTATTTAGACTGACATTCAATTTGGAAATTGTGTAAAATATAAACCCCTCAGGCAGAACCACGATAAATGTAAACACAAGAGAAACAATGACATAGCATGTCTAACCCTGCTATCTCAACCTTCCAAAGTCTCCTCAGCCAGAGCAACTACCAGTAACTGACTACATCTTAACGATACTCTATCTCAGGGAAAGATCTCAGGAGATGTGTGAATTAATTAGCCACAGCTACCTGGACCTTCCATTGTGTTGAAATGCTCTGTCCCCCCCCCCCCCTTCTGATTGTCTCTTAGAGTTAGAGAATCTTATTTAAGCACTGCTTGTGCTGTTAAACACAGAACTTTGAAAAAAGAGCATTTGTATTGCTCCAGATGGCTATTAGTAGGACTTGCTTTTTTGTAAAGTTGTTCCTCCCATTTTGTTTCTCAAACAGGAAAGAATATGGCAAGTGCAACTTTACAAAAAGGCAAGTCTTGCTAATAGCCGTCGAGGGAAACATAAATGCTCTTTCCCCCCCCCAAATTCTATGTTTAACATTTCAGGCAATAATGGTGTTGATGAAAGGGGCACTTAAATAAGATTCTCGATTGCTAAAAGAGGGTCTGCGCTATTTCCCCTGGAGGAAACAGGATCCTTTCATTTAAAATCACACGGCTCTCACTGACAGCCCTAGAAGAATTTCAGTGCTGTTTTACTTACTATATGAGTATCTGGTTTCTTTCTTAAGCTCACCATTCTCTTCATAATCCCTATAGGCAGGAGGAAGAAAGGACATAACATACAGTGAAGCACATCCTGTGAGAAGTACATTACACCCCACACACAACTCTGTATTTTTATACATGCTAGGCCAAATATTGGCTAAGGCCAGAATGAAAGGTTAGCTAACCAGATGAACTCACTGATAGTTGAAGAATGGCCAACTATGCTGTCTCTGTGAGATAACAGAAAGCTCTGCTTTGATGGGAAGGGAAAAATAACTTCACACAATGGGTTTTAATGTTGTCAAGTCTGAGGAGAAAGCAACATCAAGGTGGCTACAGGGAAGGAAGCCAAATTAAAAGATCTGAAAATCACAACAAAACAGGAATAGGGGACATGAGGGAAGAGGCTTGAGGAGTAGAAAGAGAAAATATGAGGGAAATAAGATAATTGCCAAAAAAGAGAGGCTAAGGGTGGATTAATATACTATAGCCCCATCAAAAAGCTGTCTGAAGGCTAACTAAAATTTCAACACTTCAGAGCAATCCTTAAGAAAATTCCTATGTAATACAGCTTAGAAGAACTCCAATTACATGTTAGTTGCATAGACAAATATTGGGATTTGAAGCCTTTATTGAATATCAGGCTCACACAGAATATCCACTTCCACAGGTAGCCAGGCAAATTCCCCTCTAAACTTGATACTTCCTCTTGAATCTTGACCAATCTCAAATCTGGAGTTGAGTATTCAGTAAAACAGCCTCAAGTTTGGTGTGCCACAGACATGTGGACACACTACTGGTATCTAAGTTACTGGGTTCTAACGCATTTTGGCACATTGCTCACCCAAGACTAGGTTAGAAGAGGAGCTGTAGGCACAGAAACCAGGGATAAGGATTTTTCCCACAAGCTCTCAGTTCCTCAGACTTTCCACTCCTGAAGCCAGCTATAAACAAGTGACTCATAGTGGTATGTTCATTTGCTCTTTATAGCTTTGAAACACTAGTCACCATTTGAAAAAAAAAATAACCTGATGCCAAAAAAAGAGTCATTGTTGCAGCCATGCCCCAAGGGAACAGCGTTGCTGTACAGTGAAGAATATAGAAACCTCCTCTTAATGTCTAGCTGAATTACATTAAAACTCTCTCATATAAAATACTTTATGGCAGAATAAATGTTCATAAGCATGCATCTTACTTGGATTCTTCATATTCTACCCACTGATACATCTCCACATGACGTTTAAGTTTGACAGCCCGGATGGAGAGCCCGTAGCTGGGATCATACAAAGGCTAGGAAATGTATAAGCATAAGCATAAGCATAAGCATTTTATTGTCATTGTGCACGCACAACGAAATTTACAGCAGCATTCCTCGATGCACACAATTTCAGACTCATACATCATCCTCACTTCCCCTTCCTCCACCCATCCCTACACAGCCCCAAATACATCAATATGAAGCAGCGGAGTTTAGCATAGCCACAGCTCTAGAGTAGAAGCTGTCTCTAAGCCTCTTTGTCCTAGTTCTGAGAGCCCTGTATCGTCTGCCAGATGGTAACAGTTTGAAAAGAGAGTGTGCTGGATGAGACGGGTCCCTCAGAATATTTTGGGCTTTATTTAGGCTTCGGGAATTATAGATTTCTTCCAAGGAGGGAAGAGGGCAGCCGATAATCCTTTGTGCAGTAGTGATCACCCTTTGGAGCGCCTTCCTATTCGCCACTGTGCAACTGGAGAACCATACACAGATGCAGTAGGTTAAGACACTCTCTATAGCACAGCGGTAAAAGGACACCAGAAGTTTTCCATCTAGTTGTTGCTTCCTTAAAAGTCTCAGAAAGTACAGTCTTTGTAATGTAATGGAAATTTACATCATTAGAAGGTTTCATATTTTAGGAGGAATTTCACAAGGACCCTGAAAAGGACACCCTTTAACTCTGTGATGTACTTGCATCATTACATACTTGCTAGATGTCTGCCCCCATGACACTATTTTAATCCTTACCACAAAAGAACAAGATTACATTATTAAGCTCAAACATGATAAAAGCAGCAATATAAATAAGCCAACTAGATCCAGGGTCCTTCAGGTTATCGCTGTTAAGGTTGGTCACAAGAGCTCAAAGTTTTCTGCAGACTAGGATGCTAGAAAAGCAAGCCAGCTGGAATCATTGCTACTGCTGGTATGCAAAGCAAACAGCCATGACCCCCTTCATCATAATCAGTTTCATCCAATCTCTTGCAAGGACCACTGGTCAAGAGCATGGTAATGACATATAAAAAATACACAATTTCTGTCCAGTTCCCATGCCACATTGGCCTTTTTTGTAAAAGCACCATTTGGGACCAACGTCTAATTAAAAATCCTAATTAATAGCAAGGACTCTATTACTTAAATGTCATGGATATTGATGCAGCTATATAGTATGGTCAAGTATCAAAATAAAATTTTACTGCAGTAACACTGTGATATTGTCACACTGTAATACATGGACTTGGAAGGCGTTTGGTAAGGACTTTTATGCAGCTCAATCATGGTTTAATTTCTGGGACAGCTCAGCCCTCTCCACCTGAAACAGGAATAAGGAGCACCATAGCCAATTTCAAAGAGAAAGGTTGTAAGTCAAAGAGCAAGACTTCCAGGCTTTTGGGCTCATGTTTGGAGAATTAATCTCTGGACTCCATTCCTTCATAAAACATTTTAGAGAGGAAACATGTAGAATAGAGCTCCATGATCCAAATCTTAATGCCATACTATAGTCTAGCATGGCCTAGAGAACACTGTGGCAATTCAATGACAGGTCATGATAAACAGCTCTGTAAGTCAACTGCCATTCCCAGAGGTTGACACTGGGTCAACTCCTGGATGTAATTTGCAGATGCAAATTCACGAACATACATAAAAAGCTGAGACGAAATAAAAAAGGACAATCAGGGACGGGGGGCAAGGGAGGTTGAGGCATCTACATCCACCAGGAACTGCAGCAGCAAAACATTTCTTTTCACCTGTCATTGCTATTTTCAAAATGTTGTCTAATAAAACCATGTGGATTACCTTTAATGTTCTAAGGGGTCCTGACAGGTGCACGAGTTTATGGTCATTCTCTTGTAATACACTCTGGATGTTGTCGAGTGAGACCACCAGAGAAAGCCCCTCATTAAGAGAGGTGGCTGTCTTCAAAGCTCGGCCCTACAAATAATTGAATGAGGGGAAATAGGGCATGGAGAAGGAAAAGAGTACATGAGCAAGCAAACACAACAACTACAAAACTAATGAAACATTGTGCTGAAAGGGAATGAACAGGATCTTCCTGTACAACCACAGGCTACAAACACACAAAGACTTTAACTGCAATATAATCCACGTCTGCTTGGACTCTCAGAAATAAAATGTTTAACTCTGTGGTTATGACATTCTGAACAATTTGGTGGGTGTGAGCCATCTTGAAATTGAATACTTTTGGCGGCATGGGCAAATGTCAGGATTTTATTATGACTCTTCACTACAGGCCTCTCTGACAGAGTTTATAGCCCTAAACATAATCCTCTTAAAATTCCTGCATATTGCAACTCAACGACCAATAGTACCATTATCTTTGACAAGAATAAGCAAGTCATGAACATGGTGTGATTCCAGGATTAGTAGACATACAAAGTGGGGCTTAGTTCAGAGTCCAGAGATAAATGCCAAGCACAACTGGAATCCACAACAGAAGGCTTGCAAAGTACATGGTCAGTCTGCGTGTTGAAGCAGAAGCATCTCCCCGGGGATCAGTTGACAATCTCTGGGCACGCTTTCACAGGCTCACAGACGAATGTATTTTAAAGAATTATTTATAGTTTCTGCTTGCAGAAGTTGGTTAAATTACCTACTGTATCAGTGTATAACCTTGAGGATGATTCATCTACTTAACAGGTAAACCTTTCTTTGTAGAAGTAGTATAGGACAACTTAATATAGTTTGGACTCCATTAATGTAAGGAGAATCAGTTTGGTGTTCAGGCACTGTGGAGCTCTATTCTGGCTCCAATTTTTTTTCAGAGATACATGAAACTGGTACAATTCCAGACATGTGGAGACAAACAATTATAGCATCTATACAAAAGATGATACGATGAACGCATCTAATTACTAATTAGTCCTTTGTCTTCACTAGAAAAACTCTATGCCTCTTGTTATTATAGAAATTACTGGACTGATTCTAGATCCTGAATAAGCAAGCCTTGTCACTAAAAGCTCTACAATAGATCATTGCTTATTTTCATATCATTTAGCCAGAAAATAGACAACAATTTGAAAAAGCTATTTATATGTGGCCTTCACGGATCTCCAGACAGCTTTTGATTCAATCCCAAGGGACTAATTGTGGGACAAACTAGGGAAACCTTAGCTGATCAACAATTGTTGTGGTTTATCAAGAAGCAATACAATTCTCTTTCAGCTCGGGTTTATTGTAGTCTGGAAGGCTACTTGTCCAATCCTACCCCTTTATAGAAGGGCATTAAGCAAGGATTCCTACTAGCTTTAATATTGTTTAATTTGTATTTAAATGATATAATATCCCTTCTGAGAAATCCAATTCTCTTATGCTGGTTAATAACCCAAGATTACTGTTATTATATGCGGATGATGCACTTTTGTTAGCTAGATCCCCTGTGGGCCTCTGATGACCGTTGGGGGCCTTCTCAGAATACTGTAATGCAGAAGTGCTCACAGTTAACCAAGGGAAATCTAAAGTGATGGTGTTTTCTTAATCTGAGCACCTAATAAAGTATAGCTAGCAAATCAATGGGAAACCTATAGAGCAAGTAATCCAATTCTGTTATTGAGAAATTCATTTCCAAACTAAGTGGGCCTGGAGGTCCCATCCTAAAAATGCTCATAGCAGTCAAGGCTACAATACATTTTTTTACAGCAAAGGTGGCCAGTTTGTTCCTGCAGCCATTTCAGTTTTTAATGCCAATGTGGGTGGCCTGCTTCCCTACAAAGCTTCAGTATGGACTGAGGACTGCAGAGGAACAGCAGATTCCCTTTTGTCATTATTTTTGCAGAAGATCACAGGGATGCCAAGTTGTCTGGATAATGTTTAGGAAGCGTGGCATGGATTTAGGACTTACATTTGCCATTGTCAATTTTTCCCCCTCATATAATCAAATTCAAAGAACCTCAAGTGCAGTTAATAATTGGGTATTTAAATTATTTATTTAAATATTTAAATTATTTGGGGATTTTTTTTCAATCTATCGTGATGCTGCTCATGGCCTGTAGGCTAAATGAGCAGTATAATTAAACAGAAATAGCTTTCTTGCACAAAGTTACCCTGCTTGTGAGATTCAGGGCAAAAAGCTTTGTCCAAGAGGAATCTCAGGGAACTTGGTGGTCATACATGTGAGTACACTTTAATATTGCAGGGACTCTCCAAAAGACAGTTGCCATTTATGGAAGAACAAAGCCTGGCTGATTGAGGAGTATGTGTTCACTTCTCCTAAGTGTTGCGATAATAAAGGTTGAAGGGAATCACCAAAACGTTCAGAAAACAGCATACACAAATATTTTTAACAAGAACTATTTCCCTTTCATGTTCATCAATGTTCAGTTAACATGTACTTTCTATGGGAGCATGGTTTGAACTTTGTTCCTAACTAACATATGACCACAAGCCATGTCCATAATTCTGTTAATACATTAAAAAGCCCAAATCGTCACAAAGCGGCTGCAAGCGGGCTTGCCTTTTAGCATGCAAGAAAAGTAAATAGCAAGCTGGGCCTGTACCAGCACTAGATCTACTTCGGATTCAGTATGAAACTTTTGACCTCTCGGTCCTGAAAACAACTGCTCTGGATGGAATGGGGAACATTCTGAGCAGTAACGGAAAAGCCTAAAGGACCTGAGAAGATCCCAAGGCCTCCTTCTTGATAACACTGCACATATGGGAAAATACCCAAATATCAGCTTGTTATAACTGGGGACCCTGAAACCAGGTCAACTGTTTATTTTTTGTGCAAGGATTCAGAAAAAAAAATGAAATCTGTTTCAGTAGGAAAATTAGCCACTTGGCCTACTTGCTAAATGAAGTAATGAATGCACATCATAAAACATGACTTGAGAGAGAGAGCAAGAGAGAGAGAGAGAGGCTAAGTGCCAAAGGACCTCACTGGCAGAGAGCTGAGCATCTCCGATGAGGGAAGTATTTCTAACTCTGGAGCAGATGTGAATGAAGCAAGCAGAAGCTTAAAAAGGTGAAATCTTCCTTTGTTCTGGTTCAAACACTTTGCCCAGATGTTATGACCAATGGGCATCCTCCTCCTTTCAGTGCAGCAGCAAAGGGGATGGGGATGGGTTTGCTCCATCTAAGGCAACCGTCTTGTAGCAAATTAGCAAGAGTGATGTTTTCTTTTTATTTTCATAGATCTCCATGCTCCTAAAATGAAGCTATTTTTTCCAGTGTGTGCTCTAGTTTAATATTTAGTAGTAAAGCTTCTTTCCTGTTTAAGAAAGCAAACAGTGTATCAAATCCTATCACATACAGAAGACCACTCCAACTTGTTGAGGACTTGTACACACAGGGGAAGCAAAAGCGATTGGAATATCTGCACTTTGTGATTGCTCAGAGGCAGCCCTACCAGGGTACACCAGGGCTGGTTACTTAAGAAACGGAGTTTTATATCTTGGATTGGTGGCAATGAAGAGGAAACACACTGTTACATGCCAGGAAACATGCATGTGAGAACACCCAGACCCTGGAAGGGATTATGACACTGCTTTTTCTCTATACTTACCTCATTGGTAAAGAGGATGTAGAAGGACATTGCAAAAGTGGCAAGTCCAATGAGCATCCCTCCAGATGTCTCACTGAGGCGCTCCAGAAATCCTGGCTTCCGTTCACTCGTGATTTTAACATGTTCTTTCCTGTTGCCTGGGTCAGAGAACTATTACAGAGAAACAAGAAGAAATGAGATAGTTACTGATTGTGTTCCTATCACAAAATCATGTCTACACACAAATCAAAAACTGGTTTCTACAAAGAGTGTTCTCCACATATAAGGTTTACTAACAAGGACCAACAACCTAGCACAGTGATGGCGAACCTTTTTGACACCGAGTGCCCAAACTGCAACCCAAAACCCACTTATTTATCGCAAAGTGCCAACACGGCAATTTAACCTGAATACTGAGGTTTTAGTTTAGAAAAAATGGTTGGCTCTGAGGCGTGCGATACTCGGGAGTAAGCTTGATGGTAGTTGTTGGCTTTGCTTTGAAGCAACCATGCAACTCTTCGAACGGGTAAATCACGACCCTAGGAGGGTTTACTCAGAAGCAAGCTACATTGCCAGCAACCAAGCTTACTCCCAGGTAAAGGATCGCGCTTTAGTTCTTTGCATGAAAATCAGTGGGGTTTAACAGCGCTTAACAGGCTTACGTATACTGCTTCCCCACACTAGGTCTTAGGTTTAATTCTAATAATTGAGCCCAGCGGCCCAGGCCAGCCTAGATATGTGGGGGGGGGGGGCAATTCCCCCCCCCCTGATGAACTCTGTGCGTGCCCACAGAGAGGGCTGAGTGCCACCTCTGGCACCCGTGCCATAGGTTCGCCATCACTGACCTAGCACATTAATGGGACATTATAAATAGCAGGGTTGGCAGTCTCCCAGGAAAACAATTGGAACAGGATTGTTACATAAATCCTTTTTATTAGGGATCAAACAGATGACAACCATAAGTCAAGGATGTAGGCCTGCAAAGCACAAAGGACCTCTGCTACCAAGGGTCTGTACTGAATTCACAATTAATCACTTGCTACAACAAAATCAAGTTAGTGCAGTTATGAAAGAAAATAACTATACAGAATTAAGGCTGCAGTTCCCAGATCTCACTGGAGCATTCAGTCCACTAAAATAGTCACAGTGAGCTAATGAGCAGTCTCATTGGGTCAAGATCACAGTTCTGTAGTGCAGGGGATATGTCAGACATGCCTCCCCCACCCCTCACCACTGTGCAGATACAACCGTACACTTAAGCTTGTTTGCATGAAGGGCCAATTCATATTACCTTTCCCCCTCATTAAAAGAAGAAAAAGAGTTTGGATTTATATCCCCCCTTTCTCTCCTGTAGGAGACTCAAAGGGGCTTACAATCTCCTTGCCCTTCCCCCCTCACAACAAACACTCTGTGAGGTAAGTGGGGCTGAGAGAGCTCTGAGAAGCTGTGACTAGCCCAAGGTCACCCAGCTGGCGTGTGTGGGAGTGTACAGGCTAATCTGAATTCCCCAGATAAGCCTCCACAGCTCAGGCGGCAGAACGGAGAATCAAACCCGGTTCCTCCAGATTAGATACACAAGCTCTTAACCTCCTACGCCACTGCTGATGGGACAATAAGAACACTGCATGGGGTTAACTCTAAGGGAGCCAGTATGCTGTACTAGTTAATAGTGGTGGATTCTAATTTGCAGAACTGGGTTTAATTCCACACTCATCCACATGAAGCCTGTTGGGTAACCTTGGGCCAGTCACAGTTCTCTCAGAACTCTTTCAGCCCCACCTATCTCATAAGGTGTCCACTGCAGGGAGGGAAAGGCAATTGTAAGTCACTGAGATTTCTTAACGTTGGAGAAAAACGGGGTACAAAAACCTACTATTCTTCTTCTATGTGCTCCCAGGTACCTTGTGTCATAGAAGCGTGGAACACCCAACTAACTCAATGTCAGATTTACACATAAGTTTCTATAAAGCATTTCCAAATATCTAAAAATAAGTCTACGTGCAATTGTCATCTATAAGCCGTATGTTAAAAATATGTATAAGTTCTCAGGTCCTCAATAGAGGGAAGGTGACATGGTATATAGCCTAGCCTTTTCAAATCTCAGAAGGTAAGCAGGGTCGGCACTTGGAAGGAAGTCCACCAAGAAAGACTCTGCAAAGGAAGGTAATGACAAACTACCTCTGCTCCTCACTTGCCTTGAAAGCCCCTTGCTGAGGTCACCATAAGTTGGCTGTGGCTTGATGGCACTTTACACAGATGCGCGCACACGCATGCACACACACACACAGTCCTCACTCCACTGATTTACCAGAGATAGATTTTTATATTTGCAGTGTTGTAGTATGAGTCTTTTAGCTGTAGTAAGGACACAGAGGGTCCATTTTTGTTGACCATCAGTTAGCCTCCAAGAGATGTGCCGATGGTTCAAAAGTACTTTAGTATCCTCAAAAATCAATGAACATTCCAGTGCAAAATTAATATAAGTAATAACTTCTTCCCAGAAAAATCAAACTGGACATGCCCAAAGCATATGTTTAACAGCTGAGCCCTATGAATTACAACACCACACATAGATACTTTACTCAATCCTTTGCTAAAGAGTTGCTGTGGTGTCCAGTATAGACTTAACATAATTTTTCACTGAATAAGTTGAAACTTAAGATCTATGGAGAGAGCAGGTATAAATATCAAGGTCATATTTCATTGTTTTGGCAAAATAAGACGATCTACCTCTTTGTTCCATTCATTCTTGAGACCAGGCATATAACATCAAATATTTACAGACAAATATTTTAGCTTTTGTTTTTTTTATATCAATTCATTTAGAGTTTCCAGGAGGGAAGGGAATTCTAAGACACTTAATGCCACAAGGCCATATTTAGATACCAGCAAAGACAAAACTCCCTCATTGGTCCAAGCCTTCCATATATGTAGACCTGCCACTAACGTTATATTTTTGTCTCTATATTTGTGTGTATATATACATATATATTATTTTTTACCTTATTTAACTACAGAACATTTGAGTTTTCCCCTAGTCATTGTTATCTTCTTGCTTTTTAACAAATTTAAGTAATTAAAAAAATTGCCCACTTTCTTACATACACAGTGTACATTCCTTCCCCCATTGTTCCACTGCAGAACTACTACCCAAAGTCAGGTTATCTCCTGATTCTGCAGAAAGAGGTCCAAGAATTTAAAAAGTAGCACTTTTTAAATATGTAAAATAAGATATAAGAAGTACAGACCAGTCAATCTGCACATTCAACAACACCCCCACCACATCGCTAACAAGAGCGTCTTCTCAAAATATATTTGTATACAGAGATAAACAAGATAACTACAAAGTTATCTTAAGAAAAAGAATAGAAAAGGGACAGATTGTCAATCCATTGTTCCCACTTGAGCAAATCAAAGGGTGTGTCTACTCAAAATATTTTGTATAGTTGCCCATGGCGACAGGCTGTGGGGCCAACAGCATTGATTATTTCCCTGGGCAACATGGCCCTGGAGTAAAGAAGCTATGTCTAGGCCCACATACATGTGTCATTTCAAAAGCATAACAAGAGAGAATATTTTGGCACTAATCTTGTAATACGTTTAAAATCTGGGTTAAGATAGACTGACACTGCAATCCTTAATGGAGTTACACTGAAAGATGTAATTCTCTTTAGGACTGCACTGGGTATATGTTAAACGAATGGCAAAGTCAATTTCTCATGGAAATTAAATGGGCTCTAGGAAAGGGGGGGAGCCTTTCCCCTTACAACAGGCTTTCCTGCATCCGCCCCCCCTCCCCCCAGGCCTGCCTGCTCAGCAACTAACCCTCTCACTTGACAGCCATTGCCACTGCCTGCCCACCCCCACAAATAAGCACCTTTCCAGCAGTGGGGGAAAGGGTGCAGGGGTTGTCCAGGCTGGCAGCGTTCTCTCACATATGCTGGTGACCGCATGCTCTGCTGCTATTCGGTGCTGCCACTGGTGGGGGGGGGGCAGGGTCATTTGTGGGGATGGGGGGGCAGGAGGGTTGTCGCAGATGGGGAGAGTGGAAGCAGGCCTGACGGAAAGGGCTGCAACTCAGCACCCAGGCTGGTGGGCTGGGTGGACGTCATAATGGCTGCCGGGCTGGACTTGTCGTCAGAAAGGAGTGATTGGTTGTAAGGAATTCCATAGAAGCAGAAATAAAAGGCTTTTGGGAGTAAAAGTCCATTTATTAAGACATCTTAGAAAGCTCAAGTACACGCAGTGGCAGGAATGGCACTTCCCGCCAGAAGCACAGGTTATAACACCATTCACCCCATCCCCCCTTCCTGCTTCCCATGGGAACGGAGTCTTCATCTCCCGCGCAAAGATAAAGTCTCCGCCGATGCATCTGGCCCATCGCCCGGGCTGTGGAATGCACTCAAGGTTATTTCACCATCAACACCATTGAATCCTTTACACTCTGCCTCCCCTAAAGAAGACCCCTCCCCCCCCAGGTTTATGCGGAAAGGCGCGGTGGAAAGCAGAAATAAGGGTGGGGGCTTCAATATTTTCAGAATAAACCCATTGATGATACCCAGAGCAATATCCCACTCAGTAAACTAAATCTTGCAAGCGTTTGCTATTAAAGGGCGAGTTCAGCATAGCGTCCCCTTCGTAGTGCTTGTGGCCATCCCTAATAGTCGGTGGGGGCCCCTCCGGCGGCTCGCGCCAGGCCTCGGAAGCGGGCGCCTCCTCGAGCACCCGAGAATGGAAGCCAGGATGAATGCTACTAAGCGCGTTAGGCAAATCTAAGCGGGCAGTGACATCATTAATCACTTTAGTAATCTGAAAAGGTCCCACAAATCTCTTGCCAAGTTTGGAATATTTATGCACGTCTCTGAGATTTTTTGTAGATAAGTACACCCAGGAGCCCTGCATGAGAGGAAAATCCGGCGGTGTTTATCCGCTTGCAGTTTTTAGGAGTCCTTTGCTTGTTGTAAAGCGGTCTGGACCGACTTCCATCCCTCGGCTAGGGATGAAATCCATTGTTGAAATTCTGGGGGGTCCAAAGCTGCTTTCTCGCGGGTAGTTGTGGCAACGGCGGGAAGGAAGCGACCAGACACAATTTCAAAGGGGGTTTTCTTTGTACTACTATGAACCGCATTGTTGTAGGCGTACTCCGCGAACGGAATAAGCTCGCACCAATTGTCTTGGTGGTGGTTGGTGTAATAACGTAAATACTGCTCCTAGGGTTCTGTTCGTTCTCTCCGTCTCGCCCGTCACTTTGAAGGCGTGGTAGAGAGCGGCGGCGGCCGAAGCGGCCCCCAACAACCCCAAAAACGCTTTCCAGAACTTTGAGGATGAATTGGGGGCCGTGGTCGGAGACCACCTTAACGGGCGGAATGGAGGCGGTAAACATGTTGAATAAACAGCCGTGCCAACTTGGGAGCGGAGGGATGGAAGCACATGGAATAAAATGGGCTTGCTTAGAGAATAAGTCTACCACCACCCATAAAACCGTGTTGCCATGACTTTTCGGGCAAATCTGTAATAAAATCCATGGAGATGACTTCCCAAGGGCGGGAGGCTACCGGGAGAGGTTTCAATAGTCCATGGGGCTTTCCCGGGATGGTTTTGGCTTCTGCACAAACCGAGCAGCCTTTAATGTATGCCTCAATGTCTTTGCGCATTGCGCGCCACCAGAACTGCCGGCGGGCTAAATGCAGAGTTTTCAAAAAAGCCAAAATGTCCAGCCGAGCGGGCATCGTGGCAAGCTTCAAGAACCTGCTTGCGGAGGGGGGGAGCCACGTACCAACATTCCCCTCCGCCAAACTCCATTCTCCAAACGCAATTGGGAGTCTCCTTCCGCCGCTGGAGGCTCGTGCAGCCGCCGCCTCCTCCAGTTCCCGCAGGAAAGGAGAGACGAGACTGGGGATGGGGGGTGGAGGAGAAGTGGGCGTTTGAGATCGGGTGACAGCCAACCCCAACTGGGAGGGGGAAAGAACAGTGCGTGGAATGTCTCGTAAGGCAGCTCCACCTCGGTAGGCGCGAGGCCCGGCGTCAACCAGTTTGTTGGTTTTCCCAGGGAAAAAATGGACTGTAAAAGAGAAACGAGAAAAGAAATCGGCCCCCAACGAAGTTGTTTTGCGGACATCTTGAGGGGTGGAAAGAGCTGCCAGGTTTTTATGATCCGACCAAACTTGAAAGGGGTGCTTAGCCCCCTCCAGCCAGTGGCGCCAAGTGGAGAGTGCTACTTTGATGGCCGCAGTCTCTTTGTCTCCCACAGTCCAGTTGAGTTCGGCACCAGAGAACTTTTGAGACAAATAAGCACACGGAACCAGCCTACCATCTTTATTTTTCTGCAACAGGGCTGCCCCAAGTGCTTTGTCCGAGGCATCCACGTGAACCACAAACGGGAGATCTGGGGGAGGGTGCTTTAGGATAGGTTCGAGGTAAACGCATGAATTTTAATAGTTGAAAGGCTGTTTGACATTCCTCAGACCAGGAAAGGGGGGCCCCGGGCTTGGCGGACAGTGGATCTTTACCCTTAGTGCGTAAGAGGTCTGTGAGAGGGAGAGTCAGTTCAGCGGGTGGGGGGTATAAAGTCACGATAGAAATTAGCAAAACCAAGAAACGACTGGAGTTCTTTGCGGTTGGTGGGAGCAGGCCATTGGAGGACTGCGTCAATTTTAACAGGATCCATTTCTAAGCCCTCGGTGAGATCCGGTAACCAAATAGTCAATGGAGGTCTGATGAAAACAGCATTTGGAGAGTTTGGCAAAGAGAGAGTTGTCAAGCAAGCGTTTCAATACCTCTCGAACCAATATTTCATGCTCTTCTATGGTTTGTGAGTAAATTAAAACGTCATCTAAGT
Source organism: Sphaerodactylus townsendi (assembly GCF_021028975.2). Lineage (NCBI taxonomy): Eukaryota > Metazoa > Chordata > Lepidosauria > Squamata > Sphaerodactylidae > Sphaerodactylus > Sphaerodactylus townsendi. The sequence goes on from NC_059427.1 coordinate 48,141,167, forward strand.
ATACAACAACTCCCTTGTACAGTAAATCATGGAGAACTTCGTTGATAAGGGCCATAAAAGCTCCGGGGCCCCCACTTAACCCGAATGGCATTATTAAATATTCAAACTGTCCAAACTTTGTGTTAAACGCAGTCAGGTGTTCATAGCCTTCAGCAATTCTGACTCTGTAGTAAGCTTCTCTCAAGTCCAATTTAGTAAAAACGTCCTTTGCCGAGTGCATCTAAAAGGTCCTTGATCAAAGAAGGCAAAGGATATTTATTGGACAGGGGAGACCGCATTGAGACATCGATGATCTGTGCAAAGCGGGAAAGACGCGTCTTTCTTTTTGACAAACAAAACGGAAGCAGAGTGTGTGTGTTTGGTAGCCCGCCCATTATGAACCCGCGAGCAAGGTTCTTGTCCAAGAAGGCACGAAGTTCCTTCTCCTCATTGGGACTCATGCGGTAGATTCTACCTTTGGGTAGTTGTGCCCCTGGTTGTATGACAATTTTACAGTCAGTGTCTCTGTGGGGTGGCAACTGATCGCATTCCTGCTCCTGAAAAACTCTGACTAGATCATGATATGCAGGTGGGATGCCACTAGAATCGGGAGCAATCACTGAGGAAGCCAGGGAGGGGTGTGTGTCAGGAGACGTTGGGTTTTCTCCCCAATTCATGTGTTCACCGCAGGGAGGGTCAGTGAATTCTAGGATCCGTTCTTTCCAAATGAACTTTGGTTCATGTAACAATAACCAAGGCATGCCCAAAACTATGGAGTGTTTGGCCACTGGCGCCAAAATAAAACTAATTTTCTCCCAATGGTCGGCGCGCGAACGGAGGAGAACCGGCTGTGTTTTGTACTGGGCGGTCCTTCTGGTTCCCGAGGGCTGCCGTCCATTTGGGTGAATGGTATGGGCTTAGCCAGGGGAATTCGGTCCAGACCTAGCTCCTCTGCCACCTGGGGCCGCATTAAGCAGTGGGAGCAGCCGGAATCCACAAGGGCCGAGGCTATAATGCGAGTGTGTTTAGCGGGGTTGGCCAGAAATGCTTGAACAGTAATGGGAGCGCTGCCTTCACTCACCGCGTCAGGAGTCGGACCCATGTCCCTGGGGGCTGAAGAAAGGCAAACAGCTGCTTCCCCCTCCTCTGGGTCGCTTTCGGCAACCGCCTGAGACGACCCTGTGCCAGGCGGCCCTGACCTCCGTGGTGGTTTGGCAGACGGAGTAAGCGGAGCTGGGCGGTTGGTTTTGTTTCTTGGGACAGTTGGCGGCTAGATGACCTGGCCCTCCGCAGTAAAGACCAAATCCCAGTCGGCGACGGCGTTCAGAGGTGGTTTCGGTAGGGGCGGCTGGGCTTGACTTTGTGGACACAGTAGTGGTTTTTGGGCGTGGGCGGCCTCCTTGGCGCGTATTCCAAGCGAGACGCCACTTGGGACCCCAACTGGATCCAATCTGCAATAGCACGAGGACCCCGCATTAAAAACACCGTTCCACGTAGCTTGCCGTCCACAGCATCCGAGAAGTATTCGCATTTCATGCGTTCAGGCCACTCAGGAGGAAGTCGAGCAACCGCCGCCGAAATTCCGCGGGCAAATTCTGCAAGCGGGCGGTTGCCTTGCTGGATGGTTTTGATGGTGCGGATAGCTTCATTCTCGGCTCCTGGATCTTGAAAGCGCTCTCTTAAGGCTTGGAGGAATGCGGGCACTGTGCGAGAGTCCTCATCCTGCAAATCCAAAAGAGTCACGAACCAGTCGGCTGCTGCCCCATCCAGGACTGAGCCGATGTCCCGTATTTTTCGCTCAGACCGGTATAAATCATCATAGTCTTCCAAGTGGGCATTGAGTTGCAAGATGAAGTAGGGAAGTTTGGAAGCGGTCCCATCAAAGCGGGCTGGTATCGGGGGCCGGTAGTAGCCCCGTTCGACGGCTCTTGGCGCCTGCTGGGGAGGTGGTTGCGGCGGGTTGAGCAGGTTGGGCAGGCAGCTGTTGTACGGGGGGGGGCGGGAAGGGGGGGCGCTGGCGGTGCCGCTGGCGTTTGGGTGGCAGGACCCAGGTGCGTGGCCCCCTGGCACCCGGCCTGATCAGTAACAGCATAGACTCCAACTTGGGGCTTCCTGGTCTGCTGCCTCCTTAGTTCCCTCTCCAGCGCCAGCCAGCTCCCTCTCCTTGCGAGTCAATGCATCCTGGTGCGCATGCAAAGCAGCTTTCTGGTTCCAATTTAGCCAGTTCGTCCCGTTTAAGGGCTTCCAGTGAGCTTCGCTTTGCGTCGCGCAGAGCCTGAACGCTTTGTCGTTGCCGGTGTAAATCCATTCTGGAATGTTCCAGGACTTTATCATGGACTGACAGATTCTGGGCATATTAATGTCGTTGGAGCTGGCGTCTTTGGCACGGTCCAACTCGAGCTGGACTTCTTTACGTTGCTGTTCGAACCGGTCCCTCTGCAGGTTTTGGCGCTCTTGCTGCAGCTGTGCCCGTTCCTCCTCCCATAGCTGGCGTTCACGGTTCCATGCCGCTTGGGCATCTTGCAGTCGCCCCACTTCCTCATCCCAGTCCTCTCTCGATGGGAGAGGAAACCGGTCCGGCTGGGAATGCAGGCTTTCTTCGGACTCTTCGTCGTCTGGAAGCGAGACATCGGAGACACCGTAGCCACCGGTGGCTCCCGAGGCACCTCAGGTCGCGATTCGCTGGCCGGGATTAGGGGGGTCCGATTGGGGAGGCGATGCGGATACCCCTCCCAATTCCAGGTTTAGTCGGTGTCCTTTGGACGGGCCCGAGTGCTGTCCCACGGTGGTTCCTTGGGAGCATCACCAAAATACGAGTCCAGGAATCGTTCAATGGATTCCTGGGTTGCCGCATGAAAGGTGGTCAAGCCCGTCTCCTCCATGACAGGTTGCATCTGAGGCTTGTAATCCACACTAGAACGCACAGAAGTCCGATCCACAGGCGCTGGATCCATAGACAGCGCCCCAAACGACTCATGGAAGTCCCCATGGTCGATGATCACGTCCCTACGTTCCAACGGAGTAAAGGAAGACTTCGTGCTGATACGCAGGGGCGGGAAAGAGCCACCAGCGAGGCCCGTTCTCCTGCCGGTTCCTCCAGATCCAGAAGGGAAAGGTCGGAGCCCTCTTTGGGGGCTACCGCACCTTCCGCAGTAACATTCAACCTCTCCATCGCAAGACAAGAGGTCCACTGCACAGGAATATAGATGAATTAGGATTCCTGCCACAATGTAAGGAATTCCATAGAAGCAGAAATAAAAGGCTTTTGGGAGTAAAAGTCCATTTATTAAGACATCTTAGAAAGGTCAAATACACGCAGTGGCAGGAATGGCACTTCCCGCCAGAAGCACAGGTTATAACACCATTCACCCCATCCCCCCTTCCTGCTTCCCATGGGAACGGAGTCTTCATCTCCCGCGCAAAGATAAAGTCTCCGCCGATGCATCTGGCCCATCGCCCGGGCTGTGGAATGCACTCAAGGTTATTTCACCATCAACACCATTGAATCCTTTACATTGGTCACCACTTAGGACATTATATATGGTAAGATAAGGGTATTGGCAATTTAGTCTAGCCTTTTCTGCCAAATGCATGTAGAAAGAGGCCTCTCCACCCCAAACTGTTCTGCTTCTGAGGCAAATGTTTTTGGGATGTAAACTATAGTGATCTTTCTACATTACTCACTGAACCTAGCCTCAAGAAGTATTTAAGTAAGAAGGATGGTAAAGGCAACAAAGCACTGAACTGCCATTAGGTTTCTTCTCACAATATTTGTTTTGACACAAGTGCAAATTCTGCTAACACAGGAGAGAAAGGAGAAGTCCAGTTCCTTTCACACTAAATGTATCCTGCAGCCAAGGTAGGCCACATATTTGCCCTGTGCCCTCTTTTCTTCTTCTTTTTCTTTTTTTGTTCCTGTCAAGTCACGTATGGCCATCCCAATAAGATTTTCAAGGCGAGACTAACAGAGGTGGTTTGCCACTGCCTGCCTGCCTGCCTCTGTATCATGACCCTGTTATTCCTGGGTGGACTCCCATCCAAACACTTGCCAGGGTTGCCCCTGCTGAGCTCCTGAGATCTGATGAGATCAGGCTATGCTGGACTATCCAGGTCAGGGTTTAGAGAGGAAAGAAAAATGCATCGTTTATACATCATACGTGAAAGCATGCTGATACAAAACACAGATAAGCAGATTCTCTTTCCAAAATGAATGATGTGCTAAACACAGCAACGAAGCAAACAGACATTCACACACACACAACCAACTTGCACACACTACTTGGTTGCAGAAAATCCTTCCCAGCCAATAGTTCACTAACAGCATAAAATGAATTGATTTTGAAGGATTCATCTCTATTATACAGAGTGATGCTTGCCATCTCCTCAGTTTCCTTTCACATACCTGCTGCAGCTGCTTGCATTTATAAACTAGCTAGTCCCATACAGCCTCAGATTACCATAATTTTTTAAAAAATATATACGTTTTCACCTTGGTTCTCCAAAGCTCAGGGTAGTGTATATGGTAATCACTTCCATTTTTATTCTGATAACAACCTTGTCAGGTTGTTATCCTTAAATTTTATTGGTGACTGCACTCGCACCAGGTCTCACCGGTCCTACTCCACTTGCACAAATATGCAGACTCACACACAGTTTCAGCCCGTTTAACTGTGTGAGAGTCTGCATATTTGTGCAAGTGGGGTAGTGTAGCCTCCGCATGCCACAACAGCAACTCCTATAGTCCTCCCCGCTTCTTCCTCAAAAGGGACTCGAGGAGGGGAAAGTAGCTTTTAAATAAAGACTTCCCGAGTAGGAGATGCTAGTCTGTCGTTGCAAAAACACCGTGCCTGTGGCATCATGAAGTCGAGCAAGCTTCAATTCTTGCACAAACTTTCGCGGGCTGCGATGGAAACTTGCAATGCAGCAGGACTCCCCCTCACATCCCACAAAAAGTAACCCACGCTTACATTTCGAGACATTGGGAGTTTCGGAGTCTCCAACTTCTCAGATGAGGTTTCTGGTCTCAAAAGCAAAAGGGTGGCTGCAACAGACCTGAAAAGAGGAATGCAAACTCTTTGCCAGACCTTCACTCAGCGCAGGGGTTAATTCGACACTCCCAGGGCGGACCCCGCCCCATAGCTGCCAAGCATGAGGCTCCGCCCCTTTTGCTCATACACAGAAATGTTGGCGGAGAGCTGGCTTGGGGCATGCTGGGAAATGTAGTCAAGCAAACCGGGCGGCCGACGCTGCCTCTCGCAAAGCATTGCTGGGAATATCATTGATTCACGTCAAAAGAGGACCCGGAGTTATGTCACAAAAGCATGTCGGGAAATTCACTACCCGCAAAACATTGTGGGATATGTAGTTCTTTTATGAATAACGGATTAAGCGGTCTCGTGTTGTCGTTGCATTTTCTAAAGTCCCCGTGATAATTCAGGAAGGGACTGCCGCCTGCATGGCTGTGATCCCATTTGTATGTGCGTTTATATGTGTGTGAGGTAGAGCAAAGGCGCTGAGCCGGCGCTCCGGGCCTTTCCTTGAGGTCCTTCCCGTGCCATTAGGGTTAGAGGTCGCCGCGAGGGAGGCTGGAAACAGAAAACGTGCGCTCCATTCTGGCGCCAGCGCTTGAGCGGGGAAGAACGGACGGGTCGCTGTGAGGGCCACTCGGCGTGGTGGAGGGAGCAACGCGCTCTCAGCTATGTCCTACTGCAGGCAAGAAGGTACCGGGGAACGCGCAGAAGGGCGGAGGGAGGAGGAGGATGAAGACGAAGCAGGCGAGCCGGGAGCAAAACTTGGTCTTGCTGCAGGCAGAGGCTGCGGTGGCGGCCCTGCCTGAGAGACCCGGCTCTGGTTGGAAGCTCGCAAGCCTCCAGGAGCTGCCTGGAAAGGGTCGTGGAAGGAATGTGGAAACGATGAGGTTTCCTGAAATGGAGCAGTCGGTGCAAAATATTTCAGTCTGCTGCAACAGTCATTTTTTTTATCCCTGTCCAAATAAAACCCTCCTGCTTGTCTTTTAAGAGCAAGAAACCGTATTCCATATAGATGTATGTTAAGCGCCGTCCAGTCGCTTCCGACTCATGGCCGACTCTGTGAATCCATGTCCTCCAAAACGTCCTCTTATTACCAGCCTTGCTCAGGTCTTGCAAACTGTAACTTCCTTTACAGAGTCAAGTCATCTCCTGTTGGGTCTTTCCTTTTTCCTGCTGCCTTCGACCTTTGCTAGCATTAATGGTATTTCCTGTGATAAATACTGCCTCTGTTAATGAATTGAGTTTGTGTGCACGTATATGTTTTATGTCCTTAGTATCGTTTTATCTTATTTCAGAGTTGGGGTCAGTCGAAAATCATGTTACCCTCACACATCAGTAGCTCTGTTAAAGCCCTGTTTTTTGAGAGGGGAAATACTCAGGTGAAGTTAGTAAGGCACCATAGTAATTCAGTTTTTCAAAGTCTCAGTGGCTAGCATAGACCTTCAATGTTCCTTATTTAGTAGATAAATAACACATGTTATATCAGCTGATTGTATCATGGGAAAACTACTTTTGTTCCACCCCTGATCATAACATATTTCTTCTGTTTTTATGAGGAGGACATATATTATGTGTTGTTTTGCTCATAAGTTGTATTCCCTAAAAATCTGTGAAATGAATCGGGGGTTTTAAAATAATTCGCCTATTCTGGCATTCATAAGCCAGTCTGAATTTAAGAAATTCTTGCACAGTGTCAATGGCACCAAGACTTAGCCAAATGGGAATTTATTTTCTAGTGGTGGTTGGGTTATGTTCTCAGCTTCTGATTCCGTTAACTAAGTCAGTAAGAGCCCACTGTATATTACAATTCTGTTATAAGGGCATTAGTCAGATAGTGTGTTATACAGCATTGTTACTGCATTTTATTTCTACTATAATCCTGTAAAGTAATTTAGACTTGTGGCACTTGAACTACCCTGTTTCCCCAAATATAAGACATCCCCGAAAAATAAGACATAGTAGAGGTTTTGCTGAAGTGCGAAATATAAGACATTCCCGGAAAGTAAGACGTAGCAAAGTTTTTGTTTGGAAGCATGCCCGACGAACAGAACACAGAAAAATAAGACATCCCCTGAAAATAAGACATAGTGCATCTTTTGGGAGCAAAAATTAATATAAGACACTATATTATTTTCGGGAAAACACGGTAATATGCAGCGGGCAGTCTCTGTTAGCCTGCTGACATGTGCCTAACACATTTTACTGAAAGTCTGAACTTGGGAGTCTTATGTCCATAGCTAATTTTATTATTTAGTTATTTAAAATATAGTGCATTGAAGCCTGCCAAAGGAGCTCTGTGGCACAGAGTGATGAGCTTCAGTGCTGTTATCAAAGTTCTGCTCACTGAGTGGGTTTGATCATGATGAAAGTTGGTTACAGGTAGATGACTCCAGAGATCAGTAAATTGAGTACCCAGCGTAGGCAGTGGCAAACATGAACAAAATCTGCCTAGTAAATGTTCTGATGTGATGTTACGCCATGGGTCAGTAATGACCCAATGCTTGCACAGGGGACTACCTTTACCTTCAAAGCTTGCTAAAGTCTGTCTACAGAAATATAGTGTAAATCAAAAGAAGAAGGCATCACCAGCTATACTAAGTGATGTCCTCTTGTAAGTAAACCAAAGCATATCTGAAAAACTTTGCTTGAGAGAACTTTTTGCAACTTTGGGGTTTTCTCATATCCTTGGGAAGACCATTCCAAAAAACTGGAATGGATGCCAAGAAGGCCCGAACCCATGCAGAAACAATTCTCACTAGCAATCATCCCTTGGATATGCTGTGTTTTTCTGATTTATCTAATAGGATGCTGGATTCTTTATCAGTAGCTGTCATTCAAAAGAGAGGGCAGGTTTAACCCTTCCTCTTCTCCACCCTCCCAAAACAGAGTGAATGAACTGGTAGCATTTATTAGCAATGGCTGTCAAACTGTGCAGTGCTTAACGGATCACTGTGTAATGCTCAATGGGTCAGATGAGATCCTTCACATGGAAGCATGAATTACAAGGTGCGTATTTTAATAGATGATGCTTATGGTTCTGTTGAGAACAAAGTCTGTAACATCAAGTGAACATAGGGTGGTAATTATGGCCTAGTAATAAAATGTCAGGGTTTTCTGTAAAGCTGTTTTAAGTAAGTGCCAAGAACTATAATGTAAGGCTAAATTCAAGTCACTTAAAATACAGCCCTGAGTAGAGTACACCCTTCAAAGCCTGTTGACTTCACTGGAATTAGGATGGTGCAGCTCTGTTTAGGGTTGCACTGTTGCAGGCTTACATTAATGCATTAATTTTTTTGATTGGTTGCTTGAGGCATGGGATTTTACAAATTATGCAGCATTCATTTTAAAACCAGCAAATCTGATTTAATTTTTACTTTGTAGTTAAGTTACGTCATCAAGAAGCACCTGCTTTCACACATGCACTAACTTTGTTGTTGTTAAGACACTTGACTGAATTTGCTTTGCCCTTGCTTTATTTTTAAGAAGTGAATTAATAGGTCAAGTGATTTGAAAGCCAGGAATTCCTAGTGCTAACAGTGAACTCGTTTCCTTTCTCTGAACTTATGTGAACAATAAGTTTGGCAAGTGGTATTCGTTGGGCTGTGCAATGCTGATGGACGTGTAGCCAGCAGGATCTGGTCCCAACCCCGAGCAGTTCTCTTTCTGTTCCCTGAAGGCTCTATCAAATTTTAATCTATGTTTGTGAAAAGTCTACTCTTGTTTTTATTTACAAGGCAAAAAAAATGTAAGCTTTAGAAAACAAATGTAATGGCTGGCCATTTCATGATAGGTCCTGTGATCTATGCTGATCCACTCAAACAAAAATGCTTTTTGCAGAACAGGTTGCACCCCTTTTGCTGCTTGAAACAGATCATATCCTTTAATTTCTTGAACCTGTTTTATAAACTAACAGTGGTGGAGTCAGTCAGCAATAACAAGATCACACTTGATTGAGACTCAGTGTAGTGTAATGGCTGGAGTGTCTGGCTAGAATCTGAGAGCCCTGGGTTCTAGCATTCTTCACCCAGCCATGAAGGGGGTGAGATCTCTCTCTCTCTCTCTCTCTCTCTCTCTCTCTCTCTCTCCCCTCTCTCTAGTTGTTGTGAGTACAGTGTATGGGGAAAGAATTATGTATACCACTGTGAGCTACTTGGAGGGAAGGTGAGATAAGAATGTGTAGATAGAGTTTACTCGGTCTTTCCTCAGCTTACCCTGTAGAACTGTTGCAAACACAAATGTTGGGAAAAGGAACTTTTAAGTATTTTAAATACTTAACATAAATTGAGCTGCATCTTTGCTGGTAGCTTAATGAATAAAAGTGAAACTGAATATTATCTGTGTCTAAGGCTATACTTAACTTGCTTAACTTGAAAAAAGGCTTGCTTAACTTGGAAAAAGCTTTATCACACTCTTGTTTTTCTTTTAGCTGTTTGGTGGGGGATTAGATCAAAATAAAGTTAATTGGTTGTCGTACAGTTCCTATGAAATGGTTGAGGTGAAAACTTGGAAGCTGCTTAATATTCAGAATCTTGTGGTCTATAATGGGTTGTTTTAGGTTAGGCAGTACTTTTGGGAATATTTCCTCCAGAATGCTGAGGCATATTTTCAGTATGCTGGGGATACACAGTGGCATCTGTTCTGGGACAGTCTCATTTGCAAGGTCATCCCAGGGTAGCTGTTTCATGTGACCATCTTTGGCACTTCTGACTCCTAACTGCAAAATCAAAGCAAATTGACTCACAATAGAAGTTCAATTACCTTGTTGCCATCTCCAGCTCATTACTGTTCCCCTCCACTCTTTGTCAATTAATGAGATTAATTGATCTCTTGACTCCTTCATACCATCTTTTCATGCATCTGTGGACAGTCATCTGCCTAGCCTCAATTTTCGCTTTCTGTCTTTCCTTGCAATTCTTGATCAAAGGTCTGGAAAAGAGGACATTTGTCTTTAATTTGTGGAGGCTTTTCAGTTCACATTCACTAAACATTATGCCCAGGCCAATACAAAGCTCTGATTGGACTTCTCCATCCAAAAACAGATTCTTTCTTGTCAAGCCCTGAACAAGTTCAAAGGCTTGTGCTGGAAAACAGCTTTGAACAGCCTTTTCTTTGTTTTTCCCAATCTGAACCGAATACTCTTCTGAACTTTGCTTTTTATCATTTCAGGAAAGGACAGAATAATATTTGTGACCAAAGAGGACCATGAGACACCAAGCAGTGCTGAACTGGTAGCAGATGATCCCAATGACCCTTATGAGGATCAAGGTCTGTAATATATGAGACCGACAGACTTATGGAAATATCTGAGTGATCATTTGGTTTCCTGCCTTGGTGATGTCAAAGGATTCTGGATGGAAACTATGTAGATGTTTTTTATTTTAATTCAGATTTATTACTATGTTGGTTACGTGCCCCTGTGGTCTGATCGAAATAAATGAACCCAGGGAAGCTGATGACTTAAATATACCTTCAAAACTCACAAACGGCACTTGTGTCCCTTCCTTGCCACTTACTGATACTATTTGGTTACCTAGGCAAGGGCTTCTTTCTGAAATGTGGCAAAAATCTGCAGAAGCAAAAAACACTTGACTAGCCTTTCAATTTGTAATTGGTTGACAGGTGATATCTAGCAGCTCACCTGTTGTACTCACTCATAGCAGAAACTCTGTTCACAGAGTACAGTCCACCCCACAGGAATGCAGGTTTTAGGCCATTCGGAGGTGATGTGGCAGCCTTGACAAGGGCTAAGTTATAAGTAAACTCAGAATCAATTAAGTTTGTCTGTCTGCTGGCTATTTTGATGGTTAATTTGCCATGTTGTGTGCTCACCCTATCAAATTTGAGCTAAGACATGATCAATAGTTGTTTTGCTCAGTTTAAATCCCAGTACTTCCCTAAGACTCCCAAGTAGTTTATATAGCATTAAAAAAAAGTAGGGGGAAAGACACACACTTTCTAAAATGCAATTTTTCCAACTTTTCCATTAGCCCTTCTGGAACACCTGTTGCCCTTTGATCTTAATGATGAGGTCAGCTCACAGTTTTTCATATGTGCTTGTATTTTAAAGTAGCTGACTGCGGTCAGGTTGTTCTTCTGTTTGCCTCTTCAGTGCACAGGAATTTTGTGGCTGTGTGTTATGTTTGGAGAGGTGGAGTTAGTAGTATCCCAGCACTTGTGGGTTCCTGGACAATGGCTGGAGCCAAGGTGATTATGCCCTTTTTTGGTGTACTTGCTGAGAGTAGTGATAATCGTTACATGAGTGAGCCCAAGATGTACATTCTTCTTGCATGTGAGAGAGAACAGAAATGTAACCTTAAAATGGCCTCCAAAAATTGTGAGTACTGAATCGAACTTCTCTAAAAGATGTTCAGTTATTAATTTGCTTATCGGTATAATCCAGGATAAGCAATCGTGACTGAAGTTTTGGACCCGATGTAATAAGTCATAGAATGTTGCAAACTCATTTTGGCTTTGAGAGGAGAGAGTGGAAGTTTGTATTAACCAGGAACCATTTAGCTAAGACATGTCAAGAAAAGCATGAATACTTTTGCCATTCTCTTCCAACTGATGAGGCAAAAGGATATGGCTAATTTGATTTATGAAATCATGTACCCTTTCTGCTGTGCAGCTTAAAGAACATGAATGTGTATTGCCATGGGAATAATCTTTTTCTTTAAAGAATAGCTGCCTTTGAGAATTCTTAACTTACTGTAGCTACATCTTACACTTACAGTTTTGTCTTTTTGTTTGCTAGATTCCCTCTCTTTTGTTTCTGGTGATGCTCCTGAAAATGTTGGGTCCCCTTTGTAGACAGTTACTAGGATGCCTTTATTGTGAATGCCCTTAGAAGTCAGCATTTAGTATGTATTTATTGTGGCTGTAGCCACAATGTACCTCATAGCCTGTGACACTGTATTAAGGCCTCCAGTCTCCTTTTCCTATTCCTTATTCATGGCAAAAACTTGAGTGCCTCCTAGTCATGACTGACAAAAGTAGGGGCCATAGCACATACTTTGGATGCAGAAGGGCCAGGTTCATGTCAGTTCAAAGGGCTGTGGGCAGGGCTGGGAGGATATGTTGAAGGCCTTAATACAGTGGTTCTCAACCTGTGGGCCACGACTCCTTTGGGGTCGAACAACCCTTTCACAGGCGTCGCCTAAGACTCTGCATCAGTGTTCTCCATCTGTAAAATGGATAAATGTTAGGGTTGGGCATCACCACAACATGAGGAACTGTATTAAAGGGTCGCAGCATTAGGAAGGTTGAGAACCACTGCCTTAATAAGTCACTGTCACTTGGTATAAACATAAGAACATAAGAAAGAGCTTGCTGGATCAGATCAAAGTCCATCTAGTCCAGCACTCTGCTACTCGCAGTGGCCCACCAGATGTCTTTGGGAGCTCACAAGCAGGATGTGAAAGCAATGGCCTGCTTCTGCTGCTTCTCCAGAGCACCTGGTCTGCTAGGGCATTTGCAATCTCAGATCAAGGAAGATCAAGATTGGTAGCCGTTCATCGACTTCTCCTCCATAAATCTGTCCAAGCCCCTTTTAAAGCTATCCAGGTTAGTGGCAATCACCACCTCCTATGGCAGCATATTCCAAACACCATGTTTCCTTTTATTTGTCATAATTCTTACCCCCAGCATTTTCAATGGATGCCCCCTGGTTTTAGTATTGTGGGAAAGAGAGAAAAATTTCTCTCTGTCAACATTTCCTACCCCATGCATAATTTTATAGACTTCAATCATATCCCCCCTCAGCCGCCTCCTCTCCAAACTAAAGAGTCCCAAACGCCGCAGCCTCTCGTCATAAGGAAGGTGCTCCAATCCTTCAATCATCCTCGTTGCCCTTCTCTGCACTTTTTCTCTCTCTTCTATATCCTTTTTGAGATGTGGCGACCAGAACTGGACACAGTACTCCAAGTGCAGTCGCACCACTGCTTGATATAAGGGCATGACAATCTTTGCAGTTTTATTCTCAATTCCTTTCCTAATTATCCCCAGCATGGCAAGGTAAGGTGGATCAACACTGTAAGGCAGCTTCCTATGTTATGTGAGTAGTTGTGGATGTCCACATCTTCCTGACTCACCACAAATTAAGTCTCATGAGTACCTTTGTTAAACTTGGAGACAAAGGTTGGTTGTGTCCTCTCCCTTGTTTTGGCTGCCTTGCTCAACAGGGATCATCACCCTCTTGCCTTTGAAGAAGCTCAGACAATGTTGGTTGATTTATGGGGAGGCTTGTTTTGGCAGAGCTGTATGATATTTGGTTTGTGGTTTTTGTGCCAGATATACAGCCTGCTTCAATTAGGACTAGAATGAGCTGAGATGTTAGAATCTGGCGATGCTGAAATCAGCTAGAGACGTCAGGAGAGGCTGTTCCTGTTGGAAGTTACAGCAATGTTCTTTATAAAATTGTTTTTGTGATGTGTGACCCTTAATGTTTAGCAGTAGATTCGTGTGATCCAACTTCAATGAATAGTTTTAATTTGGATGATGGATTTCTTTTATTACAAAAATGAAGTTTGAAATCTGCATTTGGCTTTCATCTCTAGGGGGCAGCACTTGCACACTTGGTCAGCATTATTTGAAGTTCATCCTTGCCTTCAGCATTTGATCCAGTTTATGGACTTGTTTTAGAATGGATATAATCAGTGGCAGCCAATTACTGTAAGAGCCCGCCAATGGAAACTAACAGTTCTGCTTGTTCTTCCATAGTCGGGGTGCTGTTTCAGGTGTTTATAAAATATTTCTTACTTTGCAAGCAGCAAAGGGTCCTGTGAAACCACAAGTTACAGCCAGAAAGCCCTTGGAAGATCTCCTCTTATCAACAGCTGGATTATTTTTGCAACCAGGGTATATTTGATTTCACTAGGCATTGGTTCATTCCTCACAGCACAAAAAAAGATATCTGGGGGATGTCTTAAAAAGACGGGACTTTCTTAATTTTACTCTGCACTCCCAAAATAAGATGTCCTGGGGATGTCTTTAAAAAGCTGCCTCTCATTTGTTTTCCAGACAGCACAGGCCTCAGAGGAGGAAAGAGGCTTTTTCCTGCCCAACTGTTTAGCTCTCTGGTCAGTTTCGCTCTCCGCTTGTGCCTGACATTTTGTGTGCTGCTGAAGGGATTCTTCCTGCCTCCATTTGCTACAGGGTTGCCTCAGGACATTTGATCTGCAGGCTTCCATCCTGGGCACCTTTTCAGCTCGAAAACTATATAGTTGTTCTCAGCTCATTCTAGCAATATATAGTTTTCCTTTTTGTTTTTTTATTTCAAAGGAGCTGTATTGGTAGCTATGCACACATGCAAGGATCTTAGTCACTCAGAAGACTGCTTTAGTGCCCATTGAGAATCATTGGGTAGATCTGCCCTCTGTGGACTGTCTTGGTTTTTCTGTAGATCTTGTATTTTGCATGCATGTGTGCTTTACCCAGAGGTAGAGTAACTTCATTAAAATATTCCTAAACCAGATATCTTGTTTGTGCTGCCTTTATAGATTTTCTTTTCCAGGGACAGAATAATATGATAAATCTCAGACTATACAGACATAGATCTCAGCACGTGGGGAGTATTCTGCTCAAAAAGTTTCACTTTCTTTTTTACCGCTTACCCCTGTGTCCTTTCACTTAGTTCCTTATGCAGATCTGTTCCACTCCAAACAGTCTTCTATTCATTGAAGTTCTTGAAATGTAGCACTTAAAACTTAACGAGTAGATTCTGTGTACATAGATTCACAAAGTAACAATGAGATTAGTCTTTTTCTCAACTCTGTATGTTTATTTTATAACATTTTTGATGTGAAGAAGAGGCATGTTATCTCTGCAGACACAGTTGTGAGAACTACAAAACTAAGCATCTATGATAATATCTTCTACATGGAAAAAACATGACATTATGAATGGGTTAATGGAATTTGTTTTCCAAAAAAATTAAACAAGACATGCCCCCAGAGAGCTACGTAACCATCTTGCAATGAGACCTTGTTTAGGGAAATGACTGAGATGTACTTTTAAATGTTTAATAAATGAGTTAATAAATGTCAAGCTGCTGTTTTCTTCCTTGTTGGTATCTACTTCAGTTTTTCATTTTATGAAGCAAGACCCTATCCCCACAGGTCTGCACAGAAGTCTGGTCTCATCTGTTTCCAATTTTCCAGTCTCAGATTTGTCTACTTGTTTGTTTTCCATATGTAGCTCCTATTTGCTGTTCAGTTTAGTCAACACCAGCCTAACTTGCTTGTAGTGTCAGAGAGAAGTACAAGCAGCATGTCAATTGATTAGAACGGTTGTAAAATGGATAGGTCATTTAGTACAAGACTTCGAGTGACCTGGTCCTGCATCATGTGGAATTTACTGAATGTTAGTTCAGTCATGCAGACGGGATAAATGTATTGACCACTTTTAAAATCCCTGTTATCTGCTGTTAATTCATCAGCTTTTCTGTCCCCTCCTTAGGTTTGATATTGCCCAATGGAGATATCAACTGGAATTGTCCTTGTCTCGGTGGAATGGCTAGTGGCCCTTGTGGGGAACAATTCAAGTCAGCCTTTTCCTGCTTCCATTATAGCAAGGAAGATATAAAGGGGTCAGATTGTGTGGACCAGTTTCGTGCAATGCAGGAATGCATGCAGAAGTACCCGGATCTCTACCCTCAAGAGGAAGATGATGACGAAGAAGAAGAAAAGCAGAACAAAGATTTAAAAACTACTCCTTCTGTAGCTAAAGTGGAGGAGGGATCTAGCTAATGAAGCTGCAGGGGGGCTGCGGTCTCCCCTCCATATTCAAAAAGACACATGAACTTAAACACACCGCCTTCTCTTCCCCTCTGCTCTTCCTTTCTCACCCCACTTCCCTCCTGATTCTTTAAGGAATGCCTCTTCATCTCCGTTCTGCACACTGCCTTGTGAAATGGAGGACAAAACTCAGCCATTGGTCTTACTGAGTAAATGCTGTAGAGAGGTCAAGCATGCCTACCCATTGTGAAGCCACTGATTTAACTCTTGTTTTCTACTCCAGTCATGCTCATCTTGCAGCTTTTCTTGTACAAGATTAGTCGAGACAATCTACAGGAGGGTTAGGAGAGAATCTGTTGTTATGAATGTAGGGTGAATGTTTGATTTCATTAAATTTCGATCATTAACTGTTTTGTGTGTGCTCTATACTAAAATCAGTATAAAACCCTTTCTTAACAGCACCAGAGTCATACAGTGCAGAGCAGAGGTGAAGTTTTCAGTGGAACAATCGGTGCTTCAGTGATGTATGCAGTTTGCATAAACTACTGATTCCTGGTAATAGAAAGATAGTGTTGGGATGGGGGGAAAGCCAGATTTTTGCTATTTTTAAAAAATAATCTGTGTTAATCAGCTCCTGATGTAACTGAATTGACAAGAAAATATTAATGTTCCTGGTTTGTGGGGTTCCTTCTAGTCTGTTCCATCTTCAGATAGGCGGATAAAATATATGCCCTTGATAGGAAAATTATAATGTTACCTGGAGTAACAGCCTGAGTAAACACTGTGATTACTGTGACTGAGTAGACATTAAAAAAAGTAAAATCTTTCTATCTTGTACAGAAGTATTTGTGTCCTCTTATTAATGGTGGACGATGGTATGCAATGATACCATAGTTAAATCTCTTCAGTTAAAAATACTGTCGTCCCCTCCCTCCCCCAACACACCCTGTTTGCCCCTAGGAAAAATGGCAATCCCCACTGGCCATCGCATTACAACGTGCTTGTTTTTACCCTTCAGAAACTTGTAGAGCTGAGATCTATATGTGTGGCTGGCAGTAGCTGTGTAAAATGGCTCCCAGGGCTCAACCTTGATGCCCCCCACAGCTGTGCCTTACCCCTGAACTCCACATGTTCAGGACAGGGGCTCAGTTAAATGCTGGCCAACGGGGTAGACTTCAGGGTCGGTGTGGTCCCGTTCGATGCTGGCCTCCACTTGCCGGGGTCCAGCTTTGAGCCTGCAATTTAAAGCTCAACTTAAGCCTCACTGACCAGAATCAAACTGAGCTGCTGGCCTGACTGGTTCTATCTTTATACTGTTGGCTCCACTTCCGAGCTCTCTGTGGCCATGTTATAGCACCACCCCCAAGCTCTCTCGGGCCCCCATGCGACTGTGAGAAGTGGTGCCTGGGGCTGCAGCCCTCCCTCCACGCCTCCCTCACTGTGCCAGTGGCGGCTATGGTTTTGGACAAGATAATTGACTACATCCTGTCCCTGTAGCTAGTCCCTACAATAAACCATGTCTTCTTGTATCTTCTTCAGACTTTTTTTCTTTATGGGAAGTTTTGGGGCTGCCATTTTTAGCACGATTTGCACCCTTCTAGAAACACTTTTGGTGCATTCTACTCCATGACTAATTTCTCTTTCCTGCTTCAGGAACTTGTCATGCATTTCACTTTCGTGTTTATGCTCTGACAGAGGTTCCCTTTCTGGGCATGGCAGTTCAGCCACTTTGGGAGTGTAGACCATCTGCAGCAAAATGCCCCCTGGAAAACAAGTGAAGTGTCCAATATTCTGGAGAAAGTTTGGCTTTCTTGAGGCTGCTTGCCATTGCCTGCCTCTGTGTCATGACCCTGGTATTCTTTGGAGGTTTGCTATCTGCACACCAACCAGGGTGAGGGCTTAGAGTGTGTGACAGGGCCAAGGTCACCCAACAAGCTTCCATGGCGCAAGTGGGGATTTGAACCTGGGTTTCCCTTAACCACTACACCATGCTGATTCACTCATGTATTGTAGCTAGGCAACAGTCAGTATGGGATGCTGAAAGAAGACCCTATTCTATTCCCTGAAATCTGTTTCAAAGTTTCAGAGGACTATGGGGATCTGGAAAAGAGACTTATTATCCCCCCCTCCCCCCGTAAACATAATGTTTATGTGCTGCAGATGATCCCATCCTTCATATGTTTTTCTCCTTTTTTAAGAAGTTTTGTAACGTAGTTACGCTTAAGTTTGTGTTGTAGAAACAGTGCTCCTGAACTTTGCTCTTGTGAGTCAATCAAGTGCTTCTCTACTGAGTTCTTTTAAGAAAAAGGGTAAATAGTTGCTAACTCTCCTGTCATGTTTAAAGTGCTAATCAGTACTTTTAATGTGTGAAGTGTGTTACAAACCTTGACTTGAAGTAATCGTTCTTGTTTTACCAGAATGGCCAAGATTCACACAATTCAAGGTCACCCAGAGGTCTAGTTTTATAGGCCCATGTTGCTTTTTGTCCCTGTTCTTAGGAGCAATCAAAATTCAACAACAATCTGTAGTTGGAAGCTGACCCTACTTGCAAGTTCCAACCTTACTTACTGGCTGCCAGAAATCAAATGTGGGAACTAGTTATGTTCCTGCCTACATAGCAACCCATATGTTCCTGTCTAAACCCACACCAGTTGGAGGACTTGGTTAATCTTAATATTGACTAGGTTGGAGTGGGAGGGCATTTTGGAAACCTACTCAGTCCTGGGAGGTGTGGGACATTTAAAAACTGTCATGTTGGGTTTGCATAGATTTATATATTAAAGGCATTGTGTTTTTTCTTTTTTTAATTTGACACTTGATTCTTGCATGCTTTGAAGTCGAGCTGAATCAACACCTATTGTCCTGACATCTAACATAACCACTTCACCTTGGTGTTCACTGGTGAGCCTTAAAATAAATGTATTTTTACAATGTTACTAATGAACTTCAGCTGCCAATAATGTGTCAGCGCTCAGCTCCTCAGTTGGCTGCACAAGGACATAAAGCTACAACATACAGTTGAAAGCAGGTCTAATGTTTTCCTTCTTCCAGGCCTTTTTTTCAAGTGCTATATGATAGCTTCAGTTAGCTTTTCATTATGCAACTGGGTCTGAACAACCAGCTGTCTATTAGCAAGTCACTTTTGGGATGAATAGTGACCATTTTGAGAGTAAATACTTACCTAACAGTTTGAGAAGCCTTTTCAGTCTGTGGAACAGAATGGTCATGAAACAGGTGTCTGAGGTGCTAAAGTGGTAAACATTGGTGCCTAAGCAGGTGACCCATGTGGATGGTGTCTCAGGTGCTTGTATCAAAAACAAGAGGCCACTTGTTAAGAATGGGTTTTGCCTGAACTTCCACTTGTAAGCTACTGAGGACAACTTATTGTGTGAAGGATCTCTGAAAAGGGAAAGTGGATCAGTTGATACTCTTGGGATATTTCCCCCTTTGTGTAATAGTAATTCCCCTTTTTGTCTTGTTGCCTTCATAGTGAGGGTTTATTATATGCAATATTCGCAAAATGTGGGTACTAACAGGCATCTTTGTATGTTACAGCTATGTAATGGGAGCTGTTTTCCTGTGGGTTTATCTGGTATGCTGCTCCCAACCTTTAAATATTACAGGAGCACCAAGATATGATGTCAGAACATGTGTAAATGTTTAGATGAGCAAAATCTAAATGACAGCTGGACCCTCCTTCTAACAGGTGCCGTGTGCAGATTAGTACCGAGTGCACAGCATGTACCGTGTGCAAACCTGATAAGGTGAAGGCACTTGATTGGTACCACAAATGTATATAGATAGCTCAGACAGCAGAGTGAGGTGTGCCTGAAAACACCTGTGGTCTGGCGAAGCACTTTGTTAGTTGATAGCAATAAATAGAACTGCACTGGTGACTGTGTGATGGCCACTAACCTGGATAGCTTTAAAAGGGGCTTGGATAGATTTATGGAGAAGTCGATTTATGGCTACCAATCTTGATCCTCTTTGATCTGAGATTGCAAATGCCTTAACAGACCAGGTGCTCGGGAGCAACAGCCACAGAAGGCCATTGCTTTTACATCCTGCATGTGAGCTCCCAATGGCACTTGGTGGGCCACTGCAAGTAGCAGAGAGCTGGACTACATGGACTCTGGTCTGATCCAGCTGGCTTGTTCTTATGTTCTTCTGTGTGTCTGTCAGTTCTTTTCTACATTTCACTCTACAAGGTGGTCTACTCCGATTTCCGCTGCTTCAACATGATCAACTCACAGAAAAGAAGTTACCCAAGAACTTGTAACTCTAATGATGCTACATTTAGCTTAGCACTTGAACATATGACTTAGAAAGGTGTGACACTGCTTTGGGTGTCCTCTTAGACACCGTTTTAGAACATGGCAGCAGGCCCAGGAAGTGGGGGGGAGGATGCAGAAAAAAGCTTCCTCAGTACTATGTAGCTTCTGGGCATGAGGTATGATGGGATGGCTACAGCACAAAATTTCCATTTGCACCAAGTCAAACTTGCTGCATCCCTACTTGCATTTCCACTTGCCCAAGGTTTTGTGTGATAAATTCTGAGGCACTGCAATATTTAGAGAGGAAATCACAAACTGTTTTGCAAGTGGAATTGCACTAGGTCTGCTCATTTTCTGCTTGTACATCGCTGGGTTCAAGCCATTAACTCGTTTGAAGAATTTTATTTTCAACATGTAGTAAACTCTCGGTGAAAGCCCACATGAGTAGTGGTTAAAACTGCAAGGTTAGGATCTGGGAAATTCCAGGGTCAAACCCCCATTCTGCCAGGAAAGCTAACTGGTTGACTTTGTGCCAATCATCGCTTAACCTACCCACTGGCTGCTGTGAGGATAAAACAGAGAAGGATGCAAGCTGCTTTGGGTCCCCATTGGGGAGAAAGGTGAAATATAAATAAAATAAATGTATTTGAATGTATGTGTATGGGGGTGTTCGAAATATGTAACCCTGTAGTTCTAAATCCTTCTCGGGGCTGTAGTGCTTCTCTTTGGGTTCCCCTGCTGCATAGAGTGAGCAGAAATGACATTCTCCCAGTCCAAAAGCACTTGAAACAACAGTATCAACATCTTCGTTTACTTTTAAAATAATGAAATAAGAGTACAAAAGACAATGGCTTGGGAGTGTTTTATCATTTTTGAGCAATTTACAAAAGTGGACAGTTCCCATCCTTCTTCTCATTTCTTTCCCTCTGGAGCACAAGTGTTCTTGCTTATATAGAATGTGTCATATTTTCTTTAATTGCAGAATCAAAACAGTATCAATTACTTGAAGCCATAAAAGTGGAACTTCTAATAACGCCTTTATCTGAATGGACAGCCTTGCCTTCAGCAAGATTTTGCTAATCTAGCTTTTTATGGGACTGAACATTCCTGGTCAGAACAAAACATGAGTAAGTTGTATTACACGGAGCCAATATAATACGCATGTAGAGTTTACAACAGGCAGCACATCCCATTTGACTAACATTTTAATGGGAACTTTTGAGCAGCTGGAAATGATGTCATCTACTTGTAAATTATCTGAAGTGGGTATCAAATCCTAAATAAAAGGGAAGGCCAATAGTGTGCCAAACAGCTAGGCCTAATTGAGGCAGCCCAGTTTTTAATATCACACACCTTGTTCTCTTAAGCCAGAGCTTCCCCCCTTCTTCTTTTCCATGTTAAGTCCATTTGTTTTGCAACAACGGAAAGAATTCAAAGCAATCTTCATAGGTTCTAGGACAAATGATGTGTCACCTAAGAATGGGAGACTTCCACATACAGTCTGTTGAGTTAATGTCAATCATGTGTCTTTGTCTAAGCTCTGGAATACCAGTCTTTGTCATTCCTTGAGGGATAGGCCTCCATCATCATTCAAGCAAGACTAAAGCTTTGTGCTGCTTCATGATACCATTCAAATAACATTGCCGGGCATGGTTTCTTAGGGTGCACCTGAAGGGTAGCACTCAAGCCATTGTAAAAATGCATTCACAGCTGATCTGGATTATAGGGGTGGTGGATGGGCTAGGGAAAATGCTTGATGGGCTGGAGTAGATGGGATGTTACATGCACTTTCTCCTACACAAACCAGTTTTTAAACCATTTTTAAAGTCCATTTTGTGGGATTTTTAGCAAGGCGGCATTACATATATACTAAATCTATATGCATTACTTTGATTTTTTTTAGGGAAATGGTGGATGGTTTTGCAGGGGAGATTGGGAGGGGGGGTGGGGAGAGAGAGCATGGGAGAAGAAACCACAAGAAGCCCTGACCAGGATGGTGCTCCTAAGTCTCTTCTAGTAAATGGCCATGTCTTGTTCATGTTGCTGAAAGCTTCCTTCATCAAAGACCACAGAAACATTTTTAGCCACAGCTGTAGACTATTGAAAAAGTACAGATAACTGCTGAGGAACTATGAGATCTTCTCCCTTTCCATCTTCATCAGTATCATTTTGCTGTATGCCTGATAAGTGAATCAGAATTTTTTACACTGTGAGAGGCTCACAGCAAAGCTGTGTAACTTAAACAGATTTACAGGACAAGTCCAAGAAAAATCATACAGAAACAGTTAACCTAGAAAATTGTTCCAGTGTTATTCTAATCAAATTCTATAGACAAACTCCAAAACTGAAGTGGTTTTGGTTACATTACAACATGGTTACATTCACTATTGAAACTGAGCTGTGATTCCAATACATTCCAAAACAATTTCAAAAGCAGTTTCACTATTTAACTAGTCAGTCCAGATAATAACCAACCTTGTGTCCAACTTCAATGGCCAGTGGTACATTAGGAAATCTTCACATGATAACTGTTTCTTTTATAGGAGTTGCTCCGTAATTAAAGTCGAGGAATCAATTCCCAAATCTGGTTCAGTTGCGGTCTGCTAGTGATTCGCTTAGCTGCTTGTCCTGCAAATCTGTTTTTGCTGAGAGCCTCTCACAGTGTAAAATTTTCTGATTCACTTCTGTTCCATTGCCACCCCCCCCCCCCCTCTATTGAGTATGCCCAATTTGGTCAGGAAATAAGTGCTACTCTCTGGCTTCTCAGTACACGGGGCAGCTATATGGGTGTGGTATGCCTGCTCATTTGTTAATACTGCTGAAGTAGGAAAAAGCAACAGGACAAGGTGTTTGTGCTTCTGCAAGGTGAATACTATTGGGATCTTCAGGACCCTGGACAACAGTAATATTCATTACAAGTCGCTGCAGCAAATGACTACAACCCCAGAAGTGGTGATGAATGTTTGTACAGGAAAAGGCTGTGAAAACAAGATTTGATAAAGATAACAACTGAATCAGACACGATCTTGGAAAGGGTAGGTCATGCTGACCTTGTGGCTATCTCTAAAGGTAGCAAACGTTTCCCTTCCGTCAACAGTTCAGTACATCCCACTGACACATTGCACCTTCTTTTGCAGTGCTTAGAATACATAAGCAGTCTCTTTCGCTATGTGCACAGAATGATCGGTTGCTGCTGTGTTCTGACTTGACAAAGTAAAACTGAGCAGCACAGAACAATTCTTTTCAGCAGCAGTTGTGCAGAAACCTGTCCGATGTATTGGATGCTGAAGTGACAGCAAGCCCAGAGGAGGCCCTTGGTGATGGTAGGTGGGCTTAGCCTTAAAATAAGATGTAGCAGTGCAGAGGAATGAGCTTTGAGAGAATCTCCAGGACCCTAGCCAGCTCCTTTCCATGCAAACTAGTGAAAGAGGAAAGGAGAAGTCCATGGAGATCCCTTAGTGCAGAAGCAGTTTCTGTTCATGCCCCAACCCTGTCGCATCCATGGAAGCACACATCCCGAATCTCCTCCTGGTTTCCCTTTAACATGCTTCTCTTGAAAAAACACACACCGTTTCTCATCAGAACTCCAGCACAAACAGAAGGCACGAACATACTGGAACCCAAACACTTATTCTGACATGGATTGCTTGTGTGTGCAAAATGCTGCCAAGTCGCAGCTGACTTGGGGCAGTGACAGCGAGGGGCTTTCGAGGGAAGTGAGAAGCAGAGGTGGTTTGCCATTGCCTTCCTCTGCAGGTCTCCCTTGTAACAGCTGATGCTGCTCAGCTTCTGAGGTCTGGTGAGATTGGGCTAGAGTAGACCACGCCGCCTTCCCTCCCCTCAGATTTCTTAGTGAGTACAAAATAGAAAAGGATTGCAAATTAAGTACCAGTTTTGGGATAGACCAATTATTTAGTCCACTGTGGGCTCCCGGCTCAACAAAGTCACTGCTCCTTTTCAACCACATCGGTAAATGACCCCACAGACATGAACGCCCAATGCAGCAATCCAATGTAATACAAATATTAAGGGAGGGGAGGAGTTGTCCTTTGATTCATGGAAGGAAGAAGTCCTGGGTGGACTCCTGACAAACCTTTGTACTGGGAAAGGGCTCGGTGAGTCTGCTTTGCAAGTCGACTTAGCTAGGAATGTACTGAATGACAAAAAGAGAACTAACTAGGCTGTTCACTGCAATATTATTACTAACGTGAAGTTCATGACTTTCATTTGGAAAGGAGAGACTATTTGCATCCAGTTCGAAGCATATCTGCCACCAGCTTCCCCCAATGAGCTTTCCAGGGCTTCACCAGGCTGTTCATGTTCACTAGGAGTTTGTTTGTCCTTGTGTCTTCCTGTCCGGCTATCAGGTAGTCTACGCCTGATTTAAAAAAAATACCAAAAGTGTTAGAATAAAATATTAGAAAGTGCTTTTGCCCCTTTGAAACCCCACAGTCCATATTTCAGGGGGATCTGCCACTACAAGCACGTAAGCATTGCAACCTTAATATAAATAACAACCATCTTTCAGAATGCAAGCTACCATTGCAAAGACTTTCAGCAATGTGAGGTGGCCATAGAGTACAGAAGCTCTAAGAAAAAAGAATTCAAAGGAATAGGTGGGCAATTAAAAAAAATCTTTGTGGGAAAAAGTTTGTAGCAATGTTCTTCCTGATTTTCAGTTGACCCCTTTCCCCACCCCTGTAGAATGTCTATTCTGCTTTTGTGTCCTTAAAATAAACAAGTGAAGGTTTCCCCAGCATGGAGCTATTCCTTGCTTGGATCTATTGTTATTCCTAAAGACTTGATTATAGAGGCTAGTTGAAAACTTGACACCTTAGGAGGAACTAACTGGCTTAGATCTACAGGCTGTGAAATGTGACTTTCTCTTCCCCCTTCCAGCTGCACCCCAAGATGCTCTTGGGGGACAGTACGCACAGCAGCATTGGAAGGATGGACGTTTTGGGCCCCAGCAGCAGAGGGGAGGGGATGAAGTGATGGGTCAGTGGTGGAAATCCTCCCTCTCATAGAAGCTAGTGCATCCAAGCTAGTGCATTTGTCCAACCCCCCAACCCCCAAAATATTGTCTTCTATTACAAGACAATACAATACAATACAATACATCACTCTGAAAGTAACCATTTCTCTTGTGTTAGTAAATTACAGATTCAGACACCTTTTGCATCTTATTCTTCCTCACTTTTCTGAATTTAATCTTACCACTCCAGCATATCGGAAATCATGTACACACCTATCCAATGTGCAATTAACTGTTTCCATTTTTCAAAGGGGTTCGGTATAAATTCCAAAGATTAATTTCTTTGAGTTCAGTTTCCAAAACTAAACATTCACATCTGAAATGAGATGATGTAAAAACTTGCCAAATCTCAAGGCCTCTATTCCCACTCGGATCAAACATAATTATTGCTGAGCTTTCCTGTTCTGATTGGCTGATGAACTGCCTAAAGGGGCCAACCAGTGTGCCATGTAACAGAGGCATGATGGCTGTTAAAATTTAACAAGTGCCAGTACTGCATTTGTCCTGGTATGACAATGCACATTCCCTCAGCCTTCGCACCAAACAGGGATTTTTTCAAGTGCAGACAGTCCCAAGAAAACCAGTCACTGCCTTTGTCATCCTTCAGGTGTGAGAGGCACCTTAAATGGGGCTGTTCTGGAGTGAGGAGGGGGAGCGAAGGAGAGAACTCCCTCCTCCCACTTGTTGGAAGGAATGGACTGTGCAATGTTGCAGGCACAGACTTTGGAGTCTCAGGAAGGTCAGTAGAGTGGACAAAGTGCTTTCCTGCTGTTGTTTCTTGACAACCAGAATATTACTCTCAGGGATTCAGTCACTTCCATTCTCTTTCTCTGCCTTTGTCCACCATGAGGGACCTTTTTCAGTTTCTCAGTTTTTCAATCTCTCTCCATCCTAGTTTAAATATACAGATAGAAGACTTTATTCTGCCTTTCCTATCCAATATAGAGATGATTCATCATCATCATCATCATCATCATCATCATCATCATCATCATCATCATCATCATCATCATCATCATCATCATCATCATCATCATCATCATCATGCTATTTATTAGACCGCTCTACCCCCGAAGGGCTCAGCGCGGTTTACAGGCAACCAAACACAATAGTTGCAACTAAAACAATTGAATAATCCCAATTAAAACAATAACTACAATAAAAAACAGTAGCAGCAATAACCTTTCCATAATTAATAAATTAGGTGGATGACGTCCGGTAAAACCCCAGGAGGGGACTGGCAGATTCTCTGATAATAAATAACTTCCATTTTTTCCTAAGTAACAAGCCTAAGTGTAAACTTATTCCTCAAGTAGCCAGACCACAGAAGTCCACTGTGTAGAGGCTTAGCCAAGCAAAACCCAGTCTCCATGCACCAAATCCTGGAAAGTTAGTGCTCTTCAAAGCATAGGCACAGAGACATTTCTCTTTAGGTCCTGCCCTGTAACTCCAAAGCTGAAAGGTGTGAAGTGTGGTGTATTGGTGTTTGGGGATCAACTGAGCAAGACAGAGGAAGAGCAGCTCACCATGAAAAGAATAACCAGACATATTATTGCGGGGGGTGGGGAGTAGAAATGGAAGGCGAGAGATGTGGTATATATTGGTGTTATTGCTTTGAGGACAACTCTCAGAGGCTCTCTGGAATTGAGAGGCTCAGGTCTTGTGACCATAACTGGAGAAGGAATCACAGTTACTGCGGCCTAGCTGTGGCCTGGTTAGTTAGTTGATTGTTGTATTCCCATAAACACAGTTTTTACCACTACTGTCTCCACAACTAATCCTTTCTTTCCATAAAGGCATAACACAAAGGGGGCAGCTCATCGATACAATAAACAATAACTTCAATGGGATGGGGTGTTGGGCAAGCATGATGAATTCCTCAGCATAGTCTGGAGAAGATGGCTCAGCTAGGCCACATCATGGTCCAGTCTAGGATCCTTGGGTCCATCTACCCACTGATACGACTTTCTATTTCCCCCAATCAATAAAACCCACTACAGAATGTCTTGAACTCAGGGGCCTTATTCAGATGGGCAGGGGAAGGGAGGAACTCACAGAATAAACACCGGTGTTCTTATTTATTGTTTCTGCTTTCCTCAGAAAACATAGATGCATATATCACCAACTGCAAAGGTTTCTGCTTCATGCCCTTTTGCTTGAGCAGGTCCAATGGCAATATTGATTAGGAATGAAAAGCAAACTTTCCTTAAGCAGAGCTAAAGTCAAGTAGCCCCTGAGAGGCTAAAAAGATTTGGGGGGGGGGGGGTATGAGCTTTTGATACTCCAAGCTCTGTCAGAAACTATGAAGAACACAGAGACATTGAAGAAGACTATGAAGAACACAGAGACAAATGACTGATGAACCCACATCCTATTTCCAAAAGCAGCCAGCAGTACAATTCCAAAAGCCACATCCTATTTCCAAAAGCAGCCAGCAATACTGGTGGTGCGATCTTCTGTGAACTCCCTCTCTTCTTCACAGTAATGGCTAGTATTGCCAAAATTCCTCCTCAATAAAAGACACTTGAGTTCAGGTGGAGTTCAGTGGAGCTGTCACAGGGGAGTCAATTCTGTTTTAGGGAGCTTGGAATTAAAAGAATTCCATAAAATAAGAAACATCTGCCATACCTAAATAGAAGAAAGCTGAATTGAAACTGGAAGCTGGATGAATGCAGTTTAAGAATGTATTTTACTTGACTTTTTTTTGTGGAAAGAAAAGAAAATCAAGAGTTTAGAAGGTTCATGCAGATCTCCAAGCTAAGATGCAACAGGCAGGAAAATAAAACTTGGAAAAATGGAGAAAAGTGCTTTCCAAAGGACTAGTGGGTAGAGTTGGACTGAGTGAGACTCAGGTTCCATTCCATACTCAGCCATAAAATTGACTAGACAACTGTGTCTGAGCCTAGCCCAACTTGCTGTTAGTTGTAAAGATGACATGGGATAATTTGGTATGCCCTGCTCTGAGCTCCTTGAACAGAGGAGGGAATGGACATAAATGTAACAGTCACTTTGGAGATAGTTTCCTTCAGTGACATTAAGAATGCTTTTTAAGCTGTCTTCCTTTGCTAGGGAAAGGTAGAAAAAAACCAAAAGAGAATGAATTTTAAATCAAATATATATTACTGCAGATTTAGCCAATGAGATGTTTACATTAGAATGACTCCCACGTGATACACAGTAACGTGATCCAACCATTACTTGGGAAAATAGCAGAAGTGCTCAGAATCTGCAAACTACAAAAACTTGAGAGGGGGGGGGGGGGATACTGCTAGAAACACCATCTCCTGCACATCCCTTTGTAGTAAGGTTGGACAGTGAATTGATCACAAAAGAATGGGCCAATTGCCTGGCCAAATGTTATAATACATAATACATAAACATGTTTCACAAGTGTAGTTTATTACAGCATGACTAAAAATAAATAGGGTGCCTTCACAGATTCGGGAAAACAAAACGTTTGCAACCCGTTTAGCAAATATTTAGTGATCAGATTTCAAATGAAAGATCAGATAAAGCGATCAGTTGATCTTGTTGCAGTTGTCCTGGTGGATAAGGGCAATCCTGAGCATGTTGTGTAATTGATTACCTTTGGCCTGCTAAATGAAACTTCCTGATGTTCTGACAATCAAGCCATTGTGGGCACTGAAAGAAGCAGATCAGAAACTCTGGACCATCAGCAAAGTTCCATGTGGCTGTGTTGGTGGAGGGGGGAAAGAAGAACTTGGAAGGAAAGCTGAAGAGTCGCTACCTGTTACTAAAGAAACAAGTGTTCTGTTGCAGGCAGGTAAACCAGGGATGGGCATAGGGATATCCAAATGTGACTCCATCTGCCTTTCCATAGGCACACTTCTGTTTTGCTTTTATACTGCAGTTTGATACTCTGTAAATAATGCATGACATGAGGATAATTTTTTAACCTGGTCAATCTTATAGGCAGTCTTTGGGTTTCTTGCCAAGTCTGTTGATGATCTTTCCGCCCTATTTTACCCGAAGGGCACAGATGATAGGTGACTCTTTTGGATTGTTTCTACATTTCTGCCCTTTATATTATTTGCACAGAAAGCAGGCAAGTCTTAAAAAGAAATCCATGCTGTAATTCCATGGCACCACACCATAAATTTAGTTTTATGATTAAACTGTAAGGCTATGAGATTAGATATGAACTTCCTGTCACCAGCCAGAGAAGAACATGCAGTACAATGCCACAGAGACAGTTGGGCCAGGAGCCAGACTGCTGCGCACAGCAGAAAGCACTGTCAGCTAGAGAGCCAGACTGGACTAGCAGAGGCGAGTGTGGATTATTTCCTTGTCCTTTCCCAAAGACACCTTTCCTCTTACTGAAAACAAAGGGACAGGAAGCAGTGCATTGCAGACTGCCAGAAAGAAAGAGAATGGGGCATGTGCCTGAACTGGATTAAAGCACAGAGAAACATATGATGTGTCTCAATAAATATTTCAGTCTCTCACAGGTCTCTGATCCATACGTCACTGGGTAAGAGCCAGGGTGACGTAGTGGGCACTGCTGGACTTGACCTTGAAAGACCTGAGTTCAGATTCATGCTCAGCCACAAAGCTCAGACAGGCCTTAATGTTAAATGTTAAACTTTTCCCTGGTCCGCACCAAGTCTCATTGATGGATGAGGTCTGGAAGTTGCATGCTCAATTCCCAGGCACTTAGGATCTGCACCAGGAAAACAGTGGGAGTGTGCTTCTACCTTCCTTTTGGTGACATTTTACCAATTGTAAATGATCCCATGGAGCATCTGTTTGCTTCTTTAATATGCCTACATAGGCTGGACATGAAGGAAATTTTTCCCAGATGAACAAATAGTAGTTTCCAGGGGGGCATTTCAGGTCAGGAAAATGGTGTGAAGAGATGCTTAAGTCCTTCTCCTTGAATGCCAGGATCCCACTCCAAACTGGGGCCCCATGCACCTGAGAACTAAGTTCCAAGCACACAATTTCCAGACTTTGGCCATTTATGCACTTGTGGTCTCCTGCACATTGAGCATACATTCCTTTTGAGTTGGATTCTCTGTAACCACATGTTTTCCCCTCCTTGAAGTCACCATGCCTCAGATCAGAGAATCTCCATGGTTTCCAAAACCTCTGGAAGTGTGACTTTTCCTCTTGCTTTGCATTGAAAGGGAAGGGAGGCAGCATGAGTTTAGCTTGCAGTGGGTTTTCTCACTCAGCCTCTCTTACCCCTGCCCACCCAACAGCAGTTCCTCTTATGCTTCAGGTCAGCAATTTAAAGCTTTCTTTTTTAAAAAAATCTTGAAGCTATTGCTGGGCAATAGACCTGTAAAATCTACATGAAATGTACATGGTATAGAAAAATAACACTAGAGCTGAGACAGCACACACACAAAGACAGCAGAGAGCAACCTCCCCAGCTGGAGGTTGCATGAAGAAAATGGGTGGGTAAAATGGCTGCTCAGCTGCGAACACTTCACAGTAGGAAAATCCCATTCAAACAAAAAAAGTGGGAAAACCCCACTGTGAAGCTGAAGGCTGTGGAGTAAGCACCACATGCAAAAAGGGCCTTTTCCCATTGACCAGTCCCAAGACAGACCTGGAAAAGTGAAAGGTGAAGCAAAGCCCTCAGTGTGTGACCTTGGGTCTTCTACAACTTTCTACAACCTTGGGTCTTCTACAACCTTCTACAACCTTCTACAACCTTCCTCACATCGGTCCATCATGGTCAGTATTATCTACACAGACTGGCAGCAGCTCTCCAGAGTCCCAGACTCTGTCTTTCACATCCCCTGTTGCCTGGTCTTTTTAACTGGAGTTGCCAAGGACTGAACCTGGGAACTTCTGCATGCAATGCAGAGCTCCTTTCCTAAATGTATTAGATCTGCAGTTGCAATTAATAGACCTTGCCCCGCACTCCCAATTACTTCTACAGATGCCCTTGGACAAAGGATGGGATCTAACTCAGCTATGGAGTTACTAGGTGCCCTTGGACCAGTCAGTTTTACTCGGCCTGGCCTACCTAACACAGGACTATTGCGAGAATAAAATACAGGGGATGGGAGGATCGTGCATGTCCCTCTGGCCTCCTTGGAGGAAGGGTGGGGTAAAAATGCAATAAATAAACAAACAACCCACCATAGCTTCTGGAAGAACCAGCTTTATGGGTGTCTGAAACAATACAGGTGAACACCAGGATGCTTGAATACACCATGAGACTCAACCTCTCTTTTGAAACTACCTTAAATGCTCAGTATAAAATCTTACAGGCTTATTCCATGGGGTTTAAAACAAGATGGAAAATTTAAAAGGGGAGTTCCAAAGACCATAATAGGACAGAATCATTACAGGCATACAGAGGAAGCTTCTTCTATGCCAATAGAGCCCTCTGGGGGTGGGCTGGCAGTATATTAAACTGAACCAATAATAAATTGTGATGACTGATTAGGTTCTACACACGCTGCCTCTATCTTCAGCTAATCTGAATGAGAAATTAAATTGTAGGGTTTTTTTTAAAAAAAACACCAAGGTAATTTATCTATACTCTATGCCAGCAGGAGATCTCAGGAGATTTGTGAATTAAACTGCCATTTCTTGTAGACCATCTTGGTTCTAGAATGTTCCACTTGGGTCCTAGTTCCTTGGGGACAGAACTAGGTAAGCACTAGGACCCAAGCGGAGCATTCTAAAACAAAGACGGTCCAGGAAATGGCAGATTAATTCACCAATTTCCTGAGATCTCCTGGTGGGACAGAGAATAGTAGTAATTTATCAAGGGAAGAGGGCAGGACAGGATTAAATCTTGATGGTGTAAGCCTGCTCATTTTAACTTAATGGCCTGCAAAAGTAAACCACTGTATTCTCTGGTTACTTTTCCTTTAAAGAGAAGACACGGTCCAAACAAAGTTCCCAGGTTTCGGTTTGAAGAACTGGTGCATCTAATTTCTGAGCACAGCAGTTCAACTGGAAAAAACAATGTAAAATTCTGCTTCTGTGCTGATAGTTATGCTGCAGAACCCGACCAGTCATCTGAAGCAAATCATACATTGTTTTAATATGGCTAGTTATTTTTAACGTTATCTCATACTGACCCAACATGGAACAAATGTGAATCCACTTGTGATAGCGGAACCCACATGAACATTAAGAGGTTTTTCTTTTGAGTGATAAAGGGGAAAGCTATCCCTTCTCCTGTGAGTTTGCAATTTATACCACCACAGAGACAATGGAGGCATTGTGTGAAGCAGCAGTCTCTGGAGTGCTTGCTCATCATGAGTAGATCCACTTGTCAGAAGGGCTTCAGCCTGCTGCTTGAAACAACAAACCAGAGCCATTACTAACTAAAAGATGTACTGTACATGCAGCCTTGCACTGAAAGCAGACCCATTTGGATAAAGTCCATCCTTTCGTTTCAGCCACTGCCCTTGCTAACCAGTGGAATCACTTTCTTTGAGGGAGTTTTAATCAATTCCACGATCCAGGATTTCCTGTGCTTCATTTATATGCAGGAATGGCCTGCTGCTCCTGGGTTTTAAAATATGTTGCCACAGCTGCTCCAGATATTGCCAAACTGCCTTATGCCAGGTCAGGTACTGGCCCATCTAGCTTAGTAGTAGTACCAACACTGACTGCCAGCAGTTCTCTCTGTGATCCTGTACTGGAGCTGCTTGTAATTGAACATGAGGCCTTCTGCATGTTCTATCACTGAGCCAATGCCCTGGGTTGGTCAGGCTGTGAGAAAGCATTGCAGACCTGGAATTCCCTAGCATAAGTCCTATACACTAACCAAAACACTTTGCTGGCTTTCAGGCCGACAGCAGAAGCTGCTGGACGCATGTTGGGGAGGAACAGGACTGGCCTTAGCTTGCCACAACTGACTGGACACAATTACTGTGTCCTAAATAGAAGCAACACACTCCATAGTATTCATTTATTATATTTATATCCCACCTTGCTTTCTGGAAACCCAAGGTGGTATACCTAGTTTGCTGCATCATGCACCTTCTGATCACACCTTGTGACTGCAACAGTGACCTATTCTGCATGCTCCGCTTCCTCTGTGGCTGCTCACTTCATAGTGGAGTTTCCCCATGGCTTTCTGTCCTTACCTGATCAGCTTGCTGCAAAGCACACCGAGCTGCCATTTTGCTGCCTTTCTCATTTCTTTTATGCCCCCTTTAGGTGCCCTTTTTGTTTGTTTCTCATGCTAAATCTAGAATTATTTCACTATTTAATATGGTCCATTCTTCCAATAAAACAGCGACACATTTAAAGGTAAAAAAGAGTTCTTCCAGTCGATCTGTAATGGCGGAACTAGGTAGAATTAGGGCAGGGGAGATGGAAAGGAGTGAAAAAACCTGAGAATAGAGTAATGCACCGCGGAGCCAGGGGAAAAAAACCACTCTTTCCCCACTCTTGGAAACAGTGAGGATTATCATATTTGCAGAACAGTGAGTTTGGGAGGGGAGAAAACTTTGGCCCAAAGGGAATGTATGCTCTCCACAGGGTAGACCACAATAGGCCCAAAGGGAATGTATGCTCTCCACAGGGTAGACCATAATAGGCCACTGTGAGATGCAGAAGAGTGAATTACAGTTTGTTCCATGAGGAGGTCCTCCACATGGTATTCTTCATGCTCAGAAGAAACTGGATTGTACCCATATATTTTCATGCAGGAAAAATACATTGTAAAGCACTGGATGAACTTGCTCACCTCAGGTTTTGGGTGAGAAATCTGTAGAAATGCTCATTTTCCACAGAAACAATGTCATAAATGTGAAGTTCTTACCAGGATTAAGAATAGGGCATGTACATCCCCTGTTGGTCCAAGACTCTGGATAGATGCTCCTGTTAGTCCTAGTGATTTTTACTTTGCCTGACTTGAGAACCTTCTTCACTTTTACTATGACTTCGGCATGAGTTCCTTTGTCATGAGCTGAGAGGATCTTTGCTTTGATAACTGCCAGAAAGCAAGAATGCAAATATCATTAACTTCACCCTAACATCACCTGAATGTATGTCACTGTGCTAATAAAATGGGCAGACCACAAAGACATCGCTAGGACATGGAACATCTGATTAGAAGAGACCTATCACAGAATTTGGATTTCTAGGCATCTTAGCTTTTAATTCTAAAAACAGGTCATGGTGGATGGCCACGCTAGTCTGCCTGTAGCCGAAGGAAAAGAGCAAGGGTCCAGTAGCACCTGAAGACTAATGAAGTTTCTGGCAGGGTATATGAACTTTTGTGAGTCAAGCTCACTCCTTCAGATATAGCTAGAAAGTGGGTCCATCGGTCTCATAGTTAATGAGACAGGAATCCTAGGTCTGTGTTCAGTCCAGGAGAATGCTGTCTTGAGCTTTATTATTAGTTGAACTTTGGAACTCTCTCTTTCTAATCTAAAGGAAGATTCACATTCTAGCTGTATCTGAAGGAGTGAGCTGTGGCTCACAAAATCTCATACTATGCCAGAAACGTTGTTAGTCTGTAAAGTGCCACTGGACTCCTGCTCTTTTCTGATTCTAAAAATTAGAAAAAGGTTTATTATCTCTCACAGTGAGGGGAACACTTCCGGAAGGAGTGGGGTACCTGTCTTGGTATAGTCCCTTCCTATTGGCTTTCACTTATGTTCTTCCATATACCAAGATTGTTCCTCACATATCAATAACAGTTACAATTTTACCTATTTCTCCTCAAATATGAATAACAGGTTTATTTAGGGTTGCCAGCCTCTCTACTGGTTTCTTGTTTCTGTGCTGTTAACAGCAGCTTGATTTTGAAGGCATTATACTTAAATCCGCATTGTGAAAAGCTTCAGTGGCTGATTTCTGCACATTAGATTGTGGCTGAAGGCATCCCAGGTCATTGTTACTGGTCAGTATGAAATCTACTTCAGGCCATCATCCTTCTTGCTAAAATGTTCAAATTCTTCAAAAGCTGGCTGTTGTGTTTAGAATAAAACTTTACACTTGGGAATGAATGAAAGATAAGCCAAGTTTCACGATTTCTGTCTAAATATTGTATGTCATGGCATTGCACTGTAAGGCTTGGGGATCAGCTCTTATTCTCCAAGGCATCAAAATGGTTTGAACTCACATTATATGGTTCTGTTGTTGAAGGTAAGTTGGACTGGTCCTGCAAGCTACCTGCATAGGAGACTGCTTGGGAATCATATATAACTACTCAGAGCAGGATAGTTGAAGATCAGGATATGTATAACAAACAGGGTTGCCTGGGGTGTAATATCCACTCAAGGAGCAGGGCATGGTGAGATCATACGAATGGCAATACTGACAATTAATAATTGTAATCACAATTATGTGGTTTTGAAGAGATGGACTATTAACTCTGATATATTCGCATAAACACGTGTACATGCACATATACACAATAACGTGGAAATAAACTATGAATTAAGTGTAAAATATAGTTGAGCTGTTAGTGCCAACTAGTTTGCCTCCTATCTCTCGTTTATAAGTGCAGTTGTTGTCCTAACCAAGCATGTAAAGAAGTCTTTAAAGAAGCCATCAACTGTGTGGGCAAACTAATGGCCTTGAGAGTGCTGCATGGAAGCCTCAGTAAATACATCGTTAGCCAGTGGATGAGTCACGACATGGTAGAGGTATGAAACTGCCTTCAGAAATGTAAACTTGGCTTTACATTGAACAACCTTGATCAATAGTGGAATGCACAATCGGAACTTTTCAGGTACAGAGTTTGATTTTGGGAAAGTGGGGACCAATAGAAAAGCGGTTCTAGTGCTTCAGTCTCTTCTATTTAAATAAGAGAAGGTATTTCATATCACTTACCATATGCATACTTCATCTGGCAGAAACTGGTGACGCTTCCTAGAATTCTTTCTTTGCATACACACTTTTCTAGGCAGGGAATCACAGGCCAATATTGTGAAGGAATTACGAAAGAGAAGAAGAGAGAGAAATCGGATTATTTTCATGCACGCATTTCTATTTATTCCACTTAAAATATTTGTTCTGTATGAATTTTCAAAGTGGTTTAGTGTAAAGCAATACAATGTCGTAAAATTTACAAACACTCAAATCCATCCAAAAATTAAGAGATTGGAGATATTCTAAACAAGGGGCTTTAGGACGCAAGCACTTGTGTAAAGGGAAATCATGCATGAACAATCTCAGAAGATCCTGATTTTGTCAGTACTTGGATAGGAACACTTTTGAGGAAGATTAACTTTGCTCTAGGACAATACAATAAGCTCCTTTCCATTGGAGTCACTACTAACAAATGAAGTTTGGTATCTTCCCATGTGCTTACTTGGAATAGGCCCCTTTAAACACAGTGGAACTTATTTCAGAGGGAACATCTATGAGCTTGCGTGCATATTAGTAAGTGGCGACTCTGACGCACGACTAGATGGACACTCTTACTGGGTCAGAAAGGCAGAAATAAGTCCTAATCGTGCTACAAACATAAACATGAGGTGATTTAAGGAATTCCTCATTAAGCAAAGCCAACATTTTGGTCTGAAGCATACTTACCTTAAACAAGTCTCACTGATTTTGATGGATATTACTTAGACATGTGAGTGTACTTAAGACCTAAAGCCTGTAATTTAACTTAGCAGGAATCATCATCCTATTATGGCCATACACCTATTCTCTGACAACCTCTACCCAGGAATGCCTGCCCTTTTTTCAAAACATCTTTTTTTTAAAGTCAGGTTATGTGATAGAAGACATCAAAATACATTAAATCACTCTCCAGTAGGATATGACATTTTTATGCACAATATTACAGTCTAACTGTGTGAGGGTGGGTAGGCTTTTTCTGAATGGCTCAGAATATTTGCTATTCCAACTTCTGGTGGGCTTTCTCAGCCTCCAAGTGAACTGTGTAATGGGTTCAGGAAAGAAAAGATCCACCATCCATAGCTACATACTCGAGTGGTGACAGATAACTGCTTATGATGTGTGCCACATAACTACAATGATGATGTCTAGACATTTTGTTACACTGAACCACATGCTGACTTAGGAGTCCCATTGAGTTCCTAAGCATGATTACTTGTTTTGTTGGGATTCTACAGATTTCACAGGATTGCACATTAGCAATCATATTCAGTGCTCAGGCATGGAAAACCATATTTCTAAATCAGTGTAGAAGTGTAGAAGAGATAATAGTTGGTCACCAGCTGGAACACAAATTCATACCTGGATGTCTCAATGCAGAAAATCCCTGCTCGTGATCATTCCACTGCCATTCATCTTCACTTTCATTGACTTGGGTTTGGATGAGGTCAGGGATTCTCCCACCAATGGGAATATCAAAAAAACGCTGACTGTCATAACTGGGAAGAGGAGAATGGAAGGAGCAGAAACGGTGTCCAGATGTAATGATTACCATCAAGCATTCTAAGAACTGAACATTTGTCATTACCACTTGCTCAGTGACTGTCATATAGAAATATTTACATTATTTTGTTGTATTTTAAATTGTTTTATTGTATTTATTGAACTGTTGAAAGCTGCCCTGAGGCTATGAGGGGAAAGACGGCATATAGAACAAATAAAACTAAACTAAACATGCAATTATACAGGTTGGAAAAAGACCTCAATCTAGTCCAGCACTGTAGCAACATTTGGTGTACATAACTGAAGATAACCTTGTCTTTATCCAGATTAAGTAAGATCTTGAATTCATTCACAACTTTTGAACAGTTCTACAGAAATTAGTAGTAACTGTTAATATTTTGGCAAACCTATCAGGAATGAAAAGAATAAGGAACTAGAGAGCCAGCGTAGTAATGGTTAAAAGCAGGTGCACTCTAATCTGGAGAACCGGGTTTGA
This sequence comes from Sphaerodactylus townsendi, assembly GCF_021028975.2. Lineage (NCBI taxonomy): Eukaryota > Metazoa > Chordata > Lepidosauria > Squamata > Sphaerodactylidae > Sphaerodactylus > Sphaerodactylus townsendi. The sequence goes on from NC_059427.1 coordinate 48,179,017, forward strand.
TTCCCCACTCTGCCACTTGAGATGTGGAGGCCTATCTGGTGAACCAGATTACTCCAACACATGCCAGTTGGGTGATCTTGAGCTAGTCACAGTTCTTCAGAGCTCTCTCAGCCCCACCTACCTCACAGGGTGTTTGTTGTGGGAGGGAAGGGAAAGGAGATTGTTAGCCCCTTTGAGTCTCCTTACAGGAGAGAAAGGGGGAATATAAATCCAAACTCTTCTAGATTGTTCTACTTTGCCAAAACAATGGAATATGGCCTGAAAATGTATACCTGCTCTCTCCACGCATCTTATTGAGATTTATTCTACAAAAAAAGTTTAGAATACACTGAACACCCCAGCAACTCTTTAGAAAAGGTCTGAGTAAAATGTCTAATTGTTGTGCTGAAACTTGCAGGACACATCACTTATACATATGCTTTGGGTACGTCCAGTCATTTGGTTTTTCTAGGAAGAAGTTATTATTCATATCAATTTGTATTAGAATGTTCATTTATTTTTGAAGATGCTTATGAACTTTTAAACTATCTGCCTGACTCTTGGAGGCTAACCAGTGGTCAATAAAAATGGACCTGCTGAGACCTTACTATAGCTACCCTCCCCCCCGCCCCATCCCCATATTACAACACTGGAATGATAAAAACCAACCTCTAGTTAATGGACTGAGGACCGTAGAACTCTACCAGTATTTGAATACATGGCATATAGATGGCAACTGAATATAGTTTTATTTTTAAATACTTGGAAACCATGTGCAGAAACTCCATACACAGGGGAACTGAATTTCCAACATGGAATTCCAGGTACCCTGCTGATCCAAAATCCTAATGGCAGCCCCAGGTCTGCCACATATACTTCGGGATATGTGAATCAGTTTTTACTCTTCTTTCAAGCCTAGAAAACTGGACCCAAACCACTAAGAAAATCTGCATACCTATCAAGACACTCCCCAGTGTCCTTGTCACAATCCCTGGCACAGTCACAAGGTTGGCAGCCATTTTTTCCAAAGCCCCAGTATCCCATGAGACACCTGTCACATTTTGGCCCTGCAACTCCTGGCTTGCAGAAGCAGAAGCCTGTCTTTGGATGGCATCTCCAGCTCTGATTGAAGGTTGTGTTCACAGAGCCCACTGGTTGACAGGCGCAAGCTAAAAGAGAAAGTGAGATGCAATAGAGATTATAATCCCACAGTCCTCTACATAGGTAGCATCTGTGCAATCAAACAATGAATTATTAAATTCAACATGTATAATACTCATCATACTAACCATTCATAGTGGAGAGATTAACAGTGCAATCCTATGCAGAGTTACTCTCATACAAACCCACTGATTTCAAAGAGTTTCAACTGGAATCACTCTGCATAGGACTGTCTTTATAGTGTAGCCCCAAATGATCAAGAGAGGTGCCAGTCAGTTTTGGGAAAACATCATAGTTCAGTGGTAAATCATTTGTTTTGTATGCATAAACAGCAATGTGCTATCTCTGCCTACTGGTGTGCACTTAAAAGCCATTATTTTCAATGAATGGTAGAGCAAGCCTTTAAATTCAGAGAGGAGGTCAACTTCCCATTGAAAAGAATGGTCCTTCAAACTTTCAGTAACGAGGGTGGCTCAGCCTTCTCCCTCACTATCAAAGATGTACCCACTGTACCTTAGCTGCAGAATATAATCTTGATACATATCCAAATATGCATATTTAATGAAACTGTAAGGCCCCTTCCGCACACTTTCAATCCACTTTCAAAGCACTTTCAGCTGTGCGGAACAGCAAAATCCACTTATTATTATTATTATTATTATTACTTAAACTTTTATACCGCCCCCATCCCCGAAGGGCTCTGGGCGGTGTACACACAAAATATAAATACAAATAAACACATTATTAAAACCCTTAAAACAGCGATAACAATAAAAGAGGCGTCCGCCAACCCCAATTTTAAAAATTCTCCCCGGGGAAAAAGAGAGGGGGGGGTGGAGAGTCGTGTCAGATGGTAGGCCCAGGTATAAGCCGATTAGGGGCCGACTGGGGGGCACCATTCAGCGGCTGGGTCCTCCGAAGGCCCGGCGGAACAACTCCGTTTTACAGGCCCTGCGGAACTCGTTAAGGTCCCGCAGGGCCCGAACAGCCGGAGGAAGGGTGTTCCACCAGGCCGGGGCCAGAGCCGTAAAGGCCCTGGCCCGTGTGGAGGCCAGCCGCATCATTGAGGGGCCAGGGACCACTAATAAATTGGCCTCCGCAGAACGAAGAGGCCGTGCCGGGACATATGGGGTGATGCGGTCTCGAAGGTACGAGGGTCCCAGGCCGCGTAAGGCCTTGAAGGTCAACACCAATACCTTGAAGATGATCCGGAACTCCACCGGGAGCCAGTGCAGCTGGCGCAACACAGGCTGAATATGGTCGTAAATGGCGCTGCCTGTGAGTAAGCGCGCCGCTGCATGTTGAACCAGCTTTAGTCTCCGGAGCAAACGCAAGGGAAGGCCCGCGTAGAGCGAGTTACAATAGTCTAACCTGGAGGTGACCGTTGCGTGGATCACAGTGGCTAGGTCCGCTCGGGAGAGAAAAGGCGCCAGCCGTCGGGCCTGGCGGAGGTGGAAAAAAAGCAACCGGGTTGTATGGGCCACCTGGGTCTCCATTGAAAGAGACGAATCCAGGTGGACCCCCAGGTTGCGCACGGAGGGGGTCGGCGCCAATATGGCCCCCTCCCACACCGGCGGCTGAAAAAACCCACTCTCCCCCTCACGGCCAAGCCAGAGGATCTCCGTCTTCGATGGGTTCAGTTTTAACCTGCTCTGCCGCAACCAACCAGCAACCGCCTCCAAACAGTGCTGGAGAGCCGCAGGGGCGGCTACTGCTCCCCCCTCCATCAACAGAATGAGCTGCGTGTCATCAGCGTACTGGTGACAGGTCAGCCCAAAACTCCGTACCAGTTGGGCAAGGGGTCGCATATAGATATTAAATAGCAGCGGGGATAGTAAAGCCCCCTGGGGTACACCGCAATCAAGCGGGCACTTCCGGGAGGCCAAATCCCCGCACCTCACTGCTGACTACGACCCGGAGAAACTAGGCAATCCACTGGAAGGACCGTGCCCCACACCCCAGAGCCAGCCAGGCGGTGGGTCAAAAGGTCATGATGCGACCACATCAAAGCGGCTGCGGTAAGATCTAACAATACCAGCAGCGCCCGATCCGCCGGTCAAGCTGAATACGGAGTGTATCTGTGACGGCGGCGAGAACAGTCTCCGTCCCATGCCCAGCACGGAAGCCGGACTGGAAGGGGTCGAAAGCGATCGTCATCCAGAAAGCCTTGAAGCTGCTCCAACACCACTCTCTCAATTACCTTCCCCAGAAGCGAAAGATTCGAGCAGGCGGTAATTGGCCAGATCCCTCGGATCTAATGATGGTCTTTTTAAGAGTGGGTGGACCACTGCCTCCTTCAACCCATCAGGGAAGACTCCTTGCTCGAGGGAGCCATTGATGATACTCAACAGATGGGGCCGTAGCTCCTCCCTGCAGGTTTTTACAAGCCAGGAGGGGCACGGATCCAGAGGACAGGTAGTTGGTCTAACAGCAGCTAAGGTCCTGTCAACAGCGGCTTCAGAGAGCAGGGAAAACTGGGCCAAACAAGGGCCTGAGGACGGCAAGGGAGCCTCCAGTTCGCTAATTGTAGCTAACGTGGGGGACAGATCCTGGCGGAGCGACGCGACCTTATCCGCAAAAAAGCTCATAAAGGCCTCACAGCTGATACTCAATTGTGAATTTGAAGACCTCTCCGATAGAGAGGTTAAGGTCCGAATTATACGAAATAATTGTGCCGGGCGAGAGCTAGCGGATGCGAGGGAGGAGGAGAAGAAAGTCCTCTTCGCTTCCTTCGTCGCCATCTCATAGGCTTTCATAAACGTCCTATAAGATGTTCGCGCAGCCTCGTCACGAGACTTCCTCCACACTCGCTCTAGACGTCTAAGCGCCCGTTTCATATGGCGCAACTCCGCTGTATACCACGGAGCGCGCCGGGAACGGGGGCGTAGAGGACGCCGGGGGGCAACAACCTCGATGGCATCGGAGAGCCGGGAATTCCAGTCCTCCACCTGCTCATCGAGCGTGCCGGCGGGTACAGGGTCCCGTAGAGCATTCAGGAAACCAAGTGGATCCATAAGTCTCCGCGGGCGGGCATAAATCAGCCCGTCGCCTAGACAGGGGTGTTGTGGTAGGTCCATCTGGACCCTCAGGGCATAATGGTCGGACCATGGCACTCTATCAATAGAGGATACGACCAAATTAACCCCCGACCCGAAGACCAAGTCCAGCGTATGCCCGGCGTCATGAGTGGGGCCAGAATTTACTAAGGAGAGGCCTAGCGTCGCCATGGATGACACTAGGTCCGTAGCCACCGTACACGAGGCGTCGTCGACATGGACGTTGAAGTCACCCAAGACAATAAGTCTGGGGAACCGCAACGCCCAGTCTGACACCACCTCCAGCAGCCGCGGCAGGCCGTCTCCCGGTGCGCTAGGCGACCGGTACACCAGGAGGATGGCCAACCTCTCCAGGGCCAACCACTCGAAGCCGACGCATTCCATGCCGGTGATCTCCGGGACGGGGACTGCCCTGAAGGGAATAGATTCACGGATGAGCAGAGCCACTCCACCCCCCCGGCCCTGTGTTCGTGATCGGTGAAGGCACGCGAAACCTGGTGGCGCGACCTCGCACAAGGCAACAGTCTCGCCTTCGCGTACCCAGGTTTCGGTGATACACGCCAGGTCCACCTGCTGGGCTCCAAGAAAATCTTGGAGCACTTTGGTCTTATTATTAATGGACCTGGCGTTAAATAACACCAAAGACGAAGCAGAGTATCCCTGATCCCGACCACCGTCGTTCTTCGGGATAGGTCGGAGGTCAGAAGGCGAACGAGCATAACCGTATCTCATGCGCCTTCTATCATATGGCCGCCGCCTACCGCAGTATCTACCCCGTCCCATCAGCACAGGGATCCCTAGCCCCAGTTCTGGTGCCCCCATGACTCTACCAACCTCCCTCCACCCAGAGCCTGACTAAACTTCCCACAAAAGGTGGGCCCAGCTCTACCAATGAACGTTTCTAGCCTAAACTAAATCTAAACTACAGACAGGCTGGGCAACCAACTATAGCTTGCCCACGACTCAATATTAAAATACAACCAATATTTACAGTCTATAACAAGTAAGAAAATACAGCACTCCCACTATACTACTCTCTCACTATACTCATCTAGACTATAGACATTATAACACAATCAGGAGTTTGGTGGAAATTATAGGCCATTATAGGCCAGGAGCCAGAAGAGGGCGCTAGATGACAAAAGGGGCTGCTGCCACCAGCTCTCCGTGCCCGCTATAGGAGTGTACGATGTAATTACGTAGTCCACTGGCAAGTCAATGAAACAGTGGTTCCCACCACTCAAGCCAGCTGCCTCACATAGGCCGTCCAAATTAAGGAGATGAATCACTGGGGGGTAACAGCACGGGGGTACTGCCCGGGTAGCAACCGGGGTGCTCCTGCCACCAGCCACCCCGCTTGACTCCCGAGCAGAGAACTCCACATTCAGATGTTGTACGCCAGAGTGTTGACCAAACAGCCCTCTCACAGCTGATTCGTCTGACGTGAAGCCAGTAGCGATGTCATCAGGTATCAATATCGGTGCTCCGGCAGCTCCCCCCCCGCTCCGTCGACCCCTCAAGCCGATCGCCGTGACTGTGTGATCTATGCTGCGCTAGGGCAGATTTACAGGGCCGTGATCTTAAACGGGACGGTCGCGTCGTCGGTGCGGCTTCCACAGCCTCCACAGCGCCACCTGCAGGGTCAGCCGCTTCGCCGTCTCCCGCGGCGGCCTCCGCAGCGCCACCTACGGGGCCAACCGCTTCGTCGTCTCCTGCAACAAGCCCCAGCACAGCCGCCACGCTCGGATCTTTTTTACGACCGGGCTCCCGCAGCGGCGAAGTCCCGAGCGGGGAGTAAAGGGGGATTTCTGCCACCAATCCCCAACGTCGCAGCCTCCAGGCTCCAACCTCGGAAGCCGCGCCCGATACTTTCCGGCTGCAAGACTCCCGGCCCGATGGAAACCAAGTTGAAACACCGGTGGGGATCACTGCCACTGACCCCCGGCTGCACAGCCACCACGTCGTTCCCTCCCCCGTCGCCAGCCCGTCGAACTCAGCAAAGTGGGCACCGCAAGGCGAGCAGCAAGGGAGGCAAGAAGCCCCGTAGAAGTGGGGACGAGGAAAACAGGAAGGGCGAGGGGCACAAGATAATGGCGTAGGAGAACCCCGATACCTCATACCGCCTCATGTCGCCTCGCTCTGTTTCACCCCAGTCTATTTCGTCCTGTTGTCGTTACTGTTGTTTGCAAACAATTGTGAAAGTGGATTGAATGTGCATTATTCTGCATGTGCAGGAGGGGCCTAAATGTAACAACCAACACAGAACCACATAAAGGCAGAATCAACCAACACAGAATCACACACTAATCGCATGTGCAAGAATCCACACTCAGAGTGCATGCCTCACAGGTCTATATAACATATGATTAATATCCAGACAGTTCAAAAAAATCCAAGACGGGTTCCCTGGTAAATGCACATTTGTAATGACCAATCCTCTTTGTCAGTGGATATTCACACTTGCCACTATATCTTGGGTTCGCTATCTCCATTATAGGTTTCCTCCATACATCCTAGATTCCATCTTGATGATGACCTTGTGACCTTAAATCTGGGTTAAGTAACAAAATGTAACCCTCAGCTGCTGAACAGCACACCCATTCATTCATTCTCATTCATTCATTTATTCATTCATTCATTCATTCCGACTTATTAGTCTTCAAACTTAGACTTCAAACATTAAAAGGCCAAGATTTTCAATAAGGGTAGACCTGGCCTCTGGAAGCCTTTTCTGTAACTGATGGTCAATCCTAACTCTTTTTTTCACTGTTACATGACCTGAACTGGTTGAACTGGAAAGTATAATCCTAAACTAATATCCTATCCTACAATTAGAATGCTTAAATCTCAGTGAAGTCAATGGAATGTAAACAACCCAACCATGCATTGGATTGCAGTGTGTGCCGTCTGGCTGTCATTCAGCCCCAACTGTTAGTGCCAAATGAGTACAAAAAAGATCAAAGATAAGGAATCTGATAGATGGTAAGAATTAGCAGACCATCTCATATTTACACTTTACCATTCTGGATAAGAATTCTTATATTTTATGGGAATGCCTATGCCCAGGAAGTCAGCAAAGAGGGCCTTGGCTAGCATTAGAGCATTCAAATTGTTATACAACACATTTTTTCCCCCAGTGACTGGTGATTAAGAGGGAATGTGCTCGATTATTATGACTAATGCTGAGAGATTCCTCCTGAGTCTGAGCAGAGTCCAGTTCTTTTTTCTTCTTGGGTGCCTGAGGGCCTGTTGCAGCTTAACAGAGAGACTTTGCTCTGGATGGAAGAGCACTCTTAAAGCAAGCTTTCACTAGGGATTAATAAAGTATTTCATTCAGCTTTTGCATTGCTTTCTTTCCCTAACCAAGTGCCCACTGAAGAGACAGGGAGAGTTTTTGATCCCCCCCCCCCCTTTTAAGTATTTCTTCTTTCCTTCTCACAGTGGAGCTGAGAACCACATTGCTCACTCCACAAACATCCGTGCAATTTGCTGTGACAAATTTGTTATTTTCCTCTTTGGTATTTTCCAGCATCAAAACAAGTATATATTTAGCATGAAGTTTCTTAGTCAAATAAACTGAGTATATCAGTTACTGGTACATCTCAATTCTCAGGTCTTCAGCTCATGATCTGCAAGATATGATGTGGCACATAGCTAGTGGTTTGGTGCCAATTAAAGAACAGTCAAGGGTATCTTGGAAGGCAAGTACTATCTACCTGACAGAGAAGGAAAGGGCAGGAAATGGCAATCCTTAATATGGCGATAAAAAGCTAAAGAAGCTAGCGAGCAGTCCCGAGAAGACGTAAAGATGTGCTGTTGCTCTTTGCATCAGGTCCCAGACCTCCAGTTCTTTGCTTTGCTCAGCAGACCCAGAACTCAGAGGAGGAATCACAGATCATCTAGGGCAGGCTATGGTTAAGCCAAACAAGCTTGCAGAGTCAGAGCAGATGGAGCTAGAAGCCATCTTCAGGGTTCATACTGGCCTAGCCAGTTGCTAACATTTACATCCCTTTAAGGTGACTTATCTGTCAGTGAACAGGTCTGCTTCCTTCAGAGTATAACAGAAAACAAAACAATTTATTACAAAAAGTCTTATTACGATAGGACTTAGATGGTCTTTTCACACATAAGAACATATGGGGTGTTCTGCTGGATCAGACCCTTGCTCCATCTAGTCCAGAATACTGTTTCACATAGCGGTCTACCAGTTGTCCTAAGCATAAAGAACACATCCTCCCTGTGCTGTTCCCTTCCAGCAGTGATAGTCAGAAACTTACTGCCTCTGGAAGTCATGGTTCTCTTCAGTCACTATGGCTAAAAGCTATTGATAAACCTCTTGCCCATGCATCTGTCTAGTTTTAAAGACACCTATCCTCATGGCCATCACTAAATGTACCTTCAGTGAATTCTACTATTTAATTACTCATTAAGGAAAGAAGTGCTTCCTTTTGTCCCTCCTGAATCTATTACCCATCAACTTCACTGGGTGCCACTGAATTCCAGAATTATGGAACCCATGCACAATTTTATAAAACTCTATCATGTCCTACCTTAATCAAATCCTTCCTAAACTGAAAAGCCCCAGATTCTTTGGCTTCTGTCATAAGAAAGTATTAAATATTTTAGTGGGCCTCTTCTCTACTTTGTCTAGCTCTACAGTATCTTTTATTAAGATAGGGTGGTCACAATGCAAATGAAAGGTTGCCCACTGGACCACCTATCACTTAAGGATGTGTGAAACATAAATCAAAAATGATAAAAAATAAATATTACTATTGGGCACATACTGAAAGTGATTTTGCTGGTGATACTAAAAACCAAACTAGATCTGGCACAAAAGATCTGTGATTAAGACCTCTCAATTTTTTAATATAAAAAATCTAACTAGCAGGCATATGTATTTGGTTTAAAAATCTGGGGAAAGTCTCTGGGGTGGAGGAGGGAGCATTTAACCCTTTCCTTCCAAGTTTTACTTTCCATAGAATTAATGGGGGGGGGGGACACCATTGAAAATCCTGAAAGGGATATGGGAGAAAAGGTTAAACACTCCTTCCTACTGTGGTCTTCTTCACCATCAAAAGAGTAGTGTGGGATTTCTTACCTAACTAGTTTGATCTTCAAAAACCTTGAGGAATTTAAGTTTCTGATTCAAATATAAAGCCTACAATATAAAGCCTATATAACAAAAATAACCCTGATCCTTTTTCTATACATTCTTGTGCACACACAAATAATGCAAGAAACTATTCAGAGGTTCTTATAGTGTCACATGGAATACAACACTGGAGAACATGCGGTTAACATGTGTATGAATATACACCATCAGAGATAGATAGCACTGGAAGCATTTTTTCTACATTAGGAATTTACATATTTCAAGAACTGGGGGTAAATTAAGTCACACGATCCGGCTGGCCTTGGTAGTCAACTAAAATTTGTGATCATCAGAGAATGAGATCACAGACAAGATAAGTTGGGAAGGAGCAAGATTTTTCCTCTGATTGTGCTGTGCTTCAGAGACATCTAGAAAGCAATAAGATCCTCAGTGCTTTCTTTAAATTTCCAAAGAGCAAAGCCATGATTTTTGCCTATGGCACAAAAGACATGGTCATCAGCTGGTAAAGGTGAGTACGCTTTTGTGCTAATGGACTTACATAACTCAACCTGAAGTTCTGTAGTAAGATTTTTGATATACTAAAAATACAGCATTGTGATAGTAGTGGTAGGAATTATATAGTATGACCGGAATTACTGCAAGTCTTGATATGCATATAGTGGCATTCGATTACTACCAGAATTGAATACCTTTTCCACACTGTGCATAAATTTTATATATCTGCTTGTATCATGGTCCAAGTATATAATTAGATAGCTAAATTGCATCTGGAATGAAACATTACTAAATGTCAGCCATCAAAGACTAAAATCAAATCTTTCCAAATATCAGAGCCCCTGTGCCCACAAAGGGAAGGACAGAATATAAAATCCAATAAATAAAAGTAATAAGGATGATGATGATAATTATAATAGTAAGTATTCAGCAAATATTCTGCTAATATCTAGTGAAAATCCCACATCAATGTTCACTCACGTGAATTTTGAATATAATGTTTGGTGGCAAAGAAATGAGAAGAAGGTGAGCACTGAAGAGAACAGAGATCCAGTTTCCCCAAAGTAGAATATCCTATGATTTGCACAGGTTGTTCCTTCAGAAAGTTTTGCTTTGTTGTTCTCTAAGGTTTCTTCCTTCAGTGAGTATCTAATAATATATCATGTTAGTCACAGAACCTTTGCTTCTCTGTCAGACTACAGAACTTGGACACAGAATCTTTCAACCTCTATAAGACTTGAAACTTAATCTTGTGGAACAGTGACTTTTACAAAGCTTTGCTTTCACCCAGACTTCTCAGAGTAGAAGAAAAACTGCAAGAGAAATCCTGAAGTGTTATGAAACATGGTGGGGCACCCCAACGGGTTAGCAAGGCGGCTCCTCATTCATTTTGCTTTCATGAAAGGTTAAAAGTTGGTGATCAGGGGGCCATGGAGGCTGAGCCAGCACTAGCATTCAGAAAAGGCAAACACAAAAGAGCAGAAACTCTGTGAACAGGCAAGGCTGTGAACAGGCACAGTTTAAACCATGTCACGGGCTTGGTTCTGGTTGCAAGAAAAGCATATGTAACCTGAGTTTAGAGGAACGTGGATGAGGCATCTCAAAGGATCAGCAGCACAACACCAGAAGAAGGGCTGCCACCCCTTTAAAAATATATTAGGGTGAAGACAGACGTAATGGGAAAAGGAAGTACAATTTCACAATGAAAATGACAGACATGAAGCCCAGCCAGTAGTCCAGTCTTTCCCCATGCTTCATGTAGGCAGCCTATTTTTTCAGAATGCATTTCCAGTTATATATTTGTCAAAAATTATGTCCCTCTTTATTCTGCATTCAAGGCAGCTTACATAAGACACAACCACAAAAATATAGTAAATCAAACAGCCAGTATAAATTTCTCATTTAAAAAAAAATCTAAAAATGCAACTGGCTATTTTGCAGCGTGCACTAGCTGTTGCCTTATTTCATTTCCTTTTAAAAGATTTTTAACACAAAATTTGTCTGAGGATTTTCAGAAGTAGATGCAGGGATGCAGGCTTTCCTAATAAACTTTGGGTATTACTTAGCTGTTGTGATATCCTTGAAGTGAAAGATTTCTCCCTTCATTGCTTGTTTCTTGAGAGGAATAGGTACATTATGAAGGAAACAACTTGTGAAAGCCACATAGACCAATCAACTTGGATGTAAGTTGCCAACGTCCAGGTGGGGCCTGGGGAGCTTTCAGAATTACAACTGATCTCCAGACTACAGAGACCAGTTCCTGGAGAAAAATGACTGCTTTAGAAAATGGACTCTATGCCATTATACTCTGCTGAAGCCCCTCTCATCCCCAAACCTTTCCTTACCCCAGGTGTACTCCAAATCTCCAGGAATTTTCCATCCTGGAGTTGGCAACCCTACTTAGATTAACTGTAGATTTGGATATCATTTTTTATCCTGAAAAGTGAACCAGTAACATGAAAAAACCCCTTTGAATAGATATATTTCATTTCCAATGCCTTCTGATGTATTGCCTTGGGCAAAATGACTTACGTTTGCAAACCTCTGGGGAAGACATGGGTTTTCCTCTATCTCTGTAATAACCAGGCTTGCACCTCTGACACCGGTAGCCCTCTGTGTTGTGCTTGCAATCGTCACAGACACCTCCACTCTGTTTTCCTGATGCCAGCCAGATGCTCTGGTCAAAATGGCAGCTGTCTGCATGATTATGACATCGGCACTCTTTCCCGGAGGGGAGCAGGGAAAGAAGAACAAGGAACACATTAGGATAGACAAGTATGACTCGAGTGTTAATTGACTTTTGTTTGGTCATGGATTTATTTAATTCTAGAGAGGGAGGAAAAACAAGAGTAAGTAGGGCAGTGGTGGCGAACATATGGCACTCCAGATGTCCATGGACTACAATTCCCATCAACCCCTGCCAGCATGGAGTGCCATAGGTTCGCCACCATGGAAGTAGGGGAACATTTTTGTCAGCTGGGTAACAAACATAACTGCTGAGGATTGTTTTTCCCTTTCCCAGTGATGGATTTAGGTCCTAGGCTATTCCACTAGTGAGGTCCCTCCCAATCCCCCAACCCCACAACTAAAGGAAGATAGAAGAGTGTTTTGAACAAAATTCCCTGAAATCAACAATGATGATGGGTATTTAAAATTCTTCAATTCACAATTCCTCCTCTAAATGTGGTGGTTAAATACCAAAGTATTATGCCAGTGTCAAAAATATTATATACATTGGCCAGAGGCCCTACAGATTTTGAGACCCTAGGTTTTAGTCTGCCAAGCCTATTGGTAAATCTAGCACTGCCCCTTCCTGTTGTAGGGTCTTGACACTCTGACTGTTACCCATAGCTAGCAGGCTGTGTCTCCAGAAAAGCCAGTCTGTAAGTCCAGGACCAGCTTATGATACACTTTACTTTTGTGTGTGTGTGTGCTTTTGCTGTGTACTGGTTTTGTTTATGTAGTTTTATTTCCATTGGGATGAAAAGTGGGGTATTAAATAAATTATCTCATTTCTTAGTAATCTAAAGGAAGCACTGAAAAGGTGAGTAACAAGGAGTGCTCCTTGAAAACATCCAAACCAACAATTCAACAATGGAGGAATCTTGATGGTAATATAACTGCTGCCCTCCTCCTGGGTACAGATAATTAAGAAAATTTGACTCCACATTAATAAGAAAAGCCTGCTTGGGCTTAAAAAAAATATTAAAGACATGAAAGATGGAAAAGTTTCCCCTTAATTCTAATCTGAGAACTGGGATGCAAATAATGCCTTTGGAACTGCTGTTCAATTCCCCCTCCCTTTCTTAAACCATCTAGTTTCAACAGGAATCTCTTAGGAATAGTGACTCTGTGCTTTTGTAAATAGAAGTAAAAGTGGGGAAGCAACAGACACATCCAGATCTCTAATTGCTCCGTAGTTCTAAAACAAAAGGATTCCCAGGGGTTAGAATCTGGATTATGCACACCACAGAGCTCTGCAGAAAAGGTGCACAGTTCTGATTAGAGCAATGTTCCTGCTGCTAAAGCTTTTGCTCTAGTCCAGTTTCTTCTTACCAAACATTATAACAGTTTAACATCCACAGACATACTTAGTCTGAATGAATTTTTTTTCCAATAGAGGGAACATAAATCTTACCAAGAGCTAAGAATCCTGAAATAAAGTGGCAGGTTTTTTTAAAATAGGGGAAAATACAATCCAGGCTGACATTTGCGGATGATATGGTAAACTTTTACTTTCCCACTGCATGAATTGGCCCCTACCTCATCACCCAGCTTTTGGGAACAATGACAGGAAGAAAGGAAGAAATTTCTTGAAGAGTTGCTCTGCTCTTTGTGGAGTCTTGCAATGTGTCAAGAAGGCCAGTCACATTTGAAATAGTATATGTTTCATATTGTGCATATTGTGACTGAAGATTTCCCATACAGTTACTTAGCAATCTATACCCCATCTGCCGCTACAGCATCTTAAATCCATCACAAAATGAATGGGCTGTAATGGGGTTTTGCCTATGTGGGGAATGATGGATTACTCCACAAACCCATCGTCTCTACCCCCTTCATCACCAGACCCACATACTTCTGCATTCATTTGGTGCCCCCGTTTTTCCATCTCCTGATTCCCATGGCTGGTCATTGTACAATGGCGCACACCTCTCACAATGGTCTCCCGCAGTGTTGTGTCTGCATACACACTTCCCATGGACCTGCCAAGAGAAGAAAAGCACATTCAAAAAACAAAGCACTAAAAATATGGGAAAGCTCCAAATGAGGGAAGTCCCGTGGCTGCTTTCTCTGACCCTATTGCTTTGACTTTTCAATGGCATTTTAAATGTCAAAGACCACAATTCCCCACAAAAATGACAGCAGTCTGCCATCTAGTCCAACGTAACTATCTTGGATTGTTACTAATATCTGGTCTCATGAAATTATAATTGTATTTGAAGAGACCAGCAATTCTCAGATCATGTGTAGCAACATGTATTGTGTGTGTGCCAAGAATAAAAGCTAACAGGTGGCTTCATTACGCTGTCCAGGCTGACAAACTCCCTGACTTCTCTGACATGGTGAGAGTGTACATATGTGTACACAGCATTCTTTAGAGCAGGGGTCCCCAAACTACGGCCCGGGGGCCAAATGTGGCCCCCTGAAGGCATTTATCTGGCCCGCCAGGCATGGCAGCGATGGCTCCATTCATGTGCAGTGGGGGCTCGAGGGAGAGGAGGAACCGGCCCCAACAGCTGTTGATTGCAGTTACATGATGGCACCCCCAAATCTCCATGAATTTTCTGACCCAGAGTTGGAAACCTTACATGTGGCAACGCCTGCTCCACCCTTCCCTCTCAGCTACTCCATGTGTTGCTCTCAGGCTTTCTGTTCCACCTCACTACCATTGGCATCAGCCAGGCTGGCGAATCGCTCGCTGGCTGCTAGGGAGGAAAGAACCCAGGAAGATACCTGATCCTGGGTTAGATGGAATGTTTCATTGGGAAACAATGAGCCCTCCAGAGCCCCAGAGCCCTCTGGGGGTAGGGCGGTATACAAGACCCAATAATAAATAAATAAATAAAAATAAAGTTCTACTTTTTTTTTTAACAGGGGAAGGTATTCCACAGCCTCCCCAACAATATTTGGAGCCCACCCTGTACTTGACATACTTTGGTCACTGTTCTAAAAATAGACCATAACAGAAAGGCTGAAAGGTGAAATCAAAATCTTACAATCATTTGTGCATCGGAATTTGTTCATAGTTTTTTTTAGTCCAGCCCTCCAACAGTCTGAGGGACAGTGAACTGGCCCCCTGTTTAAAAAGTTTGGGGACCCCTGCTTTAGAGCTTTCTAAAGACACCTGTTTCCTCCCACCCCCACTTGGAACAGTGGCAGGTAACTAGAGGTGCCAGTGGGTACAGCCCTAGTGTCAATGGATGCACCACTTCAGGTGGCAGGGAGACATTGCATGATTGAGAGGACTCTTCTGTAGAATTAAATAAATGAGCAATTCTACACAACTAGATAACAGGAGAGAGGAAAAACAGAGAATTACATATATAGTATATGGGGGTATCATAATCTTTTTAGAGCTTAGAGCCAGTGGCGGACCTAGGCAAACTGGAGCCCTGGGCAAAACCTGAGTTTGATGCCCCCTCATGGGTGGTCACCCTCTCCCACCTTGACCAAACAATGATTTTTTCCACCAGGTCGTTTCAAAGTCACCATCACATTATAGAACATGCTCCAACTCACAAATCTGAACACAGCAATGGGCCATGCCACACAGCAGAAATATTTTTTGAAAACATTTTCAAAATGTTTTATTACTGCTAAGAAACATTTCCAGTCCCCCCAATTGAGGGAAGTAGCATCACTTTCTATGTTATTTAAACTGGGGACCCCAGATTCTCCCTTTAAGGTGGATTTAAAAGGAGAATCTGGGCTCCCTCATTTAAATAAGTGATGCTGGAATCCACCCCCAAACAGCATCATTTTCAATGGTGTTTAAACTAGGGAGCCCAGATTCTCCTTTTAAATCCACCTTAAAAGGAGAATCTGGGGTCCCCAGTTTAAACAACATTGAAAGTGATACTGTTTTGGGGTAGATTATCCCCCACCCTGAAACAGCATCATTTTCAATGTTTAAACTGAGGACCTCAGATTCCCCCTTTAAATCCATGCCGAGGGGGTGGATTTAACAACAACAACAACAACAACCACCTTTATTAGGCATTGAGAGAATAAAAGAAAGAAGCAAAACAAGCATTGGGAGAAAGGGGTGGATTTAAAAGGAAAATCTGGGGAAATTTAGGGGGTGCCTGCTGTCAGGGGTGCAATTATTAAGATAGCAGCACCAAAATTTCAGAGTATTTTCGTGAGACCCTACTGATGATACCACCCAGATTTGGTGAAGTTTGGTTCAGGAGGTCCAAAGTTATGGACCCTCAAAGGTGTAATCCCCATCTATTAGCTACCACTGGAAACAATGGGGGATGTGGGCACTCCCTTTGGGAGTCCATAACTTTGGACTCCCTAAACCAAACCTCACCAAACCTGGGTGATATCATCAGAAGAGTCTCCCGAAAAATCTCTGACATTTTGGTGCTGCTAGCCTAAAAACTGCACCCTCTGTAGGCCAAAAACAGAAAAACACTGAAAATACAAAAAATCCCACAAACCAACCTGCAGTTTTTGTGCCCCCCGCAAGGCGGCGCCCTGGGTAACTGCCCACTTTGCCCAATGGGAGGAACACCTCTGCTTAGAGCCTCTAATCCAGCCCTGCTTCAGGTGAACTTAGCTCTATAGTCCAGAGATGAATTGTAATTCTGGGGGATCCCCACGTTCCACCTGGCGGCTGGCATCCCTAGTCCTGCTAACAATAACATTAAAATAGTGAGTGGCTTCAAGATTTGTGAAATTCTGTATTGGATCTTTCTCACCCAATAGTTACATGAAGTGCATTCATTTGTTTGGGCTGTGCTGCCCCAGAGTGATCAGATATACTGGAATGTTAGCAGAACAAGCAGAACTGAGTAGGTTGCCTACTGCCAGCTGGGCCCTGAAGTTCTCCCACAATGACTATTTATCTCCACACTACATTGATCAATCTCCCTGGAGAAGAAAATACCAGCTACAGAGGGTTGACTTTGGGGCACTGCATCCCTGCTGAGCAATCCTTCTCAAAATTCTGCACTTTTCCAGGCCCCACCTCCAGGAATTTTTCAAGCCAGAGTTGGCAACCCTAGCATAGAGGAGCCAAAACCCTAAAAGAGCCTTCCCTCCTGTCTTGTGCGTGCCAAGAGTTGTAGTTGCATTGCCACCTTTCTGCCTCTCTGCATATTAGATACAAAAGTGGAGCCTATTTCTGACTGGGGCAAAGATCTAATCTAAATCCCTTTAATCTTGCTACTAATGCCAGTGATATTTTTCCACAGCGTTTCCTGAAAAGTCAACACTATTGTGTTTCAGTTCACTACTAGTCCCTATAGACAACACTGCAGGTAAGATGAGCTGGTGAAAAGTGTCATAAAAGAAAAAAAAAAGCTTGGTTCTTCACACTTCTCTCTCCTGTTCTCAGTTCACTCCAGCAATTTGTCCCCTTCTCCCTTCATTCCTAATCCTGTCAGATCAGATATGGGGACAAGCTGATGCCATTGCTCCTCTGCAGCCAGCTGGCAGATTTGCTGTGCCCAGAGCGGTTGGCTGCCTCCTCACGGAAGACTGAACACAGACTTCAGGGTATGCATTTCTTTCACTCCCTCTCTGCCCTCGGCTCGGTCCAACCTCAGGGGAGATATAGGGTACAAAGAATATTATACAGACGGTCTCTAGAGGATCGGGTTAAGAAAGTTGTCTCTGTTCAGAATTCTAAATGTGATTAGAACTTAAAATGATCAAGGGGGCACCCAGAAGGAAAACAACTGATTGGCTTTTGTATTCTAGTGTACAAAAACCTCTTTTAAGATATTATCAACAAGGGAGAGTGGAAAAAATGGATATATTAAAATAACAATAGAAAGGGTTTTGTAAAAACACAAGCCGAGCATAAAACTCTGAATTCAAAACCCTGGGGAATTTTAGGTACATGTTGCTGAATTCAGGAGTAAAACATCTGAAGTTGAATGCATCAGTTTAATTAATAGACATGAGAACCACACACATTCCTGTGTTCTTCCTTGTTGAAATCGACCAATTGCACTACATTTATTAATAAATAGGATGGAGAAATAGAGATCAAAGCTCAGTGGGGTACAATGCCATAGAGTCCACCCTCCAAACTCGGAAATGTCAGGGGAACTGCTTCAGTGTGGGCAGGAAAAGATGGGGAGAAGCGGAAAAGCTGAGCAAAGCAAAATGCACACTGGCGTGCTCTGCTTTTCCTGCACAGGGCAGGGAAAAGGTCATGCGTTCTCTGCTCCTGGAAACCACAGGGCTTCTCTGATCTGTGGTGTGGTGAGATCTAGAGAGAAGGGAAAATGTGTGCAATTGAGAATCTGGCCCAAAGGTAATGTCTGCTTGACTTGAAGAGACTAAATGTGTTTTATTGCCCTAGGGCTTTATCTATTTCTCCATATAAAAGCCAGCCCCAGTAATCCATTTCACTTGCCCAACACCATACTGTTGTGTGATGAAGACAAAACCCAGGAGGAGACTTTGCTAATAATAAGACAGGACAAAGTAGAAGAAGAAGAAGAAGAGTTTGGATTTATATCCCCCCTTTCTCTCCTGCAGGAGACTCAAAGGGATTTACAATCTCCTTGCCCTTCCCCCCGCACAACAAACACCCTGTGAGGTGGGCGGGGCTGAGAGAGCTCCAAGAAGCTGTGACTAGCCCCAGCTGGTGTGTGTGGGAGTGTACAGGCTAATCTGAATTCCCCAGATAAGCCTCCACAGCTCAGGCGCAGAGCTGGGAATCAAACCCGGTTCCTCCAGATTAGAGTACACCTGCTCTTAACCTCCTACGCCACTGCTGCTCCTCCTCTTAACCTCCTACGCCACTGCTGTAGATAGAAATCATAGGATAATACACAGTTCTAAATGGGTCACCGTTAAGATCTGTGGTGAGACATACACTTTTATCTCCCACAGTGTCCCTGCAAGATTAGATCCTCCCTCTTTACAAGCACATAGAGAGCATCATTCTGGTGGGCATTTTGTGAGCAATAATAGCTAGCATCTTCAGAGGGCCTAAAAAACAACTGGTAGCAAGTCCAATTGAGCAATAAATATAATATGTTCTTGAAATGCTCCCTGTGTTTTGCTGTTGTCACATTGGTCTACTTTCTGGAGCCCAATCAAGAATTTCTCTTGTCCACTATGATCAGGATGGTAAAGGAATGGAAACTGCAGATTGAAAGCAGAGGCGGGGGTGGGGTGGGGGTGGGAATCATACTGGCTGGGACATTTGTGATGCAGATTACTGTAATGCTGCCTTTGGTATCCCCACTTGTTATCACCTCTCCCTTCCTTTCTTTTTATGTATATTCCACTTGGTCTTTTTTATCTTATTGACAAGTGCCTCCTGTCCTCAAACCCCATCTTCCCTAGGCTTTACCCCCAAATATTGGCAGCCCTAAAAGGGGATGAAAGAATTGCAAGCAGTACTATTGCATCATTCAAATGAATGAAGGTGGGTCTTATGCCTGTGTGCTTGATCAAGAATCAAGGACCTGGAGGAGATTATTAAAATGCAAGTACAATCACTGGTTGGGAAGGGAATTGGAAATCAGGTCACAAACAACACCATCCCAGTCCCCGTGCATTGACTACTCCTCATGCAATCCCAGGACAAGAGACCATACCTATTTATTTTCACACTGGCATCAATCATATTCAAGGATAGGTATGTGCTTGGCAACAAAGACCTTGCTAATGAATGTTGAGAAGATTAAAACACAACTACAGACCTTTGCAGATCATATAACCCATTAGAAGTGACACTGAGACTGAATAAAAATGTAAGAAGAAGATGGAGACTATAGACAATAATCTTATGTTACAAAAGGAGGTTGGTGAAAAAATGCAGTGAGGATCTCGAGGAATGTTTTAAAACTGAAGGTGTGCCTATCATGGCAGTTTGGGAAGCAAGCAAAGCTTATCTGAGAGGAAAGCTGATCGCTGTCGCATCTAAGCAGAAAAAAGACAAGCTATAAAAGATAAACAACATAATAGAACAGTTGAAAGTTTTGGAAGAACAACATAAAACCTCCCATGACAAGAAAATATTAAAGGAGATTAAACAGCTAAGAAGTCAATTGGATTTTTAATGAAACTGAAGACATGCAAAAAAAGCTTAAATTTTTTAAAACTGAGAAACTTAGGCCGTTTCCGCACGGCCACGCTGGGGGTTGGGTTGGCGTACATGACGCCGACCCAACCCCCCTGGGACCGTTCGCGCGAACGGTCCCGGTAACGAAATGGAAGACGGAGCCATTCTACCTTCTCTGTGACCGTCTGGCGCATCGCCAAGGCCAGGGGACACCCCCCTGCCCTGCCCGACCGCTCCAGAGTCGCAGGGCAGGGGGGCGTGTCCCCAGGCCTCGGCGACGCGCCGAACGGTCGCAGAGAAGGTAGGTCGATCGGGCAAGGGGGGGATGGATGGCACCTTCCAGCCGCTGCCGTTCGCACGGCAGCAGCTGGAAGCCACTGTTTTCCAAAAACCTCACTCAGGGAGCGAGGTGGGAAAATGGCGGCTTCGCGCTGCTGGGGCATAAAGTGAGGGCGGCGCGACTGCGAAGCAGCTGCGCCCCCCATGTGAACAGCTCCCTGGGGACGGCATTTTTGCCGTCCCCAGGGCGCTGTATTTGGCCCGGGCGGAAAGGGCCTTAGTTTAGTTTATTCAATTATATCCCGTCCTCCGCCCAGGAGGATGTTTGGCCTATAGTTTAAGAAAAGAAACAAACAAAAAAGACAGTTAATTGACTATAGTAGAATGACAAAATTATCCATGTAGAGAAAGAAATTCAAGATCAACTTATCCAGGGCCAGATAGCTTCACTGCAGAATACTTCAAAAATACTGAAGAGAAGCTAAGTGTACCATTACTTGAAGTTTAACCTATTTCACTACTGCATGTGGACTATAAACTGTTTATATCAGTAATGACAACCAGATTGAGAAGATGCATAGACAAATTAATTCATGAAGATCGAGCTGGATTTACTCTTAAAAGCTATATGAAAAACAATATGTGATTTATTATTAATTCTCCTACATATGTTAAATCAAAGGAAACTAAAGCTGTTTTTATCTGTTTAGATGCTGAAAAAGCTTTTGATAATATTTCTTGGAACTTTATGTTGAAATCCCTGGAACATTTAATATGCCGCTATAAATTTTACAGTTGGATTCAAAGTATATACACTAAACAAGCCAGAGTATTGATAAAAGGCTTTCTTACTGAAGAATTACAAATTGAAAGAGGCACACATCAAGGATGTTCCTTGTCTCCACTTCTATTCAACATAGTACTAGAATTGATGGTGTCAACAATCAGACAAAACCACAAAATTTTGGGTATAAACATTGATGATGAAGAATTCAAGATGAAAAGTTATGCAGATGGTGTAATTCTGATGATTGTAAACACACAATATCAGCAGTTAAGCATCTGATGGACCAGACGTCTGATGCATAGATTCTCTGCTTGTGCAAAAACACAAGGTGCAGATTGCAAGAAGAAAGCTTCTTCACATACAGGAGAAGAGCCTCTCAACAACTGGCGGTTGAAGGTGCATCAAGCAAGCTGGATATGCTCCCTAATTAATATCAAGCTTTTAAACACCTGCATAGGATAAGGTGACCAGACGTCCCGCTTTTGGCGGGATAGTCCCGCCTTAAACCAATTTGGAGGCAACAGATTCTTAGAAGAACAACATCTTAGGAGAAGAACATTTTTATCAGAGTGGCTTGAAATTGTTGGATATCTAAAGAAAAGTTGGATATCTTTTTTTAAAAAAGCATAAACACAAGCAGCAATTTTTGAAACCTCCCTAGCGTGAAACTTGACATCACATTTTTGATCTGAACATGAATGAAATGTTCATGAAAATTACTGCTCTGTAGTGACAGCTACCAACTCCCTGGATCTACAGGCAGACTGAACTGCAAGAAGTTGCTGGGAAGGGACTCAGAAAGCTGGAAATATTATTTGCGTCATGGGTATCAGACTGCAAATGAGAAAACATCCTCTTCTTTATTCCTAGGGGGCTGTCTTTCTTCTGTTGGGAAAGGGAAACTATGACTAAACTCATGGCGGAGGTCCTTTCTCTCCCAAATCATCAATGTGGCCATACTGCTGGTTCTGGGGGTGATAGATAGATAAATAAATAAATAAATAAATAAATAAATAAATAAATAAATAAAGAAAGAAAGAAAGAAAGAAAGAAAGAAAGAAAGAAAGATGTACATGCACTGCTCCCTGATCTAGACTCCCCTTTTGTGTACCTTTCCTTTTTGAGGAAGGATACTTTATGTTTAGTTTCCCTTATGCCTTTGCAAAAAAAGGAATCAGCCACTCCATCGTTCAAGCTCTGAGAAGGCAGGATTGGCTAGTTCCTATCTAGCTCTGCTTTAAGTAGAATGCGATCTAAACATGGGCTTGCCAGATCGAGGTTGGGGAACTTCTGAAGATTTGTGGATTGGGCCTGGGAAGTACAGGGACCCCAGTGAGGTACAATGCCACAAGAGTCCACTCTCCAAAATATCATTTTTTTTCTACTGATGTCTGTACTCTGGAAATGAGGTGGAATTCCACAGGATTACAGGTCCCACCTGGAAGGCTGGCAGCCCTACATAAACCCCAGCACTCTCCTCGTTGTGATTTTATCACACATATTCCTTATTAAAAACATAACATTCAACAGGTGCATTATTTTTATCCATACTAATAATAGTCCCCTGCAGAGAACATTTGCCATTAACAATGACCTTGACAGAACGTACTAGTTAGTTGAACCAGCCTTGAAAAATTATAGAAGTCATAGTCCTCCAATGGTGAAGAGGAAGGAAAACCAGATCAACTCTAGAAAAATTCTCATCTCAAAGAAGTCTTTGATTGTTTCAAATGAAGTTGATTAGTTCTTCTTTTAAAAAGTGTTTAATAGCAAAAAGTTCCTTTGAGGGAAAGATCATGCCAATTAACCCACTTTACTAGCCTTAAGTGCCTTTACAAGTGGTTCCAATCAAAGGGCTCTGTTGGCAAGATTAGTGCTGATTTTTCATAACAGATGAAAGTAGAAAGGCACAACTGAGTGATTAACAAAGAAAAAAAACCCACCCCAGTAGTCAAGCTGTTAAACCACCAAACAAGTCTCTTTTCACATGCTCCTGGCATTCCTTCACAGCCATTGCTTCTATAGGTTGTTTAAAATTTAGCATCAGGCAAGGACGTTAATCTATCCTACAAAACAGTGTCAGAAGATTGCAGCACTTTTTAAATTATACTCTTCATTAGATAACACAGAGAAGTTATTGGACATAATTTTGGTATTATCTTTTGAAGACAAGGGCTGATATAGGACAATGTATCGTATAGATACAATACTGAGCATCTTTTTACCACAAAAAACCTGAATGCTTGTTAGAAGTTTTTCCATTTGTTTTGATAGAGAACCCAGGTGACCAATATATTGTCGAAGGCTTTCATGGCCGGATTCCACTGGTTCTGGTGGGTTTTCCGGGCTGTGTGGCCGTGGTCTGGTGGATCTTGTTCCTAACACTGTTACACACTGTGTAACAGACTTCCCTCTGTGATATACCTCTGAAGATGCCAGCCACAGATGCAGGCGAAATGTTAGGAACAAGATCCACCAGACCACGGCCACACAGCCCGAAAAACCCACCAGAACCAACCCAGGTGACATTTCTGGAAATCCATGTGCATTTCACTGTTTTCTTAATTGTCCTACTATTTTTCTACTTGATTTGCTATCATGTTCTTTAACATGAGACACAGTTGCCATACCAGATTGTCCAGTGTGGATGATCAAAATGCTACCAAGGTTGATCATGGTTCCTGCTCCTTTTAATTTTCTTCCTTTCCTTCTGCTTTCAGCTTAATTAACATTATCTTTTTTGGCCAGCCTTGGCATTCATGAATTATCTGTTCGTGGTTTGGTTTTGGTAGTAGAATGGAGAAATTCTGTGCTGCTTTTAGTTTTCAGACTCTTCTTTTTTACTAGCAGAAAAGTCTATTGCTGGCCGGCGGAGATGCAGTGGGCCTGTAGATGTCTTGCCCTTTCTGACTCTGTGATTGGAATTATCTTCTGGATACTGTCCTGTGGGCAGACTATGAAAGTAGCTTAAAAATGACCTTATAAGGGCCAACATAAAGGATCATTACAATCCCAATATGATGCAGAGAGTAGGCTAGGATGTCTTTTTCTGATGGCTAGATTACAGGTACTTCATGAGACAACTCATCATCTCACACTGCTAATTTCATAGGTGCTCCTGGTGACTGACCTAACTTTAATAGTCAACAGTTGAACCTCTTGAAGTCCTTGTTCATATAATGCAAATGCCCAGGTGATGAGGAGCTATATTTGTAGAAGCAACTCGTCAGCGGTGGGATTCAAATAATTTAACAACCGGTTTCCAGTGGTGGGATTCAAATAATTTAACAAATGGTTGTTTAGAAGTATCATTTTAACAACTGGTTCTGCTGAAGTGGTGCAAACCTGCTGAATTCCACCACTGCAACTCATTCTCTTCAGTGTAATATGTAGCAGATTAGTATTATCAATATATTCAAAGAATAAAATGCATATGGATTCCCATGGAAGAAAAAAGTAGCTGAGGTGATTTGCAGATGAAAACAAGGGTGGCAGGGAGAGGGTTAAGCATCTCTCTCTCTCCTTCTCCCCCTCCCCCCCAAAAACCCACATCTACCCAGGCACTATTACACATGCTTGCATGTAACATAGCATGCACAAGCATTTATGAGAACAAGCTTTCCAATCCTCCCTCCCCCAACGCTAGAATCTAGTCTAAGTTGTTCTTCCAGCCATTGTGAATGTCCATTGAATATTTCTTACGTTAACTGGCTAATTGGCGTAAACAACCTCCCTTTTCTCCCAAGAAAGCTTATTTTGTGAATAGATCGCTACAACACACAGTACCTCTGATGGTATTCAGAGGTCACAAAGACTGGCTCAGCTTAGATCAGATAATGTGGAAAGCAACTCAGTTGGATGATGAATTATCTGAGAGAACAACAGGGAAATATCTCAAGAGGAAGCAATGGTAGGTGATAACCAAGTCACCAAAAACGAAGGCTGGGGATGAGAAAACCAGTTTTTACCTTAAATAACCTAGGTTTCTCTCTCCCAGGCTTAGACTACCCTTGAGTACCCTTCCCCTGCAAAAAAAAATGTTTGTGAGGGTTAAGGTCCAAGTGAGCCTGCAAGGCGTCCCTCTCCTTACATAAACACATGCACGCTTCTCACCCTCTCAGCAGCTCCCAGTTCAGCGGATCTTCCACAAGCAGCACTTCCCGATGAACCACACCAAGAAGAAGAAGAGTTTGGATTTATATTCCCCCTTTCTCTCCTGTAAGGAGACTCAAAGGAGTTGACAATCTCCTTTCCCTCCCCGCCACACAACAAACCCCTGTGAGGTTGGTGGGGTTGACAGAGCTCTGAGGAACTGTGACTAGCCAAGGTCACCCAGCTGGCATGTGATGGAGTGCACAAGCTAATCTGGGTCACCAGATAAGCCTTCACAGCTCAACTGGCAGACTGGGGAATCAAACCCAGTTCTCCAGATTAGAGTGCACCACTACACCACGCTGGCTGAGCAGCGGCAATAACCAAAACCAGGCAGCAGCTGAGGAAATGTGAAAAGTGGTGGCGAGGGAAAAGAATCTTCTGAATTTTGGCACCAGCCTTGCTCCCAGCCTGCCTTAGCTGCTCCCCGTGGCTGGCCAGGCATCATGGCGGATGGGCCAGAAAGTCTACCACAAGCACCAC